>NC_092814.1:36380000-36680000 GCF_023375885.2 Dermacentor andersoni | reverse complement strand
AAAGAAAGGAAATGCGGACAAGACAGATGACGTTTATTGTTGTGTGGCAAGATACAACCCAAAGGGTGTAATTTTGTTTTATAGAGTGCATGCCGTTCGTTACTGGGTATAGTACCGGGCTCGCTGCGTTAAAGAAAGGAAATGCGGACAAGACAGATGACGATGATCGTTGTGTGGGAAAAGGGTGTAATTTTGCTTAGGGACACTAAAGCGAAACAATAAATCAGTTTAGACTAATGAAGCATTGTTTGAGAACCCTGCAGGCAGTGATTTCGAAAAAAATAGTTTGATTATTAGATGAGAAAATGAAGGCCCAAGTATCAGCATTTGAATTTTGCGCCGAAACCTCAGCGCCGGTACGTCAGCGTGACGTCAGGGATTCCAAAGTATGTTTTCGCATTTGGGCCGCGTTCGCTGAATAAAGGTTCCCGAAACTTGCCATGTTTAATATTTGGTTCCTTTAGAACACAACGTAGTCAATCTGTACCGCTATACGTAATTAGTAGGTCCTACACTCTTAGAAAAATTTACACCCTTTGGGGCTCATCTTGTCCCACAACGATAATCGTTATCTGTCTTGCCCGCTTTTCCTTTCTTTAACGCTGCGAGTCCGGTACTTCCCAGTCACGAACGTCATGCTCGTTATCAGTGTGACGCAGCATTCTCGACAGGAAAGTAGCGAGCGCCGAGTTTTCAGGAAAGGAAACGCAAGCAAGGCAGATGACGATTATCGTTGTGGGACAAATATACACCCCAAACGGTGCAACCATTTTAAGAGTGTACACTCTAAAAACAGTTTGCACCCTTTGGGGTGTATATTTGTCCCACAACAAGAATCGTCATTTGCCTTGCTTGCGTTTCCTTTCTTGAAAACACGGCGCTCGCTACTTTCCTGTCGAGAATGCTGCGCCACACTGATAACGCGCATGCCGTTCGTGACTGGGAAGTACCGGGCTCGCAGCGTTAAAGAAAGGAAACGCGGGCAAGGCAGATGACGTTTATCGTTGTGGGACAAATAAACACCCCAAAGGGTGCAACTGTTTTTAGAGTGTAGATTATGCCATGAAAATCCAAGACGTCACAGCCCCCAGGTGCGGGAACTTAAGTAGGCGTCGCCACCCGTATTTCGTTCTTGCGCTTTTTCTGTCTTACCAAACGTCTTATCGTTGTAAGAGTGGTGTTTTTGGTGTTGTAGGACGGTAATTTACTGATGCAGAAGAAATCATTTTTCACTTTAGTGTCCCTTTAAGAATGTAAGGCAAGAGCGCTTCTGCCCTTTGCAGCAACTTGGCATAGCAAAAGATAATTTGAGTTCAAATGACATTATTTTTGCACCTTTGTTCATTGCACGTTAAAGATTATTTTTAAAGTATAACATTTGAAGATCTGATTTCTTTATTTACATGCTCAAACTGTCGCCTGACGTTTTTAGTGGAATTCGCTTGTATAGTGTCGGATAGCCACCCTGTGTGTCAAACGTGGCGACCGGTTTGTTGGTTATCTAACGTGTACTACGGTCCGCATCACTTCATAGGGCCGTTGTATCGTCTGCACGATGTCTTCCATCAAGTGTTACGCTGTCTTGTGTTTAATTTTGTCGTTAATCCATTATTCAGTAGGCCTTTACTTTCATATATCTGAAACGGAACGAAAATGCTTCATTGAAGAAGTGCCGGAGGAAACACTTGTCGTTGGTGAGCTTGTGTGCTTCTTTCGTGTTAGTCGCTGCTGCTTATTTTTATGATAACTGTAGCGCGAGGTCATTTCAGGTTACGCTTCTCTTATTAGCTGTTGTTGTATACCTTGTCAGTGAGAGCGTCACAGCGGAGTATTTTTGCTATCCGTATGGGTGTGTTGACGCAACACATATTGGCTGTTTTAGTACGCAGTATGCCTTCAAATCTTAGTGGTCGGAGTCCGTAATGCGTATTGTATCTTCTAGCCACGTCCTGCGAATGAGATAGGTTATCCATGACAGTTGTGGCGTCAAATTCGTCATTTTAGCACCTCGCACTGAGCCATCACTTTCGATAGTTCAGTGCGAGCAACACACTAATGAGCATCGCAATGTTGCTGAGACTGCCTGTCGATTTCGCTGACGAGCTTGCGTCGTTACTTTTGCCTGTATTCTAGGAAACTACAAGTGCCAACTGCACGATCCGAAGACCGGCGGTTTCATGCAATCCAGTCCCGGTATTGGTATGCATGTGGAGATTCGCGATCCTGATGACAAGACCATTTTGTCGAAGGTGTACAGCTCTGAAGGCCGCTTTAGTTTCACTTCGCATTCGCCCGGTGAACACGTCATTTGCCTCTACTCCAATTCTTCCAGCTGGTTCAGTGGGAGCCAACTGGTAAGTGATTCGACATTAGTACTCAACGTCTTCCCAACTACACAGCGATGCTTAGCTTCTCGATCCTGTAACAGCAGTGGTTATGGCCTTTGGTAGCGACGCCAATTCTGTTTATGGTTTTGTTAGTACTTGCATGCTTTACTTGTACAAGCACGATGCAGAGCAGCACATAAGTGGTGCACTATCGCGGTGTAATTATTGTGCAATGAACTGTTTTGTTGATTGATGTCAATGACTTGCTTGTGTGGAGTGATGTAGATGTAACTCAACCATAGGCCTGTGCAAAATAGCACAAGTGGCTACTTGACAATGGTTTCACGTTTTCAAGCTTTGCTTGTAGAAAGTCATACAGATATAATTTACCCACGGATGATATGCAACTTGTGCAAAGCAGCTTCAGAAGCCACTTTATGGTAGTGTTATATCTTCCAAGGTGTACCAGCAACTTTGGCTGGGTATCGATTAAAAATTTTAACCATATAATCTAATTTTCTTTTATTTAATATCTGAGCTAAAAATCACCCAGAACATTTTTATTCATGAGATTCAAAGAAACAAACCTAGATATTTCAGTGGACAGTTACCTATAATATCTTGTCAGAATATCTTGCTTGAGTGGACATATATCAAGCGCATCAAACTTGTACAGACAGTCCAGCTGAGGGACAGTCCAGTGAGGGACTTGGCCACTTATCCCACTGAAGTGCAGCTCACATTTGAAGCTTTTGTTATCACTCCTGAAACACCTGCACATGTGTGATACCTCAGTCATTACAAAGCAGCACGGTCTGCGGTTCCCTTTCTTGTGTTTGAAAGAACTAGAGAAGTGGGTTTGTCAGTGCCGACACTTGCCTAATTTTGCTCATGTGATGACAATTAATTAATCATGATTAAGTTTATTGCAGTGAAAGCACCATTTGATTAATCTGTAGGTTAATTGATCAATCACCTAGCCTTATCGACAGCTAATAGCAGCTATTTCTGATTTCTTCCGATTTGTAATCTTTATTGTGTCAGGAGTTCTTGGACGCCTGTAATCGATGTACCACACAAATACTGCACATACCTTTTTTCTGGTGTTCAAATGTAAGCCACACTGCAGTAGTAAGGAAAGAAAGGGTGCATATGAGGTGCCCTGTTCTTATTTTCCTGAAGTCTTGATGAAACAAGTAGAAAAAGAGAAGAGGGAGGAGGAAGGTATTTCAACATGTGTATTCGCTTCTAAATGTCCAAATTTAGGCTTCGTGGCACATGTTTCACACATGCTTTCTCCGAATAATGCACCAGCCTACATTTTCCTCACCTCAGTGGTGCTAATTACGAGTGCATTTGTGCTTGCTGTATTCCCTGTGTCCCTTGTTGTGGCATCTTTGACCTGTTGGTGCTTTTTTGCTTTTAAATATGGTGGTAAAATTCAGGTGACCTGAAGCGGTACTTATTTAATGTCTTATCTCGCATTTGAAATGCTGAGAGCAGCCTAATGATAGGACCCTTTGCACAAGGCGACATGATACGTCATTAATAATGGCACTCGATGATTGTTTTGAACAAATCGAGCATTGTGAAAACAAATTTGGGTATATTTTAGGTACAGATTGTGCCATGTGCATCAGATATTTTTTATGTGGCTTTCCACTCGTTGACCAAGCTATAATCCAAGTGTCCTGCTTAACAGCCACTCCATGGCACTAGTCTTGGTGTTCTAACTACACCCAAACTGTTGCTGTCCAGCCATTGTTCCATGTATTGTAAAAGATGAAGGTATGATGTGGCCAAGTCTTGGCCTTGAAGCGGGCTCATAAGAATTGCTGAAAGAGGACCTTAGTGTGGCAGGATGAGTTTGGGCATTATTATAGAGAGAGATCACTCCTACTGACTTAATTAAACCTCATTATCCATCCAGCATGAAATTTTCTCCACGCATGTTGTATGGTCGTATGTTTTGTGGGACTGTTTTTTTGCATCAAACAAGGAACTGACCTTTTTGCTTAGTGGCACTGGCTATTGTCTGTCATGTCTAGATGCCAGCTATATATGCCAGCTATATAAACAAGAATGAGAGAACCAAATGAATGAGGGACCATTGAGCTGTATCTCGTGTGAACCTTGTAAAAAATTGAACAAAAGAGGGGACATACTACATATGTGCTTATATAATCTATGTGCATTATACTTATGCATGTACAGAGAGCACTGTGTGTGTGCATACGAACATGTACATGCATACAATAGTAGTCTTCTCACCTGTCTTTCACTTGCAGTGCATCACTGGTCATATCTTGTGCTTTGTGTAGCCTCAGCATATTTTTTGTCCACCTGATAAAATATTCGACATCAGTTAATTTGACCTTGATGGTACCACTGAAATTTATCCAATTATCTGGAGGGTCGAGTTAAAGAACAGGCAGAAAAATGCCCAAACACACTACTGCTTCATTTGACAGTATATTAGCAATTCTAACACACACTCTGATGTAATGCGCACCCAGTTTTTATAGGTTCAGAATGGCAAACTAATGTAGAAATGACATTAGAGCTCCTGAACAAAGAATTTTAATCTGCGCCCAATTTTTTAACAGGAGAAATGTAGCATTGCTTTTATTCTAGCAGTCAGAAAAAGATGAAACCAGTAACTTTCTTCACAGATGGAAATTCGTTTATACTTATTCATCATCTGAGACAGCGCTTTACACTGTCTATGGACCTCATGACAGATGCCGTACAGTCTGTTGCACATTTTAGAATGTCTTGACAACACTTGCAATTATTTGGTGCTAGCTTAGTGTGCTGAGTAACATCTTTTGAAGGCAATTTTGTAATCAAGGACTGAAAGCGGCACATTGCCGTTGCCATCCTATGCGAGAACTACTTCTATTATATTGTGATGACAGTGGCAATGATGCTGGCTCTGATTGTAGGCTGTTGGGAAGGTTCCGAACATGGTCTTGCATTCAATTGCACTGTTTCGGACCAATTTTCCTAAACAATGACTTTCAATGCATATTTCGGGCATGTCTGCAAGAAAGCAGTTTGAAAGCTGCCTGCTAGTAGATGACAAGGAATTTGTGCTGGAACACAATCAGCTGCATACAAGATAAGCCATAATTCTGCTGTAGCCAAGAATTATTAAAGTGACCAGTGCTCTGTTGTTCAATAAAACACTTGGCAGATGCACTTTCAGTCTTCATTCAGCCTCTGAACACGTAACCTAACAACTTTTTTTAAATCGACATTTTACACCAGAAAGTTAATTCACTGCGTCACTTTCATCTTCATGCAAAATATTGCAATCATTTCATAGATGTCAGTAGCGACCACAACGTTTAATGCTGCCATCTTCCAGTATCTGCATTTTGGTATCACAATCTGGCTGTTCTTGTTCCCTGGATTTAAATTGACTGGCACTTGGATTAAATTCACTGGAGCACAGCCTAATTGGGCTGGTCCTGGGATTAAATATGTTGAATTCTTGGCTTTTACGTGCCAAAACCACAATTTGATTATGAGGCAAGCCGTAGTGGGGGACTTAGGATTCATTTTGACCACCAGGGGATTTTTAACGTGCTCCCAGTGCATGGGACATGGGTGCTTTTGCATTTCGCCCCCATTGAAATGAGGCCGCCACGGCCGGGATTTGATCTCGCTGCATTTCGACAAGGCCGGAATGCAAAAACGCCTGTGTCCCCCTGCACTGAGGGCACGTTAAGTACATCAGCGCTACAATGAAATGTTCGGCACCTGGATTAAATAATCTGGCGCTGAGATTATTTTTGTGGCATTCGAATTACTTCAGCTCACGCTTCGATTAAAGTGAGCAGGAAAACCTGTAGTCGCTTCAAATGAAATTACGTGGATGCATCAAATAATGTAATTGAGCCTCTTATTACTAAACAAGCTCCATGCATGCTTTATATTTCACTTTGTTAAAAAATTAGAAAATATTCGGCGTTCGGTTCGATAGTCGAAGGTTGTTTTTCCTAAAAGTTCGTGTTCAGAAATTTCACTACTTGAACACCCCAACACTTGAGGCTTGGTGAGACTGTCAGCATTTCCTGTGAGGAGACAAGTCTAGGGGTGGTACAGTGCTCGTGTGTTCTGTTCATATTTTCACCGGGCATTCCTGCATTCTCGTGGTGTGTTGCTTTTTTGCAGAGGGTCCACCTTGATATTCAAGTTGGTGAGCATGCTGTCGACTATGGCAGTGTGGCACGGAAGGAGAAGCTTACAGAGCTACAACTGCGTGTACGGCAGCTGTTGGACCAGGTTGACCAGATCACCAAAGAGCAGAATTACCAAAGGGTAAGATCGGATGGAATGTTTGCTTTGCTTTTGAATGACCCTTACACCAGCAATCACTAATTGGTCAATCAGTTGTGATAGAAGCAGTTGGTGCATAATTTAACTGAGGCAGAATGTAATAGCAACACTTCTCAGATGTGATTACAGTTTAGCAGAGTGTTACTGTATACTGCGTTACAGTATACTGGCTGCCACAACTGCGCATGCACTGTGCTTAGTGGGCTCCAGTATAACTATACCAGAACGCTCAGCGATATAC
Source organism: Dermacentor andersoni (assembly GCF_023375885.2). Classification (NCBI taxonomy): domain Eukaryota; kingdom Metazoa; phylum Arthropoda; class Arachnida; order Ixodida; family Ixodidae; genus Dermacentor; species Dermacentor andersoni. Next base: position 36,673,088 of record NC_092814.1, on the reverse strand, counting down.
TGTGTTTGCGCAAGAGCATTACAGCCGAGGCTGCCCGGTTTGATCATAATTCGCCTGTGGTACTTGCTCTCCATCGTGACAACAATAAATTGTAAAATCGACCATTGCTTAGCCTCACCTCACACTGAGGACAAACTATAAGCAGTCTTTTGTTATTATTCAGGTCGGTTCATTTTGTGTCACTGCTAGCCTTAGAGGGGCCTACAGGAACAGTGCGCGCTGTCGCCATCCAATATCTGAGGCCATGGACGTGGAAAAGTGTGTCGACTTCCATCTAACAGATCGCACCACAGCATTAGGCATGTGGCACCATCTGTTAGATGAAAATCTACACATTTTCAGGGTTGCCAGATTGGGCTACTTTTTATAAGAGTTGGCATCGAAAATTTCAAGTTGGTTACATGGCTATATTCAGGCTATTTTTGACTGAAGGACTTCCGAGTCCTGAGGACACATCAACACTGATAAAATTCGGGAGCGCCGGTTTATGAAAACCCACCCAAAGCTCATTGCTGCTACAAAGATGTGTAGGCAATCTCAAAGGCTGTGCGTTTAGGTAGTGCGGCGCTGGGAGGATGGCGTAAAGTCATGGCTGCCATATGTTTATACGTCATTCCAGCGCTAGGCTCTCTTTGTTTTTTGTTTGTTTGTTTTGGCACCATGTGTTGCCGGTTCACGTGTGGTTCAGTAAGAAAAACGATGGGGCTGACACTGTCGACTACGCGTCCGCACCGGCTGCTATACAGCAAACTATTATGTGGACTTGCACAACAGCTCAAGTATTCGGACGCATGTCGTTGTCCTTCAGTGTTTGTCAAGGGTTCCTCGAAGCCTATTGCTTGGTTTTCCTGCAAATCACCGCATTATTTATTTCGCAAATCACCGCAAATGAGTTAAGTTCAGTTCAGTCCAAGTTTATCTTCCTGTTAGATGGGCTGTCGTACTTGCTACCACTTCGTCGTGCCGCAGAAGGTGAATTTAAGTTAACCCATGCCTTCGTCCTATCATGGTGAAAAACGCCAGTTTCTCAGTGCTTTGGCTTGGTGCAGCTCGGCTCGTAAAACGCGGTGCGAACCGAGCCTTACTGACTACTTGCAGTCTACTATGCCGTACGGAAAGCCTTTCTCTACGGTAAAGTGCGTGCTTGCGCAGTCCTCGACCGGTACGGTATTACCACATTTATCATACGGTAACTTGGCACTGCCAACACTCTCTATTTATTTACTCAGTAACTGTATGAAAAAACCTGCAAGTGGCTTTAAACGAGAAACGCGATGGTTTGAGTCTTTATGTAAATGCTCAGCAAAGCGCATTATTCTCGACTGTCCATCAAAATGAAATATTCTGCTGTAGTATCACCAAGCATCAGGAACGCAAAATACAGTGCTGGAAATCCAACGTTCCCCCTGCTGTCTGAGCTTGCTTTGTCCCTACTTGCGCTGCCTCTTTCGAACGCAGCCGCCGAACGCATGTGTGTTCAGCCAGGTTTCGTTAAGAATGATTTGACAAACCGCATGTCGAATGAGACACTGCAAGCTCTCCTTCACGTTAAGTTTGGTCTGGCAGAGAGTAGAGACTGCTGCAAAGATTTTCAGCTAGTTGAAGTTTGTGACATTTCAACTCTGCAGTTCTGTATGGTCCAAGTGGCAGTGGAAATTAATTCAAATGGGGCTAGATTGTACATTTAATCCATTTGCATAAATCCCCAGCATGAGAAGTATCAACTGAGACTCTACGCAATGTTTTTTTTTTTTTTTGTTCTTTGTTTTATTCAAGCAGCTACCATATTACGTGAAAGTTGTGATTGATCCATGGTACTTCTTGAATGTTGCATATTATTACGATGATAGGCTCTGTAAATATGTGAAAAACGATGTTCGTCCACAGTGAATACGAAAAGACAATTGCTCACCAAAGGTCGGTGAGTGATCACCTTGCCAACGTTAAGGGGATAACTCGTCGGTTTGTACACCGTACTCCTGCGACAATTTTTTCCCCTTTAAACTTTGCGCCTGCGCGTAATTGCGATGATGGCTTACTTTTGATATGCACATACTTTATCATCATTGTAATTCTTCTTTGTTCGTCTTACTTGTCTTACATTGTAGTTTGCTCCCGCATATTTTCCAGCTGTGATGAGAAAAAAAGGCATTCAAGATACTGTACATGATAGGTGCTTGTGGTATTTGTTACGTCCATATTTTTTTCATTTTTGCACACATTGCAGCGGTGGGTGGGCAAAGATTTCTTGCTAAGTTGTAAAGGTATATACGTTGTTCTACTGACTTCCTATTCTGACGTATAGTTCTTGAACTTGTTAGACCAAGGGGTTTACTTTGTACTCAATATCATGACAGCCATGCACGTCCCATATAAATAAATTTTGCGTGTTCGCTAGTGGAATTGCATTTATTTATTTATTTATTTATTTATTTATTATTATTATTTTTTTCAACGCAGCCCACCCTCGGAAGTTCGGCAACACACACATTCGGTGCCTGCATTCACGGAAACTTACATACACATATTCATATTGCACGAATCTTACCAGCGAGTCTCCGTTTAAATATTGCGTTGTTGAAATATCGTACGGACAAATGCAACACATGTGAATCCAGAGCCACTCTGGAGCATATATTATGGGAATGCCGAGGGATATATAACAATAACGAGAACACAACCTCTAGCAACAGCCTTCGCATGCGCTGGGAAGCCACACTGTTCAGCCCTGCCCTCGAGGATCAACTATGGGCCGTCCAGTTGGCCGAGGATGCCGCCAGGACCCACGAACTCCTGGCTGTCACCTAGGCGGGGCCTTTGGCCCTCCCCACCAACTCACAGGGCATGCAATAGAGTTATTTCCTCCTCCTGAACTCTCCTCGATACTAATACCACCTGGATTATTGCCAGCGCTGTAATGCAGGTGGCCATTAAAGCTATAAATTTTAATTCAACCTCGTCTGGTATGAGCCAGCAAGTCGTTCAGTTTGTTCCCACTCAAAGGTGAATTGCAGTCCCAACTGCCGTTTGTTTAAACGAGGAAAATGAGGTGGTTTCAAGTTTTCTCCAAGCAACAGCCTTTGCTAACTCAGTGTTGAGCAGCTTTCGAAGAAATTGGAAAAGAGAGAGAGAGCGGGAGAGAAATAACATGCTTATTTTATGAGGCAAGCTTAGGAAAGGCATCTCTATTTTAATGCATTAAGCTTGGGCTGCCTCTTGGGTGCACAATCGTGAACAGCCGAAGCTGATCCTCGAGGTTGGAGCTGGCAATATTTTGCCCGACTGTCGTGGAAAAATGCCTAGGGTACAGCGAAGCGCGAACTAAAGTTAGCTCAGAATGTGGCTCAGTAAATACGAATAATGTCATGAGTAAATCGGAAAAAAAATTCTTGGTTCATTGTAACAATAAGTGGTGTCCAAATCCACGTCTGAGTGGCAACTCTCACTAAAATTTATGCAGATCTTGAGGCCAGTGTTGTGCTGGTTGCATGCGGCGGAAATATGTGGTGAGATTTCTACACCGTCTATAAGACACCTGCTGAACATCATCAAATATTTTGGCTACGTTTTTGGCTACCTTTTGCTCACGAAAAATTTGGGTCTGGCTACATTTTGAGATCATTTGGCTACTTTTTGCTGGGGCCATCTGGAAACCCTGCACATTTTACTGCATCGACGGCGTCCCTTTAGGCCTAGCAACGTCAAAACAAGCAACGGATTTCGATAACGACAAAAGAGCGCTTATGCTTTGTCCTCAGCATGAGATCAGGCTAAAGGATAGCCGATTTTCTCACTTATGCTTCCACGATGGAGAGCAAGTATCATGGGGGGATTAGGATTGAAGCAGGCTGCCTTAGTGCTGCCATGTTATTGGGCAAGCCAAACCATGGTGTCGGAACGAAATGCTTTAACACGATAGCGTTATGGGCCCCATGTCGCAAAAAATTCGGTGTCTGTGTCCCGCCTCCTGCATCGAATGCCGGTTCGACAAAAAGAATTTCGAAGCACGCATACCCAACAATACAGGCCCTCCATGTGGTACAAGGAAGTTACTGAACTAATTGAATTTCTCAAGGTAAAATACGCAGAAAAATCATAAAGTATGACTTACACACAACCTACAGACTTGATAGCGCCCGATTGTAATTGGAATATATGAGAAAACCTCATTCTGGCACGCGGGGGAAAAAAGAACACAATTCCCCTTTTCAGCGTTTCTACCATTCATAGAGTGGCCATGGCCTCTTAGGTTTGTGTGCGCAAATCTCAACATGGCCTCCTAGATTTGCGCGCGCAAATCTCAAAGGCCATAAAGCAGTGCACCCAGTTCCTTGCAACACCTCCAGATGGTGCTTGCCTCCGCCACATTGCAAGAGGCCGCGTTTCTACCAGAAATCTCGCCTTTGTGCATAGCGGTCGCCGCCAGCGTTTCCCAGTAAACATTAGAGACATAAGCTGCACTTGCCGGGAAGCGTGAGAAGCAGTCAGGGATCTTTGAACGCTATCGCATTCCACCCTTAAAGGCGAAGCTTAAAGGGCCCCTCACCAGATCTAGCCATTTTGAGCTGACAAGCGCAGAGCATACAATGCGGGATAATGATCGTGTCTGCAAAGTATTACATTGCTACGTGCCGCAGAAAGATCTGAAATTTTCAAACCAAACGCCGTTTTTCCTTCTCCTCGTGGCCACCGCGCTCCAAGCCGGAGGATGACATACTTGTGATAGTCCGCCTACGTACACGTGTTTGTGCTGTGACGTCGCTCATGGTGACACATGACTTCGAGAATTATTCAAGGCAACATCTGGTATTTGTGTAATATGTTGCTTGAACAGGCGAATTAAAGCTTAGAGAAATAATAAAACACACAGACTGTATGTCTGCATGCTTTTGTTTTACTTCACACTGCAGCAAGAGACATCTACTTCCATTTTGTCTGCTTGTTCTCACGTCGTGGAGTCGCGCGTCGAGGCACCGAAACTATGTAATCTTCTAGCGTGTTCCAGCGCACGATCATGCTCTGTGATCCACTTGTATCTGCCTCAGTATTTGTGTAGCACTGACCTATACTGCTAGTCAGGTGTCCTAGTCAAATGTGCTTGTGCACAGCGCACAAAATTGTGCGCTGCATAATACGAGACAATCGCAAGAGCTCGCATGTGACACTGTCCTCGGAAGTGTGCTGCGCTGCAAAAAAGCGAGGAGAGAAAAAATTAAGGCAAGGCCCATGACGTATGCGTCACGCGATCCTCGAGGTCTAGCATGGGAGAATGCAGCGAAGGAATTTCGCTTGCGGAGGCTAGACAGGACAAGTGGAGGGAGTGTCTCGCTTGACAGTGGAGCTTGCCTAATGAAATCATGGGTTTGCGGCACTGAAATATTTCTAACTCTTCTATTAATGAGCCTATTCGAAAAATTTTTGCGGCAGAACGCTCCCTGGAGAGCACGTAACAACTTCCAGTGTATAACCGAAGTTTGCTGTGTGGCCTGGTGAGGAGCCCTTTCAGTGTCCTCCAAAATTTTTGTCCTGGTTTTTTTTGTTTCACTGAAGAAAGTTCTTTCCGGTTCTGCTCCGGAACAAAGAAAAATTGTAACGGTTTTGGTTCGCATTCAGAAATTTTTGAAGCAATGTAACAATAAAAACATATTTATTTTTCTAAGTAAGTAAATTATGAATGCTGAGATCATGCTCAGTGCCATGAGTCAAAGCACTGAGCATGATCACAGAAGCAGCACGTCGTCGAGTGTACTTGTGGAAATGTGAGATTGCTGTTCCGATAAAACGAACTTAAAACGAAGGATAGAACTTCTGTAACAAAGCAATGCACCCGTAGAAAACAAAACGATAAGCGCTTCAGCGCAAAAGCCCTAGGTTTTGCTACGATGCCGATTTGCTAGTGCACCGAGCGGTAGGCTGAGATTAGTGGGGCACTCGACCGGCTGTCGCTCGCACTATCCCTGCCTGAGATACGCACTTATGCGGACCCCTGAGATAAGTGCTAGTTCTGATGTTGCTTGATGTTGGTTGTTTCAGATTGCGAACTTTCCCCTTGAACCAAAAATCAATCAAAAACGTTTCGGTTACGTTTTCATTCTGGTGAAAAATATTTCGTTTCGTTTTCCGGATTTATTTTCGTTCCGTTCCGATACACTGGCGCAAACACAGTATACAGCAGAGTGTTCTGGTAAACTCGTACTGTAGCATCCTTAACTCGGCACATGTGCAGTCTTGGAAGCTGGTATATGGTAATGCTCTGCTAAAATTTTCTATTGTTTCATTATGCATAACATTTGCTCTAGGTTACATAAAAAGTTATTACATGATGGTGTACTTTAATTCGTTTTTAAAAATAAGTTTGCAGTGGCTGATGAAAAATGTCCGTGTGTTCAGGGATTCTGAGTGGGGCTAGTTGGTTTAGATTCATCATGGTGAAACAATGTATACGATGGGATGAGTGAAACAGACAGACCATTGCAATGTCTTGTCTGTTTCACCCGTCCCGTCGTCTGCTCTGTTTTACCATGGTGTACATGTGTTGTCACATATCTGACTAATAAAGTGTATGACCAGATTAGAAATCTAGAAGGAAGGTTAGAAGTAGAGATTACATGTCAGTAATTTCTTTATTACTGTATCCAAGGCCTGAAGCAAGGTTTCGTGGAGATGGGTGAGACACTGGCAAAAACTGTGTGTTGACTTCTTAGTTAAGTTTATGAACTGCTAATTTTAATATATGTAAGCTTGTCTACATTCGCTAATGGTAAAACAACCGGTGCATTGGATGATTGGGACATGCAGTAGACAGACGAGTGTTTGTCCTGTGCACTTGTCCCCTGTCTTGCCCTTTGTAATGGTAATACATATGTATTAGGTCCAGTAGCAGGCCTGATAACCTTTCATTATGAGCTGAAGTTGCTTGAGGGTTAGTGGTCAAAACTTGGTCTGACTCCTTTGCTGTATGCTGTTTTGAACATAACATAGATGCATGTTGGGTAAAACAGGTAGCATGAAGCCGCATAGCATTTGAGCACTTCAAGCTTGAAATTAGTAGCGTACTTTGCAGCTTGTTTGTTAGCTGTAGTAGTCAATGTAATTTCGATTAAATCTTTTTGTCCTTTCTCTCTAATCTGACTTAGCTCATTACTTTAATTGCAGGGCTACTCTCTATAGCTAGCTAGTTATTCTTGCATGTTTATACTTTTCCACTAAATCCTCTTTAGAACATAGTTACATTGCCTGCCGCAGTTGCTTAGTGGCTATGGTGTTGGGCTGCTAAGCGCAAGGTCACAGGATCGAATCCCGGCCACGGTGGCTGCATTTCGATGGGGGTGAAAGGCAAAAACACCCGTGTACTTAGATTTAGCTGCACATTAAAAGGCCTCAGGTGGTCCAGATTTCTGGAGTCCCCCACTGCAGCATGTGTCATAATCAGATCGTGGTTTTAGCACATAAAACCCCATCATTTAATAATTTTGTTTTAAAGTTACAACATAGAAGCACATGTACTACGGGATGAATGAACTGCACAGAAATTATAGCGGTGAAAGGCACGGCAAAGGAATGTTATGTGCAAAAGGCAGCTACGTCATCGAGTGACAAGTTCATTTCCTTTACCAACCTAGAAACCAATTTAGGGAATGACTCTGTGGCTTCCTGATAGCAAGCCACAGAGTCTGCCAGCAATTGAGTTTCAAGGGGCCCCTGTGAAGTTTGGAAAAAAATAACTTTTTGTACAATTGTTTGTATGCATTTGTGCAAGAAAAGATCAGTCATCTTTAAGGACAAGGTCAAGAGCACTGATGGCATTAGTTGTGAAATTCATGGAAGAGGAGAAACACGGACATTTTTTTTTTTGCCTGTCTGGACACATATGTAGTGTGAAGCAAACATGTAAAAGCCGTAAATGTCAGAGGGAACCGAAACAGATGTTCTTGTTTGTGTTCAATGTCAGCCTGTGCACGTGATCGAGTAGACAATTTTTAAAGCGAAAGCTTTACTGGCCGTGAACTTGTGATTTTGCCGTGGCGGTGCTCCGAGGAGGCACATGACGTCATAATGCGCGCCTCGCCGCGGATATTTCTCTCTCTCTCGCTCCCTAGTCACTACTGCGCATGCGCCACTAGTAGCATCGAGCCACAGGTGTTCCGCCGCTGCGCAGTGCCGCGCCTTTCCGCCTCCGCTCGCTTCGCCAGCTGCGTCGCGTGCCTGATAACATGTCGGAGAATTGAAAAGGAGAGCTCGCATGCGCCGCAACCACAGTTGAGGCGGCAGTATGGACGGTGACAATTCTGATAAGCAGGAGGAGGCCTGAAATCGACATCGGAACGAGATGAAGAGGAAACGAATCGCATAGGAAACAGACGAACAGCGCGCCAAACAACTGGCTAAACGCCGCAATATAGCTAGACAACCAGACTAACCTGGACTTGCAATAAAGATTAACCAAGGCTAACCATGCTATGCCTTAGTTTTCACTACGTATATTTCAATATAGAAGGTGCAGTGGGGCACAATTCATTTTTTTTTTTCAAAGCTTTTCCAATGCCCTCGAAGACAGCTTCCATGTAATTGTAGTAGCATTGGGGTAAATTTAGTGGAGTTCAGCTTGGGTCTGTGTGGCAAATAAACTAAGCGAAAAACTCAAATGTGAAACTATCCTGTTCCACCCACCTCTTCTCTACATGGCAGTACTAATCCATGTGGCTTAAATTTTACAGAGAGCTAAGGATTGCATAGCGAGTGTGGAACATTTGCTAAAGCCATATTTGTATATTTCAATGAATATTTCCTTCCTTACTGCCAAAGCCACATTTGTTACCACATTCCTGCCAAGTTTTGTATGATTTTCAGACCTCTGTTATGATTTTCAGAATGACACCAACAATTTTACTATGTTTTATTTGTGCCCAGTTAAGAGCAAAACTGATTTTAAAAGAATACGCAAATAATCAGTCGCGAACCTATCTTTCGGACCTGCCAGATTATTTGAACCCTTCCTCAACCACCTACTCCATAGAACAAATGTACAATGGCCGAAATTTTAAATGCTGTAAGACCAGAATCTTACAGCTGTGTATAGCTGTTACAGCTGTGAATCTCAAATCTGTGTATAGAGCAAACGCGCTTAATCTCGACTACTGTCGCCATCTGTCAGCATGGCCTCTGTACGGGTGTAGGTTTGTGACAGGGCAGCTGACAACAAAGCCGTAACATGTAAACACTGGCTGCAAGCATATGACGAGAACAAGTTGAGTGCTATCACCGCCATTCGTCCCACCAGTGTCCATGGCACCTGTAACAGGTGGCAACCACATAGAAGCACTGAAAAGTCTGGTCTGTAGTGTAGTGTCCTGGTTGATTTTCGAGACATCATTTGAGCTTGCAGTGTCCAAACATGGAAGCTATGTTCAAAATGGAAAGTTCCCCCATTCAAGGTATATCTCACACCCGCACCATCATCGACAAGGCAAGGCAGCACTCTGTTTTCAGAGAGCCATTCAGTCACTGTGAAGAGAACTTGATTGACTCGGCACCAAAGTGCTATTATCGGTCAGAGACTCTTAAAGGGCCCCTAAGCAACCTCCGATATTTAAGCATTTAAAGTAAACGTGCATAGAGTTCAGAATGCCGTCACAATCAACGATGCCAAACGCAGCAGTGCTATGCGCTGCGGGTGTGCCACAAAATAAAAAAAATAATCCCGTGCTCCTCTTCAGGCCTTTCCAGTATCCCCAGCACTCGTTGTGATGTCACCAGGGTGCATCTGGTGATGTCACCAGGAGCAGGCGCTGTCGATTGGTCGAACAAAAACTACGACTTGCGGTTAGTCTGCTAGCAGGTGCACACGCTTCCTGCTCTTCCTCGTTGTGTTGCTCGCTTACGTGAGCTTGCGAATCGGTAACCATGGCCCGCAATGGAAGTGCCAAGTCACTTGCGTTCCAGCACAGTCGTGCTTAGCGGTCTGACTAGTTATGTGAACAGAGTCTGACAGTGTTTTGTGACGACTAGAAGGCATCCATGTGCGCTGCTTGGCTGCTAAAGCACCGACCGGAAAAATTAAATGACACGGCACCGACTGTCTCAATCATGACGATGCCCTGCACAGTGCCTGGCACACAACTCAGGGACCATACCGGCACGCTTCGCAGGAGCACGGTAACCAGAAGTGGACAGCTTTATGAAAAGCGCATTGGCGATGACGTATGTCACGTGACATTCAGAGGAGCACTCGGCGAGGACGGGACCATCCAACGAACGGAGCGTAGCAAAGGAAAGAGCAAAACGAGCACCACAACTAAATTTTGACCTTGGTGATTTGGGGGCCGTTTAACATAGATGCTTTTAATAGGCCAAATTTGCCGCCAACTGGTGTAATAACAAGTTGTTGCAGGAAGGTTACTGCTGATGTCTTTGTACTGGTAGTCATAAATTGGGAAAGTAAACAGGACTCACTCAGACTTGCAAAATATATATCTAACTGAAAGGCCAGGCTAGTCAAGATCAGACACAAAATGGCTTACTTGGGCTAGCATTTACTCGGGCTTACTCAGATTCGTGGAATCACCGATGCAGTCAGACTCGTGGAATAGCAGACAGCAGGAATCAAGGGCTTGTATTCCCACCATGAGCTCATTAGACTCAATTTCACAGGTTTGTAACTCACTCGGACTTACAATCACCCGCTTTCGTCGGTATCTGCCCAATTAAGAGTGTAGTCCGTTGGCCTGATGCAGATGCACCAGCATGTGTGTATAGGTTGTTGGGATGGTGTATACTGTTAAGTGCTGTAAAGATTACATATTGTTTCAGCGTTTCTTATCGCAGGGGTTTTGGTACAAATGCAAATTCTTGCAGCACGTTGCGCCAGAACTTCGGCATATTTGCTCCAGCAGTGGCCGCGAACAGCGAGTGGGTTCATTCTCCATAAAAGAGTGCAGCCGGTCACATTCTCCACACTGTGCGACTGCACCTCCTGCACAGTTTCTTGTAATTCTTGCACTTATAACACTTTTCGGTGCTTCTGGCAAGTCACTGGCACACGCGGTGCGGCCATTCCTGGCTGTGGCCGCTGCTGTCGGAACAGCCAGGCTGGCTGTATTTGGAGTGTATTAGAATACAGTTGAGCGGGCCGAGTGGCGAGGTGCTCCCTAGCCGATGCACAAAACAGCAAAAGGTAGGCTGAGCCCTCTGCAAATGAACTAGATACTGGGGAGGCGCACGGAGCAGCAGGTTAAGCTGGCGGGCGTCTCTGTCCCCAGGGCCTGTATAACGTAAAGCTATTCCATGCCTGTATGGGTGAGGCCTGAGCCATATTGACCTACCACGAAGGGCTAACGGTGGATTTGGAATAAAAACAGATTGGAATACATTTATTGCGATAGCAATTATATGGACACTCTAGGCGCATTTCTGTTGTTGACGTCACCAAGGGTGATAAAATTGTTGCTGTGTGCTATATGCTATACATGCAAGTGAAAGCATGTGAGGGTGAGCCAGCGGTTGCGGCTCAATCTCGCGCACGCAACAGAGGAGAATGGGGAGGAAGCTCGTCGCCTTCTGTCCCTCGCAAGGCTTTGGGGGGAGGGTAGCGAGGGGGGCACATTCTATTCCGGGCAGGTGTGCGTGCCCAGCCGAGCCATTGTATTTTCAAAGCCATCTGCGATGGCTACAGAGTTCGTGCTGCGCTGTGTTTTTGCAGCTTAGTTTGCGTTGATGCAAGTGGCAGCATGAAGGTCAGTTCACTCGCTGCTGCTGCCACGTTTCCCTATTGCAGTGTTTTGACAGTAAGTTTCCGCAGTCATTGCGTGAGATGTGTTCATATTTGCTTGTGCACATGTGACACCATGTTCTTTAAATTAGTTAGTACGCCTTTGTTTACAAGCTTATGCAGCTGATAAAACTGCTCTCCTAACTTCGTATAGCTGTCCACTAATTTCCTATCGCAATCAGTGCTTTGCCTTTCAGGCGAAACTGCTTCTTTTTTACGTTATACCAGAAAGTTAATCATTAGGTGCCTTAGAATCGCCCTAGTCTGTTATGTGAAAATGGCTTTCAGAAAAATTCGTAGTTTCACCCGAAAGGCGAAGCATCAATTGCACTAGCAAATTAGCAGTCATCTATATGAAGTAACGATAGTAGTTTTATAGTTTGTTTGAACTTGTAATATAACCATCATGCTTGTATAAACTATTAACAAGCATGGTGTCGCACGTGCACAAGCAAACGTGAACACATCTCACTTGATTACCACATGCACTCTCTGTCAAAACGCTGGAGTGAGGAAGCGCGGCAGCAGCAGGGGGCAAATTTACTTTCATGCTGCCTCTCGCTTCAACGCGAACTGAGCCGCGAAAACAGAGCACACATGAAGCTATCAGCACACGGTGCATGCACTCTGTCCTTATCGCAGATCGCTTTGAAGATAGGGCCCACGCAACCGCACCATACGTAGCAACCGCTGGAGTAGAACACAAAGGTATTCAGACCCCTCTTCACCTCACCCCGGTGCCTTGCGCTCAAAGAAAAACCTTGCACTTTCTCCCCGCTTTCCTCCCTTATGCGTGCAAGATTGGGCCACCATCGCAGACTCACCATCGCCCGCTTTAAATTGCACATGCAGCATACAGCGCGCGGCAATGATGTTATCACCCTTGGACTTTATATAGAACATCACAGCGACGTCAACGACGCTGGCATAAATGCACCTGGAATGTCCATATAGTTACTATTGCAATAATAAACCACAGTAGTTGATAACTCTGGCTTCTCGGTACAGTCTGTTGGAGAAGTACATTTCCAGGAACTTCACCTACACTGTCGAGACATTAAAGAAAAATGTATTTATACAAAATGTCTTGGGCTGCTTCTCGAAATTTCGAACTCACTATTGCAGAATGCATGTTTTTATGATTGCTATCACTAATTAAAAATCTGCAGGCACTACGGTATTACCAAAATTTGCATGCTCTAGACAGTTTCAGTATCAGTAATCTGCTTCAAAATTAAGCTTAAAGGGATGCTAAAGGCAAATATTAAGTCCAGCTAAATTTATAGATTAGTGCTCGAGAATCTCTAAGGCGCTAATATTATTGCGAACAGAGCCTTAGTAATGCAGAAATTGAGGTAAATGCAGGACATGATTAGAGACTTCCTTGGGACATTCAAGTACTTGCCCAATGACGAAGGCACTCCTCATTAAATTCTGTCAGTAGTATTCAACCACTCGTTATAAGAGCATAATTGTATTGAATTATAAGACAAAAAAATATGCTGCTTGTCCAGTTCTATTGCATTTTTAGAAAAAGGAACTGATTGACATTACCCTTGAAAGAGACGTGGGCGGCTGAAAGGTTTCATTTTCGCTCGACTCTGCGTTGCCCGCACTTTTTAGTTTTGTTGTTGTTTAGTGCTGCACTGGCTTTCATGGTTCATGAAACTTGCACGAACTGCCAGCAGCAGATAATTTCACATCCATGTGATGTCGCGGGATGCCCGAATGGTCCATGCCACTTGACCAGAAGCAGCCACAGCAGCGAATCCACCGCTCTGTCTTGGTTCAGTTTCTCCTAGCCGCGCATTTTCATTTTGTGAAAAAAACCGTGCCGCCCTCTGTCAGGCACCATTTAACTCGCTGACGCCAGCAAAGAATGGTGATGGCATATGTAATGTCACCACTCCCCATTTAAGGCGGAAGATATGAATTGCGATAAAGGTATTCAGACCCTTCAGATGCAATTTTCTTGTGACGCAAGTCTTTTCTTGGCATGATAAAGGTGCTGCAAGGTTTCTGAAATGGTATTTAAACAGTCCACGTTGACTTAGTAGTTGACTTTAATGTCCCTTTAAGATGTTGTTTAAGACAGTTGCAGTACATCGCTATTGTTGGTTTCTTCTGTTTCGTCATGGTTTCAAAGTATGCTGCCATATTCCATTATTCCACCAAAATTCAGATTGGCCTGCTCCAAATTGCTTCAAAGAGAAATTTTATGTGCTCCAAGCTGCTCCAAAATGCAATTTTGTCTGCTCCAAAGATCTCCAAAAGGCAAATATTACTGCGAAATTACCTTGGGCAGTCCCACCTCTGGTAGTGAATTACCTACACAATTTACTGTGTATATTACCCCACACATTGCAACTTTAAAATGTTATTTTAATGGGCACCAGTGCACCACCTAATAAACACCAGTGTACTATGTCTTTGTCCACAACTTCACTCAAGTTCACTGGTTCCAACAGGCCTCACCTTTGTTACTGTTACATTATATGTCGTTTCCTCACAATTGGGCCTGTTCCAGTGAAAATAATGTTTACGCTTGCACAGAGAAGTTGTAATACCCCTGTCACACGGGCACTCGCAAACTCCATTGATATGAAACTCCCTAATGGGGATTTACGGCAACGGAGTTGCGGCCGTGCTACACAGCACAATGCGAGCTTTCGAGGGGCGTCGCATGGGACAGAAACGGCGCTGCTGTGCTTACTCTCGTGTGCAACTGCTCACATATATAGTTGCCATTAAACTCTGTATGTAATCTAATAAAATCACAGCGAGGAAGTTTGCTGTATGTTATCGCAAGATTTGTTTTCCAAGCATAGCGAAGTTGAAAGCAGTGCTGGCCACACCGCGCTCTTGTTTTCGTGTGTGGGCAGCGTGGGTCGCATTGTTCGACCGGTGCTCTTCAAGTTGTGATTCTGTGCTGCGTAATCGTGCGTGTGTTTGCAGTGAGCTCAACTGCTTCCAGATGAGTGACAAAGCGGATAAACAAATGGCAGAACGACCCCATAAGGCATGGCAAAGCTTTGGTGGAAAGGGTACAGGTGCTATGTCCTTAAAAACAAATTAAAAATTACCATTACGTGGCATATAAACCAAGGCACAAAAATTGTAATGCTAAATTTTGTGGATGAGCCAGTTACGACGATTTCATTAGCGTGGTTTTCTTTGGAGCTGTAGCTACTATCTGGGAACGAGAGTACTCTATCCAGCCCTATTGGTCATTGCCAAACTCCCCTCGCCAAAATCTCCTTCTAACTTGGCGCAAGGGAGAGCGTCTGACACAGAGCGCAACTCTCTTGACATAAAGATGAAAGAGTTAAATGGAGTTCGCAGGTGCCCGTGTGACAGGGGTATAAGTTTGTAGCTACAAGTTCTAACTTACAGCTTCTCTGTATGAGACTGGGAGCCTGAACAGGTGGCTCCAACTGCATCGAAACAGTGTCAAGAAAGGCTGTATGATGTCAAGTGCTCTTGTGGAAAAATATCTAGAATATGGGCCAGTCAGTGAACTGGGATAGAGCATGGTTACATAATGTGAACGAGTCAGACCCTTGGCCATGTGCAGTGAGCTTGTTTAGTGCTTTTCACTTGTGTTCTTCTGTAATGCAGGAAAACTAGCATGAACACTACATATCAGTGCAGTATGTCAGAATGGCACAATCTCTAATGCCTGGCAATTCTCAGTGGGCTGGATGTCTTAACAATAGCAAATCTTTACAATGGCTAGCCTCTCACTAGGGTGAGCCTTGGAGACTGTATGAAATTAACTTTGCTTGATTGAAGTAAGATAAAATCTAGCTAACTTTGACATTGCCATTTTGGGGAATAATGTGCCTGTTTGACATTTCACTCAAACATCTTGTGCTAAAAGCGCCGAGATTGGTCTCTTAGTGTGACATATGGCATAAAAGAAAAACAATTTCATTAAGATACAGTTCCAGGGTATGCTTAGAAAACATCATGATGCCCTTTGAACTCGCCGCCCCTTCTGCACAATTCCTTCCTTCCCAGATAGCACATGCATGTCTTGTGCTTTACCATAATGTTGACTTTCTGGTACACTTGGCTTTTAATAGTATGACCTTTTCATTCACCCTTCCTGCTGGACCGTGCTCAAAAGTTACAAAAAGTGTCTACATTTTTTTAACATAACTCTTAATTTAAAATTTAAACAATTAGAACCAAATTTAATATTTGGACAAAGTAATTGGAAGTGATAGTGCAGGTTGACCAGAAGTTAAATTGTCCAAACCTGTAAGCCCTGAGGTTTGTTCATTTTGAACTGAACACTTGAAAAATGCATTTCGACTTGCTTAATGCATTGACTGTTATTTAACACTTTTTAACGTAGACAGCTTGTGTTTCATAATACATTCAACGCACACTTTCATCCTTTTTGAGAGAGAAGTGTGCGTGCACAGCATTTGGACTGTTAAGCTGATGCTAAACAGCCCAAGGTATATTGATGCTTTGGACATATAGTTAGTGACTAAAAAGCAGAATTCCATATTGCTCAGACGTGTTGAAATGGGTTTTGTACAAGTTATGAGAAACAGTGCAGAATACTTATCCGTCTCGTGTGAAGCTGTGTAACTGACAGCTCCATGCTGTCATGTTGGCTGGCTGGTCTTCGTGCATGCTGTTTCGCAAACCATTATATGTGATGTCCTTAATGTCCGGATCACTCTGTGCACCATTTTGCAACTGCTGTTGCCAGTGATCCATACTGAGGCTAGTGCTCTACATCTTTATGTGAATGCCACAGCAGTACTCTTTCTATCATTATGAATGCATTTGTGGAACACTTGCATGTCTCTGTCATTTTTCAGTTCCGTGAAGAACGCTTCCGACAGACCAGCGAGAGCACTAACTCCAGGGTTCTGTGGTGGTCAGCTGGACAGACGGTCATCCTGCTGCTCATGGGATTCTGGCAGATGAGACACCTGAAGAGCTTTTTCGAAGCCAAGAAGCTTGTGTAAAACTGGATGCTATGTGCACCCCGGAGTGACATCCCTCCATGCATGGAATGCTTTCCGTTAATTTGGTGTCTCATGGACTTTTAGCTCTACATCTGATGGTATTTTAGCATTGGCAGCCCCTTCTGTTCCTTCAAAAAAACTGGTAAGGTCTGGAAAGCATTTTAACATTTTGATGACACCATTTGCAATAAATGTTCTTCTAAGGCAGGGAAAAAACTTCTTTGCTGAAGACTTGCATATTTGCAGTTGCCACAGTTGCCTTTTCCTATCCGGCTTAGGCAAATGAAGGTGTTTCACGGATGTCAGACCGGAAACTCGGCAGTGTTTTTTGTTTTGCTATTTAAGATCTTTGATGTCCTAAAACAAGTCTTTCATGTTGATGAAAAAGTGGACAAAAATGGAATCACTACTATATTGTATCGACCCAAGTTGCTTGTATGGTTTTGCTGCACATCATGCATTTTCTGTTTTGTCAGGGGCACCTCTTTCCGTGTGCAGCGAAATTTGCATGATGCTACGACTGTCACTGTTTTGCTTGCATCAAACACTAGAGTATCATTTTTGAGTTTCCAATGCAAAACTGGAGCAGCTCAGCTGTACTTGATACCTCTAGTAGGCTTCTATGGTGTGCAGAAATAAAGGGCGTGAGGATATTCCTTTCATCCTATTAAGTTTCATGCCTTCAGTTTCATGCAATCCCTGGATCTGTGTGCCTTTGTTTCAAAAGGAATTAAATGTCATCTGACTGGCGCTGGTTAGATAAATCGAAATACAGTTCATGCCCGTTACAATGGATTCGCATATCAGGCTGACTTCCTAAGTTTGGTCTGCCTATATTACTAATGTAACAACAAAATTAGTTTTGGACGGACAAAATTTTGGGCAAATATCTAGATAAGGCATGTACAATATACTTTGCTGTGGCAGTGCATGTGTGTGGCAGTGTACTGCACATGACTTTTTCGGCCACCTTCAAAGAGTGCAAACATATACTTTTTCTTAAGGGACGGACACACAAGCAGTAACCCTCTCATAATGGCAATGCTGTGCAACACCCCACCGGCTAAGAGTTTTCAGGCGACCACACATACAGCTCACTGCTACCCACCGCTGTTGGCGCTGTGCCAAGCAGGGTCCTAGGGTGCTGCTAGGCCTAACTCACTTCGCTTTAAATGGAGTTTCACATTAATCACGTGGGCCTTTTTTTTTTTTTTTTTTTTTTCAGAATTATACAGACTCTAGGTGCGTTACTGCCATCACTATCATCCTGTCTTGTTATCAATGGCGCATGCAGGGCCCACACAGTGAAGGTTAGAGGGCCTCTAAAAACGTGCAGTTTGTTTGGCTGCAAAAACGATAAAGCCAGCTGGATGCACAGTAACGCTCCGCTCACTTGACTCTGCCAAAGCTGGGGAAGCATTCTGCCTTTCACTGCTGGAATGTGCATTGTACGCACAACCACTAGTGTTTCTACTGAGCAGCACTCCAATGTGTATACAGCGGTCTGAGTGGAATGGACAGTAAATTTCAAACTACAAACATTGATGGCTTTCTTTCAGTCTCGTCTTTTGCACCATCGAGCTGCGACACCTGCAACATCACTGACAGCATGCCTTGTCTAAAGCCCCTCCATAATGCCCTCGTCCGCTGCCTAGGCTAAGAGCACCAACCTGCTCTCCTCCTCTCCTTTTCGGTCTCTTCTCTGACCTGTGAAAGCGAAAGTGTTGCCAAATATATTTATGGTGACCTTTCTGCGGTGCTCATGGCCGTGCCGCTTTCTCCACGACCGTGCCGCTGGTAGCATGCCCATAATCTAAAGAATGGTTGTGAATTTGCTTCCTTGAAGCTTTGTTGTGCCCAGATGTCACTCGAGAAACACGAATGAGTAAGGATATTGCTTGTTTGTGTGTTCTCAGTGAGTACAGAAACATGGAAGGCTACGACGAAAGGAAGCCGCGCAGAAACTTTCTTCCGAAAGGTGCATAACTGGAACTAAATGGCAGTGGCTCCTCTAAGGGTAGCGCTACTTAAAAAAGTGGCAGTAAACGTGATGAAGGGGCTTTAGTGCGTCATGTGAGCATTGTGAGATGCCTGCCCTGTCAGGGCGCTGTTTCAGAACACTGTACAAGGAGCTTCAGTGCAATGCTAAGCTTTGGTATCGCTTCAACTTCACCATTTGGGTGAAACAGGTCCATTTTTAAATTCATTTTGCATCAGACTTATTTTATTGTTTGCGGTGGCCTCCAGGCTCCAATAAGCTAACACTAGATGGTGGTATATGTGAAGTGCTGCCGTTTCACAATGTTGTGGAATTAGTTTTGTATCTGTTGTAACGGGCGTAGGCTGTATTAGTTATTGTGGTTGTTTACTGCACTGGGGATCTGTTTTTACATTTTTTGCGTGTTGTCACTAGCTTGGGAAAATCACTGTGATGTACAGCCAAGAACATGTGTGAAAGTTCAAATGTTGCTGTCCGGTGCTGCTTTTTACAGTGCGATGAAAAATGTGATGGCGAGAAAGAATGTCCTGGAAATTTGTCACTTTTGTTGAACTTTGTGGCTAGGCAAATACTTGGTTCAATTTGCTCTTGCTAATTGTGTACACATAAATGCTGTTTACCTAGGCATGCTAGATGTTGCTTCAAGTCGCTGAACTCTTAAAAGGAGCTGCATTAATAGACAACTTGAGTTAAGCTTTGACATAGTCATCAACTCTGTATGCTGTTAACTCACCTGGTATTCTCATTATATAGCTGTAAACTGCTTTATACCATTGCTCTTTAGTGTGTGACAGTTTGGTGAGGAGTTTATTGTGCAGCACACGTGTCGGAGCTCTGTAATGTTTTTCACAAATCTTAACAAAGGCAGAAAATATGACTGCTCCCCTGTTCTGGTTTATTTTCGTGTACACTGCAGTCACTTGATTGAGTTTGTAATAAAATGGTCTCTATAAATGTGCTCTGCAGAGAGCTAATTTCTTTGTTCTTATGACAAGGAAGAATAGGAATATGCCTTAGTTCCTGCAATATGAAAACATGACCTTGAACCAACCTTTTATAGTGCTACTGTGAAACACGGGAATAGTGGTGCAGCAGATAAGTGCTTAAAAAGAGACCTCTCGGGGGTTGACACTATAATTTTTATTACATTTTCTTCAACCCTGTCTTTTTACTAAACTGGAACTCTTAAACTGATGGGAAGCTCTTTATGGGAAAACACAGGTACTACACCAGTTAAAGGAGACCTCTCCAAAGAATTAATTATTATAGTTGTGGGGCTGGTGATCAGACTCGAGCTGTACAGCAGCGTGACATATGCAGGAAGTATAACCAATCTGCCAGATCATTTCTCAAAGACAAACCACTGCTCTGACGTGATCTGGACTCCAGGACATCAGTCCCTCGACGGTAACAAGCATGCACAGGCCATGGCCCGAGTGCACACTATCCAGGCACCGCAACCTGAGGTACTTGACGGGGACAATGCTGTGCGGTACTACAACACTACAGACTCTGCAGATGCACGTGCCACCCGCCGCATGACATGCTCATGAGAGGACGCCAGCACCAGACATACGCGCACCTCGATAAACTACACCTCTTGTATCCCCTCGTGTACCCCTTGCTTTACAGCCCTCACTGCGGGGAGCATGCATCTTTACTGCACACATGGGCATGCTCCAACACACCTAACATTCACCCTGTCCCCGACCCCTCTGTCTTGAAGTGGGAAGCCGCACTGTTCAGCTCGGACCCGTGCGACCAGCAAGAGCTGGTGCGGTGGGTCTGGGAGACGGCCAGGGTTGCAGGAGCCGTGGACTGAGGGCCCTCCCTGGTGTGGGAGCCCCGGCTCCCTTCGTTAGACTTCGTTTTAAATAGTTATTTCTCCCTCTCTCCAGCTAGACAGCAATTGGGCTGCACTGAGAATGACGTAAGTGCTGCCTGTGATGGCTGCCTTTGTTACTTTGCTGGCACGTAAGAACAGCTTGGACTTTCAAAGAATAATGAAGCCTAATGTTACCCAATGCAAGAAATTTGACTCTTGAAATTGTCAGTTGAGCATATAGTAGTGGCGGGTGTCCTTGCACTTTAGTACGTATAACATTAGCTTGCGATGCCTGCAATGTAAATAGCATGTGAACGACCACATTTGCTCCAACACTATATGCAGTCATAGGCAATTGTTTTTCCTGGATAATGTTGAACAACTGTGCTATGCAGAACGGTTGCTTGCTGGGCTAGTTGGTTCATTGCAACTTATGTAACAGTGCGAAACATGTTTCATGCTGTTACACAAGTTGCTATGCTATGCAGCTACTCTGCACAGCCTGATGTAGCAGCCTAACAGACCACCAAGCGAGCCGGAGCGAATGCCAAAACATTGCAATGTGCTGCTTCCACATGACCACCTACTGCATCGTGATATCGTGACACGCACTCCTCTTGGGAAGTACGTGTCGTAAGTAAAGATTACGTGAAACCAAAACTGGTTCGTATAAAAGCTATTGCAGTAGAACCTTGTTTTTGTTTCTTACGGGACCGCGAAAAAAACTCATGATCCAGGGGCACTTTGGCCACCCCTGGCTCTTGCGCCATAAGTATATAGTATATCACACACCAAGGAAAACTTATACACATAACATCCGATAATGCTTGCCACATCCCAACAGATGAGACAAAAGGCTACTCTCAAAACTTTATTTGAACTTGAATAAAAGGCAAACTACTGAAAGCTTGCTAACAAAAGATTGCTATCGTTGCCTGGTGGTTAGATTGAATGTCAAACACACTTTTGAAGCAGTCGTAGACATGAATGAATCGCACTTGGAGCCTTCGTTTTTGGAGCGGTCATAGCCGTGAATGTCCGACACAGATGCCGATCCTACTGTGCTGCATGGCAGGCGCTGCAAAGCAGCGACATGCAGCCGTCACTGTTGCAGTTTCTGAATGTAACCAGCAATGGAAACGTAGTGAACAGGAAGCTAGTACACATGACTCTCTGGGAACTAAACAGGGGCCAGTGTTTCAGAATGTAAGAGCCAGGAAAACAACAAACAGGAATGCATCAACAAGGTTTTACTGAATAGTAAATTATTTAGGCTGCTCAGAGGCTTGCCAGTATTATGAAAACTTAGAAATGCCATGTCAGCACTACTCATTTAAGGGCACTGTCTTTAAAAACAGAGAGGAATGCAACAGACTTGTTACATGCATGAAATTTACGTGTTAAAGAAATGAATATTTATTTCAGTCACATACGCACACAAAAGAAAATCCAGTCACAATGATGTCACTTCGGTTTTGTCTCCTGATCGGTAACTCGACGAACAAAAATAGCATCCGGAGGTGTGTTGTCCATGAAGCCCTGCTCATAGAGGTATGAGGAACCGATTGCCAACAATGAGCCGTCATGGCTAAAGGCCAATGCAGCAATACTTGATGGATACTTGTGGAACTGGCACAGGCGCTTCTTGTTGAACCCATCCCAGATGTTGACATGTCCGTCACTTCCACCTGTTGCAAATGTGTTGTACAGATTGTGGAAGGCGATGGCATTCACTGGATAGATTAGCTCGATGCCATTGTTATCTTTGGTGCGGTGACACTTGAATGCATATTTCTTCTTTTGAACCTCGGGACTTGGGTCCAAGTATTCAACAGCCACACGTCCTGTTGGGAAGGGAGCAATTAGCAGCATGATAGACAGCAAAATCTCATTTACATTTCTCACCAGAGTTCTGAACCCTGTCACAATTTGTACTGACTTAGTAACTACTTCAAACTGCCACAAGGAAAATATTCCTTTAAGTGCTAAAGCCCAGATTCACTTTTTGTTCATCAAGATGCTAGCCTTTGCAGCTCATGCCTTTAGAGCTGCTGAATTCTCTTGGCAAATACATACATTCTTCCGATATTCCTTGTCTCAATGTTTGTTATGCTCTGGTCACTTGGCAATCCAAGCAACATCTTCAAAAACAAAGCATTTTTTTTTTACAAGTGACCAAACACTTTCTTATATATACAGGGTGTTTCAGCGAACACTTTCAAAAATTCTTAAAGGTTGCCTGTGACAGACAGCACAATTCTACTTCATGAGGCAGTCTACTTGAAGCAGCAGACACTACTAGCATAAAAATTGAAGTACATAATTGATTAATTAACGAAAAGCCATTAATTTATATATTACCTTATGGCCCATAATGCAATTTACAAATTCTAGCCGTGGAACTTGTTAGGCGGACCCACAAGGAATGAATTCTCAGGATGACACTAGTTTCAAGATATTAATTCCCAAACATTAAGGAGGCATTGAAGCATTAGCATTATGCTTCAATGAATAAAACGTTTTGTTGTTAAAGAGCTGTGCTCTAAACCAACTGACTGCAGCTGGGATACAAAACCACATCTTCGCATTAGGTGTGTGATGCTTTTACCAATTGAGCTACCATGGCACCGTTGCCCATCCACTTTCTGGGGTATCTATGTTTATCTACAATAACTAATCTTGGGAGTGTTAGCTAGTGCCACCACTCAGGCCCCGCCCTGGCAGACACAGCTGGGCATGGCCTCCGACACCTCCCCGGCACATTTGTTTGTTGGTGTCTTATGACTACAGGGTGTCCCAACTATCATGCACCAAGATTTTAAAATATGCAAATGCCACCTAGCATAACAGAACCAGCGTAATGTCGTTTGCCGTTGCTTGGAGACACTCAGGGTATTTTTTTCATTCCACCTAATTATGTAATTCATCATCATCAGCCTATCTATGTCCACTGCAGGACGAAGGCCTCTCCCTGCGATCTCCAATCACCCCTGTCCTGCGCCAACCGATTCCAACTAGCAACCGCAAATTTCCTAATTTCATCGCACCATATAGTCTTCTCCCGTCCTTTACTGCACTTCCCTTCTCTTGGTACCCATTCTGTCACCCTAATGGTCCAACGGTTATCTAATCTGTGCATTACATGACCTGTCCAGTGCCATTTTTTTCTCTTAATGTCTATTAGAATATCGTGTATACCACTTTGCTCTCTGATCCAAACCGCTCTCCTCCTGTCTCTTAAAGTTAGGCCTAGCATTCTTCGTTCCATTGCTCTTTGCACAATCCTTAACTTGTTCTCAAGCTTCTTTGTCAGTCTCCAAGTCTCTGCGCCGTATGTCAGCACTGGTAAAATGCACTGATTGTATATTTTTCTTTTCAATGATAACGGTAAGCTCCCAGTCAGGAGCTCACAATGTCTGCCGTATGCAATACAACCCATTTTTATTCCTCTGTGAATTTCTCATGGTCAGGATTCCCTGTGATTAGTTGACCTAGGTAAACGTACTCCTCCACAGACTCTAGAGGCTGACTAGCGATCTTGAACTCTTCTTCCCTTGTCAGGTTATTTATCATTATCTTTGTCTTCTGCATATTAATCTTCAGCCCCACTCTTACACTCTCCCTGTTAAGATCTTCAATCATTTGTTGTAACTCATCCGCAGTGTTGCTGAATAGAACAATGTCATCGGCAAACCGAAGGTTGCTGAGGTATTCGCCGTCGATCCTTACTACTAAACCTTCCCAGTTTAATAGCTTGAATACTTCTTCTAAGCACGCAGTGAATAGCATTGGAGAGATTGTGTCTCCTTCTCTGACTCCTTTCTTTATAGGCCTCTTCCCACTTTTCTTGTGTAGAATTAAGGTGGCTGTGGAATCTCTGTAGATATTTTCCACGGTATTTACGTAAGCGATCTGTGCTCCTTGATTATGCAATGCCTCTATGACTGCTGGTATCTCTACTGAATCAAATGCTTTTTCGTAATCTATGAAAGCCATATAGAGAGGCTTATTGAACTCTTCGGATTTCTCGATAACCTGATTAATGACATGGATGTGATCCATTGTAGAGTAACTTTTCCTGAAGCCAGCCTGCTCCCTTGGTTGACTAAAATCCAATGTTGCCCTTATTCTATTAGAGATTATTTTGGTAAATATTTTCTATAATACTGGGGAGTAAGCTAACGGGCCTATAAATTTTCAGTTCTTTAACGTTGCCCTTTTTGTGGATTAGTATAATGTTTGCATTCTTCCAGTTTTCTGGGACCCTTGCAGTCGATATACACTTCGTATAGAGAGCCGCCAGTTTTCCTAACATTATGTCTCCTCCATCTTCGATTAAATCGACTGTTATTCCATCTTTTCCTGCTGCTTTTCCCTGTTTCATGTCTTGCAAGGCGTTTCTAAGGTCATCGCTAGTTATAGAAGGAGTCTGCCTGTTCATTTCTGCTTCGAATGGAGGCGCCCTGGCTCCTCTGGGTACTGTAAAGGCCAGTATAGAATTCTTCCACTGCTTTTATTATACCTTCAAGATTGCTGATGATATTACCCTGCTTATCTTTCATTGCATACATCTTGGTTTGTCCTATGCCAAGTTTCCTTCTCACTGATTTCAGGCAGCGTCCAGTTTTAACAGCTTCTTCAGTCTTTCTCACGTTACAATTTCTAATATCACTTATCTTCGCTTTGTTGATCAGTTTTGACAGTTCCGTGAATTCTATCCGATCTCTTGAGTTGGACACTTTCATTCTTTGTCGTTTCTTTATTAGGTCCTTTGTTCCTTGGGAGAGCTTGCCTACTGGTTGCCTTGCCTCCCACTTCTATTGCTGCCTCTGAAGCCAGCCTCGTTACGGTTTTATTCATTACCTATATGTCATCATCATCATCTCTCTGTTCTAAGGCTGCATACTTGTTTGCAAGTACCAGCCTGAATTTGTCTGCTTTTACCCTTACTGCCTATAGATTGACCTGTTTCTTCTTGACCAATTTTGCTCTTTCTCTCTTGAAATTGAGGTGAATCCTAGCCCTTACTAACCTATGATCACTGCACTTTACCCTACCTATCACTTAGTAGTATGCAGTAGTGTAGTATGCATTTGCTTATTGTTACCCGGTGTTGTCATCACGATTGGTGCAACCGTAATCTACTGAAGTGCAGTAATGCCGTTGGAAAGCATGCCACGATCAGTTAAAACACTGTTTAATGGCACACAATCAATAGGCGCAATGCACACACTTCGCGCTTTGCTACTACGGCTACGGCAGTTGGGACTTCTTGCCTTTAGCAAGATGGCAGAGACCGGCTTCACTTTTGGAGAGCCACCTCCATTCCAGACGTTTAAGTATAGTATAACCTCCCTGGCACACGCAAGCCTGCACAAGTCACGCCATGCTGCGCGGCTAGGTGTGGCAGTGCGAAAAATTAGTACGTTCCCTTCTCTCTTTCTCTATGGCGTGCTGTGCAGGCTGGCGGCTGGGCGTGGCATTTGTGATCCCATTGCGATCTCGGAGGCCATGAGCCGGCCAAGTTACTTCGGTGTGGCAAAGTTCACTTGCCTCCTTGATGACACAGCGGAGCGCTGTGTTGTGCTGCTCGACCGTAACGAGCCAAGTGGAAAGCAGACGCAAAAGACCATCACAATGGAACAGAAGGCAGCTATATAAAGGCTGTCAGGTCAGGTGCTAAGATGTGTTGCACATGCCGACAATTCTTTTGTTGTTTTATTCAAATTTCATTGCATGCGTGGCCGTGTAGAGGTTCCACGGGCTGCAAAGACGTTTTCTTATTTTCATGTTTACAACTGTGCACCCCATTAGGCATATATTGCAGTAAATGGCAATAATGGATATAACAAAGTAGTGGACATAACAAAGTAATTTCGAGTCCCCCTTCAACTTCATTATAATGAGGTTCGAGTGTAGACATAATTTGCAATATTAGGAAACAAACATATTTGTGAAGTTATAGGTATAGCATTTCAAACGAACAGAGGCCTGTCGATTATTTAGAATTAGATACAGTTTTCAAGGGTTTAATTACAAATTTCATCGCAGGCAATTGCCCTGCGTCATTCTTGCATGAGTTTCAGTGCCGATATAGTAATACAATTCCCTACTTAAGGGATGAAAGTATGCTTGTCCCCAAGATTGCGAGTCACATTCTTTCAATCAAGAGGGGTGCGAATGCCCAAGGTCATTTTATAGCAATTTTTGTGACAGATAAAGCTTCATTCTGAAGCAGATTAGAGCTGACAAATTCTGATTCTGGATCAGCCTGGAGTATGCCCATTTTAATTTAGAGTATGATTATAATTAAGAGGGGTAACAGTCACAGAACCTTGCATTCTGTAGCATTAAATAAGAATTGAAGAGCAGCCTAAAAGCATTTTTGACACTATTTTTGTATTCAGTGCTGGTGAAGTGACTGGAGGTGTTTTCCAAAAGAGTTGTGAAGTTAGGGTTAGTGAACACCACAGTGCCTTTTTCAAAGACATTTCTAGGTAATGTGACAGCACCAACTCAAGCTAAGACTCTGCACGTGACTGAATTCATTTTGCCACTCAGTAGAAGCACCTAAACATCTGAAGTTTAAATTTAGTAATTGGGTGTAAGTGCCACATGAATAAGCTAAAGGGAGCAACATTCTGCCTCACTCGGACTCTTGTTCGCTCGCCACTCTCCTTCTCAACTTGCACTTTTTCGATTGCAGCGACTGAGCAATGCGATCTACACCTCAATCGAGAGCAACTGTCATGGCGTCGGTGCGATTAAAAATAATAATAATAAAACAAAAGGTGCTGCTGGCAGCGCATGGACGCATGGCTGTTTCCATGGAAACGGTGCCAACACAACAATGTGACTCCGCTCCACCAACAGGAAGATGTGGATAACACAGACCTCCTAGCCTGCCCTTGCTACTGGCTTGGGTGGCAAGATAAAAGAATGTCACTACTTTTAGTTGTATTCAGAGGGCTCAATTGGATGTAGCCGTATGTGCCCACTGGCGGCGACAATAAGAAAGTTACATTTACACGCACCAATGAGACCAACGGCACAACACCCTGCACCATGCCGGCGATCTTTCACTCACGCCTGCGAAAGCCAAAGCTGCCAATCTGAAGCAGCGTGGTGCAATTTCGATCATTTTTCCACTTTCGATGCAATTCGGCACAGCAATTTGCTTGCGTATCAAAATGGTTTAATTGGTACAGAATTCCCAACCCTGCATTGGCACATTAATCTCAAGACACATTCCAGACAGTTATTGGTCTCTTTAAAGCATGCGCTGAAAAGAGCACAAAGGCTAATAATGTGTAACAAATGCCATTAGAACAAAAAAAAAAAAAGAAAGAACAATGTATTTAATAAATGCAGTGCTTCGTTTACAGACTTTTTGGCATGCAAGGGAAACATTACAGTGCCAATGTTTGACATCAGAATGTTGCTTCAACTAGCCTACATGATTTTCTCTAAATTCTTGGTCGAACGTGTAATATTGTGTTACATAATGTCTCGTGTTGTCTCACAGCCAAGGCAGAGGTATTGATTACATGCTACTAGTAAAGCACATAAAAAGTAATGCCCATTTAGACTGACATAAATCCTCCATAAGACCTAATTACACGCCCAATGAGTGAATATAACTTGAATTTCTCTAACTGCCAGTTAGAAGACAATACAACAAGGTGTTTTTGCCTAGGAGAGCACATCCCCATGATGTGTGCCATAATAGCACAGTGAGAGTTGTAGCACTTGGATGATAACAAGAAGCAATCAATCAATAATCAATCAATAATATATTTAACATGCCCAGGAACAACACTGAGGTTCGAGTGCTGGTGAAATAATAATAATAATAATAATAATAATAATAATAATAATAATAATAATAATAATAATAATAATATACCTTCAATGGAACTGAGCACAAATCCCTGCTGGTTGGGGAAGCAGCGAATACAGCGTGTCTGGTACTTTAGGTTGGACTCTCGCCGCTGTTTGACATAGCCCATGTTTCGCAAGTCCCATACAAGTACCTTTCGCTGAGCAGTGCCCACAATTAGCTTGTCACCACACACAGCCATGGTGTACACCTGCAAAAGAGAACAAAATTTAGGAAGTTAGCCGCAGTCATGTCCAGCATTTAAGGAGCCAAAAATTATGTGTGCTATGCTCCAGCAAAACATGCTGAAATTGTATAGCAATATGTGTTGTTCTAGTTAAAGTGACATTTGAAGTGAATTTTCCACCATTTCCACCATAGCCTATTCCCACATCTTAATGGAACACTAAAGGCAAATAGTACTAAGTGTGCGTGGAGTGTTAAAACACAATTCAACAAACCCTCACAGTGCTTGTTTTGTGCCAAGAAAATACTTAGTTTAGGAGAAAATCGTGTCTGAAGCGTGCACATGCCTTTAGTTCAATTCAAATCGCCCTCCTCTGAGTGGGGGAGTGCTAACGTTGCATAGACTATCACCGCCCTTTACTGCCGTCAGTGAGCAAAACGGCACTCGACAGACCGCGGTACGGTGCTTTGCACAAAACACAAATGCCCGGCCATGGAGAAACTGAGCCATGACAAAGCGGTGGATTCGCCGCTGCAGTTACTTTTGGTCTAGTGGAGTGCACCGTTTTAAGCATCCCGCGACATCAAATGGAAGTGGAATTCCCTGCTACTTGCAGTTTGTGCGAGTTTTGCGAGCTAGTAAAACTAGCGCAGCACTACGCGACAACGAAACTACTGAAACGCGAATGCGCGGGAAGTTCAGAGTAGAGGAAACAAAACCTTTCGACCACTCACGTCATTGTCAAGGCTAACATCAATGAGTTCTTTCTTCTAAAAATGAAATAGAACTGGACAAGTAGCGTTTTTTTTTCATCTTATAATGCAACACAATGATCTTTTTATTATGAGTGGTTGAGTACTAGTGATAGAACTATAGAGAGGTATGCCTCCGTCATCAGTCTAATACATGAATGTCAAGAGGAGTCTATAATCATATCCTGCATTTACCTCAATCTTTCTATTACTAAAGCTCTGTTCGCAATAATATTGATGCCATAGAGATTCTCAAACACTAATCTATAACTTTAGCTTGGCTTCATACTTGCCTTTAGTGCCCCTTTAAAGTATCTTTTCTCACTTTCTCAATTTTGGATGTGCATACGTTGCAAAACCAGGGTACATATACCGAGATGGTCACCTTCGGTGATATCACTTTCAGTGCACACTTATTGGCTGGTTGAGCAAAACCAGATGAGCTGACTGAATGGTACAGTACTACTTCACATGAAGCGACAGTATAGTCGAAAGTGTTCATCCAGTAATACCTTCCCTGTCAATAGGTCACTAATGCACCATCCTGACGAGGTTCATAGCATGAACTTTCTTTGTTCAAACTTTCTTCCTTTTGCTCTCCACAAGTGAGATACTTTGACAATTTTTTTGGTGCTTACGATATGGAATGTGTGCATCACTAACTAAGCCGAGCCAAACCAGAGGCACAGTGTATGCCTCAGAAAGTGCCTACTGTAATACATACCTCATTACCCCCTCATGGGGTTTATAGGCAAATAAATGAAATGACATACATGCATGCAATAGACCAGTGAGACTCCGTGCCTTGCACAGGTTACCATGAACTAATGGACATAACAAAGTAATTGTGATCAGGGCATCGAACTAAACCTGAATGAAAAAAATATTAAAAAATAATGGTTACTGGTTCGGTACGAAATGGTTCAAGCATCAAGGCCACAGTGGGCACTCAGTAGTTTGCACAATTCTCCAAATAACTACTTCAATCAGTGCACCCTACTAGCAGATTGTTATGACTGCCAAGTTGTGTTATGTGCAAGAATGGGGATAGACAGTAGATATGTGCTGGTAACTATGGCCACCTCGGCAGGGATGCTGGCACTTCTGAAGTTGGCCATGCCAGTTGTGTTCCGTGGGTGAAACGTTTTTTCAGGGACTCCGTGCAATTAACATTTCTGGTGACGTTTCTAATTCGGCTGTTAAGTCAACTCGTTACTAAAACTAGATAAACCAGATAAACCCGCAGAGCGGAAAAGGTGATGTTCTTGAGGAGATATATCAAAAAGTTGAGCTGCATGACTTATCGTAACCATAATACTGCAGTCGCTAATGAATTACCAATCATCATGAGTGAATGGTAACTGCGGCTGTAAATGGCACACAAAATCTGCTTTTGTTACGTGCCATGGTTTAACGTACGTTTGGTGCTTAGCCAAGCAGACTACAACACTCTTCGAGTTATAGAAATTGTTCGTGGGGCACAATGTGTGTGCTTTTGACTTCTTTGTCAGCTCTTAACCAGCGCAAGATTATGCACCACGTGCAGAGATGCGCACAAAAGATCAATGTACGCTTCCCCCCAAACCGTCCTTGTTCATTGTTCAGAAGCATCAATGTCCTCATTTGCTTTTAAAAAAGCAGCAAATTGAGCGTAATGTAAACTACTATCTTCTTTCTTTACTACAGGCTAGAAGTTCGAAGTTGTAATTTATGTAATACAATGTCAAATTGCATTGTCTTCAACACCATCGACCGTGCCATGATCTGCTCACCACCAGACCTGAAGCAAAACAAAAATAAACTGACTATGATGTCATTGTAACGAGTGGAAGCTATGCAGACTTTACACTGACATAGCGATTCTCACTAATTACCTCAGTCTCTAATATGTACATAAAAATTCCCTCATGCCTGCGTAATTTGTCAATTTCTGCCTCCTCTTGATGAAACTCGCGCCTGGGCCATGCAGACAAGTTGATAGTACTATGCAGCATATCGCCACAGGGCAGGATAAAATGGGCAGCACCGAACCAGTTTGCAAGCCGGTACAGTGTTGCAAAGTGTTTCGTGAACTGTCATCAATTTTTATTTCACTAAACCGGAACTGAAGTGCAACAAAATCAGAGTGCGTTGGTATTTATTTCGATTCGATACCCTGATTGTGATTCACCTTGAAATTCCTACAGAAATTCATGCATTTAGAATCAAATCTTAACAAAGCAAAAATTTCCTTTATATGTATACTTTGTCACAACGAACCTTGTCAGGTTGTAAACATGTGCCAGCACATGTTGATGCTCTTGGATCCCACAATTTTACAGTTGAATCCCAGCTGCCCGAGATGATCACATTCACGTCCGGGCAGTATTCAATACATCGCACTGGGTCACTGTGCTTTCCAATGACAGTCTCTGCACTACAGTTGAAGTCAAAGGACTTGACCTCGTTGTCACCACCTCCACTCCAAGCATGCACAGCATCCTGAAAAAAGAAATGCCAGGGGTACTTTGAGTTCTACATGCTGATGAATGTGCAATGGCTTCAGAAAAACATTTTTCAAGCAGCAAATGCACAGTAGAAAACAAACAGTGTGAAGGGAATAGAGGTCGAAACAAGCAGACAACAATGGCTGTTTTCATCCAGCAAACGCAGACAAATATAAATAAGTGTAGTTGCACACTGCTAACTTTAAATGCAAGTGGCAATGCGCAAACAGCGTGATGTGTTAAGCATGTGTATATTCGTAAACAACAATGTATGCACCACATGTTCATTGATAAAATATAATTGTTGTTTCTTAGATGCACAGCTGAAAAGTAATAACTGCAGTGCAGTGTTCGTGTGGTAAAGTTTGGACAGCAGTAGTCAATTTCGGGCTGTGTGACTAAGCTGGAATGAAATTCAGCTTTTGTTTGGTACCTGAAGGCCACACACTTTAGCTTACAGCTGTACATAAAGCCACCCTCGTTAAAAAGGAAGGAAAGTGAGATGTGAACTCAGGGGCTCCCATTTCACGTCCTACACAAACTTTCTTTTAGAGCGAAGCTGTCTATGGCTAAGGTTCTGTGAAATTTTCATGTGTGCGAGCGAAAACTATCATCATGAGCAATGGCTCATGCCACTGCTCACATGTTCGTCGTCGTTTTCTTCCACAGCTGGCTCCATTGCTACTCATCATGCCAGTGTTCCCATA
Organism: Dermacentor andersoni; assembly: GCF_023375885.2. Classification (NCBI taxonomy): domain Eukaryota; kingdom Metazoa; phylum Arthropoda; class Arachnida; order Ixodida; family Ixodidae; genus Dermacentor; species Dermacentor andersoni. The sequence continues at coordinate 36,640,498 of NC_092814.1, read as the reverse complement.
CTGCCCCTCGCGCTCGTGCCACTGGTTGCACCTTCGTCGTCGTCTTCCACAGCTGGCTCCGATGGCGCTCATCATGCCAGCCATACTGCCCCTCCCTCTGCGAAGGAGCTGACGGCACTGGCCTACTGCCAGTCGGCGCGGTGATTTCGGTCCCAAATTCTTTGACTCAATATATTGCGAAATGAAAACACGAATGTATATAACAAATGTATTACACGAATGAACGTGAACATATAAAAATAAATGTGTGTGCATACCTTTGTTCAAAATTCTCTGTCACCTCTTTGTCGTGTGCTACCTAGCTTCGCTGGTCATCTACCTTCACGAAGTGGAATGGCTCACGTTTTTCTTTTTTTAGATATATTTTGAAACCATGGCTTAATTTACTGTATTAAAGGAGGATCAACCCTTCGGGCTGTAAGGGCACTGACTGATCTGCAACGAATCCTGCGGGGATGCTCGCCCCACTGCCACCCCAGTTCCAGTGCCCCTGAATTGCAAACCCAGCTGCAGGATCAACTAAAGGAACAAAGCTTGCACATGCAGGCAAGTATGGTGACATGCAAGCCACACAAGTTTGAATCTCATACCAGCCATGTTTCCAACCTGATAATTAGGGAGACTTGTCAAGAATGGGGAGAGGGCATTTTATGAAAAGCAAAGAAAGCAAAATAAAACAAAAAAATAACTATAATAATCACAAATAATGAAACACGTGAGAAACTTTCAAAAGATGCCATCATGAAATCTTCTACTATGAAATCATGCTGATACTAGACACAATATTTAAAAAAAATTATGGGGTTTTTACATGCCAAAACCACGCTCTGATTATGAGGCACGCCGTAGTGAGGGACTAAAGAAATTTGAACCACCTGGGGTTCTTTAACGTGCACCTGAATCTAAGTACATGGGTGCTTTCGCATTTCGTCCCCATGGAAATGCAGCCGCTGTGGCCGGGATTCGATTCTGCGACCTCGTGCCAAGCAACCACGGCGGGTCCAGACACAGTATCAGCATAGAAAGCACTAAGCCACTTTTGTCTGCCAAATAAAATATCTTGTGTGTCAAACAGGCGGCAGTATATTTAGCCACCTAGCTGAAGCTTTCTGATTGGCGAGGGTTGCAATAGATCCTGTGACGGCTACATGGCATACTAAGGTTCTCCTAGCCAAGTGGCTGAAATGATAGCCCTACAAGTGCATTATCACTTCACAATAGAAATGTCAATGCGGTTAAGTTACACTGACTGGCTTCATTTGAAAGCGGCCAGACCGATGGTGACCTTCATGCACAAGGATGGGAGCCAATTTCTAGGATATATATTCCACAGTTGTGCAACCATACGAAATGATAAAAATCCATACACTGTATGGCTAATCCAGAAAACTAAATTATGGGGTTTTACGTGCCAAAACCACTTTCTGATTATGAGGCACGCTGTAGTGGGGGACTCCGGAAATTTCGACCACCTGGGGTTCTTTAACGTGCACCTAAATCTAAGTACACGGGTGTTTTCGCATAATCCAGAAAACTTGGCAGTCATAGTCTGTAGAGCAAATTCAGCATTTGCTATCAGGTTACACGTTTACCCTGAGGCACACCATTTCTACACTACGAAGAAGAGACAACATGGAGGGTTTAACAGTTGACAAAGAACTCAAACAACTTTAACCCTTTCACGAGTTAATTTTACCAGCTGAAAATTTACTTTTACCCTACTTCTTGCTTTAGGATTTTCTAAAGAGGCAAAAAAGTTTGAATTTTTCTGCAAATTTCACTGTGTCCGCAAATGTGGACACTATGCCCGACGTCCAAGAATAATTTCAGCAACTGGAGAGCGATTATTTCAAGTGCAGGGCAATTAAAGACATTCAGCCATTTTAGTAGTTTGCCTGACATAAATCACTTCTGTCATGGTACATTTCATGGTTGTTTTCAAGTGCTCTAGAGTGCTCTTGCTGTGTGCTTTACATTTGGCTGGTCGAAATCAAATGCACAGAATGTATTCTGCTTCATTCTTTTCTGGGCTTCTCCGTAATTCACAAGGGATAACAAGCTTGGTCCCCTGCCATGGGTCGTATATGTCAGAACATGCTGTAGCCCTTCGTACTTACTTCTTTCCTGTATGATTTTGTCCTTAAAACTGTTGACAAGATAATTACAATGTGGGTTCAATTACTGCACCGACTCACAGATCAATGATACCACGTGAACCTACCCCCAATTTTTGTGACGTACAGTTGCCTTGTAAACAAACTCCAACCAAAACATTTGGCAAACTTTCTTAATTTGTTATAATAAACGATTTATAGTTAATGATTAGCTGCACATTTTAGAAATTGAGGCATCATATTATGATTCCAGAGTTAGCAGCTATCTAATAAAAGAAAAATGCTTAAAATTTTATGTCAGTTCTTTCATATTCTAATTCTTGTGATTAGGAGGTGTTATTTTGATGTGTAAAACTGTATGTAGATGCAGAGCCACCAAGGGGGTTGAGAGATTAGTGACAAAGGTTGCCTCCACTTACCTGGAATGAACAGTCCAACACTGGACCCTTGTGACTGTATTTCAAACGCATCGTGTTGCTACTGACATCATAGAGGCGCACTGTACCATCCCATGAAGACACCAAAAGAAACTGGTTCGAGTTGGGACCAAACTGAAGTGATGAAATAGCATCCGTGGGGACATTGTGCAGACGGAATTCATTTGGCACCTCAGTCATGATGGCTTCAAGTGATTACTCCTGCACAAAAGAAAAAAGAGCAAGTTGAATGTCATGCCCACAATCTGTACAGCTACTCCACTCAACACCTTGAACAACACATTATGTTATGCCTGTTTTACACAATGCAATGTCGCACGTGTGGAAAACGAGCCACCAACCCCTTACTGCAGGCAATGCTTCAATATTTGGAGCATTAAACTGCCCTGTGAAATCTGTTGCGTGCCATAGAACCAATCACAATGCTGATCGTCAGACAGTGGCCTGCCAGCTTACTTTCTTTTTTCGTAGAGTAAAGAGTTGAAACACAAAAAAGCTTCACAAAAACATCCAATAGTACATTTCACTTAGTTTTCAGCGAGGCACACTCAATAAGCCTACGCCAACAGTAGCCAACTTTTACACTACATGCTTGCAAATGCAAAAATCACAGTTGTCACAATCGGTGCACACAAGACAGTAATGTGAAGTCCGCATGAGCAGGTATTGCAGCTCCGAAAAATGCAGAGCGAAATTGCTTCATGTGAAACAGGCATTAAGGCGATGCTGGGTAAAAAAAAAATCAAGAGATTGCATGTCTCTAAAAAAAATAAAAAAGATAAACGTCAGGGGCTGTACCACATAAAGACTCTTTTCCTTCAACTCTGTTCATTTCTTACCACCTGTCACAGCAAACGGCCAATACTAGCGACACAGAAGGCTGGGCATCATGCCAGCCAATGATGGACAAAATGAATGGAAAATGAAAACAATCATAAAATATGGCCCCTGGTTTCTTGCAGGCAAACTCCCCCCCAAGTTCAGATATTCTACCTTCACAGAATAGGAGTGCTCACTTCATATATAATACGGTTCTACAGCCACCCTAACAAATATTAAATGCCAACAGCTGACTTAAACTGCTAGAGACTCACTGCCACCTTTTTTATAGATTTCACTATATTTACAATGAGAATCTACATAGGCTGCAGCTTCAAGCTTCTACATTAACATCACAATGCCTTCTATACTGTATCCCTTCCATATTTAACTACATTTTTCGTGGCATTCTCCACATTTATAACTTTTGTTTAAATTTAGCAGATTTTACTTTATTTACACAAGGCGTTTTATTATTTTTTTTTTTTCACTTCAGGTGCACTTGCAGAATTGTATATATATTATCTGTTGCCTCACAGTTTTCCTGTTAAATTACGTTTCACATGAATCCCTATCTCACGTCTCAGATAGTCCCGTAAGAAAATGACAGAACAAATAAATCAGATCAAAACCGGAAATAGGAGAAAGTCAAACATGCCACTAATTGTCGTGTCACACCTGCTATTTGTGAATTGGGCATTGCTTGTAACTCAACAGAAGATATACAAGAACTAATGCCAATTTCGCAAAAAGTAAGTAAACCTATAATTTCCTCATGACCCATAAACCTAAAAAAAACTAATTGCAGAGATGCTTCTCTCAATGCAATGAATACAAAGCATGTTTTGTTGACTATAAGGAGTTGTCTTATCAGAAGTCAGTTGCATCAGAAGTTGCCTCACATAATACTTCCTTGTGTCTAACAAATGCTAGAATTTGGGCCCGTCCAGGCATAGAGTTTCCTACAATAATTACTAGAGGGAACTCTGGCACTGCAATTGTTCAGGCACCATGGGAATGATGGGAAGTACATGGAGATGTCTGATATTCGTGCATGGGGCTTCAGACATTCTTGCAACTTTGTTTATTACACTTTATCTGCCTTTATTGTCCTAAATTTTAGAGCAATCAATATTTTTAAAAGTGTAGAAGGCTCTGCAAACTCACACAATCACTACTAATTGCAGCAGTACGGCCTGTTGTGGTGGCCAAATCGAAATGCACCAAGCGTCTCAACATGCAAGACTTGCCTGCAAGAAATTCATAAGGGTCTTAATGAGAGCAGCATTCCAGGCAATTTGGTAATCCATTACTCAAGTATTAAGGGTCTTCTATGGCTCTTGTTGACGCATGCGTCTATGGTGTAATGCTTTTAATATTGGGCTTCTGTGCTAGAGGTCCTGTGTTCAAATCCTGCCATCGGGCAATTTCTGTTTCTTCAATTATTTATTACACAGTACTTTGTTTAATATTATGACTTTACAAGGTCACGAAGCCGTTTGATGCTACAAGGACGAAATGTAGGCAAATACACTTACAGCCCATCAGTCCCATGCTGGCTGAACTGCCCGGACTGCAGCTCCCGTAGACACTAGTGCCAGAGTTCCCTCTAGTAATTATTGTATGAAACTCTATGAGTCCAGGCATTTACAGGTCCACAGTTAACAAATGAATATAATCCTGCATAATCAATCTCATGCTGAATGCTGACGTTGATGCGATTAGCATTAAAGCAATGTAGCGACACACATTACTCCCACCGCAGACACACAAAGTGGCAATTTAGCTACCACCCACACTGCCAAATGACACAACGACACAGTATATCTTGTAATCGCTGCACCCCAGTTGAAACTCCGTAGTATATCTGCAACTTCGTTGGAATGGTTCTCCATCATGCGGCCGCGCTCGACGTGGAGGTGTCTACTGTGGTTGGGGCGCTATCGCATTAACATACTTATGACTAAATACCTCTTGACACCTTGGCGCATCCATTCTGGAAGCTAGGCGAAGAATAAGCCCTTACCAACATAATGTACGCAGTGCCAAATTTGTCTGTTCGGGTACACACACAGTGGCACATGTCAGCTCGGCAAGACAGAGCAGCCAGCACATACCTAGTGGCCCAAGCCAGTAGACAACATGGGTCACCGGGTGAGAGAGGTTAGATACAAACAGACATACGGCAAAATGGATAAAGTTCTCAAAGAACTGCAATCGCATTAGAACACGAAGTCGAAATTAATCATAAAGGCGACTTCTCCAACACTCTTCGGCGCACTTACTGCAGACATAGCTACGCGCGAGAACACATTTTTGACACAGCGCTGCCGGCTGAAACAAACTAGATTAAATCATTTCTACAATTTTACGAACAATTTTTCGATTGCATGCAAGCAGACACGAATAGAGCGAAAGCGCGACACATCACGTTCGTCGCATCAATACTGACGCTATCAGACGTGATTACGCGCACACAGTGAAAGAAAAACAAATAATTTAACAATTACAGTGGAACACGCGTCAAACACACTGAGGAGATATAGCAAATGGTACCATTCAAAACATGCAATTTGAAAATGTACCGACCACACAACGAACGCCGGCGAGAGCCACTGAAGTTATACAGGCCTGACCAACCCTTCTTTTTTTCTCTTTGTCTTCTCAAACGACATAGACGCTAGCGACGTGCTACCGACTTTTTATTATTAAAAACAAAATAAAAATTATATAACAATGCAATAAAATACGAGCGCTATCTTTATTATGTTTTATTTTTATTTAATTATTTTTTTCTCAACAAGCAGTGCTCAAACCGCTGCTAAGGCAGTTAGCCACCCGCTGCTGTGCGCCGCGCAACTCTATGGCGCCGCGTTCGCTTTCGCGTCCGTTCAACACATTTCAAAACTTCCAAGATGGCGCCAACTTTGAAAGCTCGCCGACGAGGTGTGAACAGCAAGGACAAGATCGAAAACAACTTTGAGTATCTCAGATTCTTAAGTGACTCTCGCAAAGAGAGGCTTCGACGGAGGCGCACTTTATCGGGACGTAAGGTAAGCAGTTTCCGCTTTCACCAAGCTGAAAATATGCGAGGCATATGGTGGGCAGGCTGATAACGTTGAGCCAGACTGCTCTAATATTTCTACCACCTGAGGCTTGATGTATGTAGTCTCTGTGTTGAGCAGTCGTAGGTTTAATGCGCACAAGGTTTCATCGCATGCGACCGACTGTCATGAGGTAAATTCATCTACAACTGCTAACATTGTTCGTGCTTTTGCCCTTGTTTCTTGATTACTGCGATATATGACTGCGACCCGCGCCGTTGTTTGATGCAAAACGCTGTTGGATTAAGAATAAAATAAGTGAGGCATTGGTAGTTGTAACATATGCTTTAACAAAATGATTAAGCAGTGCTGTGGTAGTGGAAGTTGATCAGCTTCAGAGACTTGTACTCGTGAAGCATTCCATCAACTTGCAGTGAGGCAGCAATGTTCGGCCCGGTCCGATGAGTCAGTCACTTGTAACGATAGATATTTGCCAATGATCGTTATCGGCACATGGACAGACCTTAGCTCACCCAGAGCAGGACCACAACGTGAGAAGCGAAGTGGCGAAGCCATGGCAAAAAACAGTACCGCGCCGTCTCTTTGAAAACTCGAAGGGTGGCGCCACGGTCTTGAAGTCAGGCTATTTATGAAAGAAAAGGCGTGACCTCTCAGATTGCACCGGCGTACGCTAGCGAAGGGCGCGCCAGTGCATTTCGGAAGCCAAGGAAAAAGTTTTGGAGCTTACTGAGACTAAAATGGGGAAATGTAATCAGTGGGAGCACTGTCACCATGGGTTATCACCGCTTCTGATAACTTGAGAGCTACATAAACGAAAGCGTACTCTTAAAAAAAAGCTTGCACGCTTAGAGGCTTATCTTGTCCCACAACGATAGTTTTCATCTAGACCTTGCCCGTATTTCCTTCCTTTAAGGCTGCGCACCCGGTACTTCCAGGTCACGAACGGCATGCGCGTTATCAACGGGACATAGCGTTCTCGAGAGGAAAGTAGCGATCTCAGAGTTTTCGAGAAATGAAACGCAAGCAAAGCAGATGACGATTATTATTGTGGGACAAGATGCGCCCCAAAAGATACCATCTTTTTTAATAGTGTAAAACCATGGTAAAGATACAAAGCGCTATACTTCCAACTCGATACAAGGTAAAATGGGTTGAGCAGAGAACCAAATAAAATAATTAATAAAAGAATTGCTGGCTCATGTAATCGAGATTAGTTGTAAGCGTGAAATGGCAACCGGCAAAGCAGATTGGTTGGAGATGATACTAGCCACAATCTTAAAGTGGGCGTGTGCATGCTCAGAACGGCACACGCCACCACACGCACCATGCCATACTGTGCACTGGTCCATATGGACGTTGCCCAGCTAGAAGAAGAAAACCGGCTGAAGGCGGCGCGACAGGCAGCAAAACACGCCAGGGAGACAGAGCGCACAGCCCAGGCACCACTCAGCGTAGCGACGCAAAACCCGCGTCGCGGAACTCACTGGCCGCTGGCGTTCAAAACAGCACAGGCAACCCTGTACTAGCGCCAGAAGATGTCAACGAAGTGCCCTGCATCTGCTTTTTTAACGTCGCTATTGGCAATGACTAATAAAACCAACTTACCAGAAGTTACATCTTGAGTGATATTGTGAACGACCATTAGGAAGAACTCGGAAAGCAATATGTTTTGTAACTTGTATTGGCAGCAACTAGCGTGTGTAATGCGGCCCTGTACAAAGGGCTGAGGTCCAGAGACCGCATTTTCTAAGTTTTGGCTAGTTGCCCGGATGATCTCGTTTAGTTCTTGCAACTTGCCCGGATAACGGCTCTGACTTTTGGCTCAAGGTCACTTGAAGGGCGCCGACAACGGGAGCTAAAAGCATTTCATGCCTAAAGGGACACTAAATTGAAAAATGATTTCTTCTGCATCAGTAAATTACCGTTCTACAACACCAAAAACACCATTCTTACAACGATAAGACGTTTGGTAAGCCAGAAAAAGCGCAAGAACGAAGTACGGGTGGCGACGCCTACTTTTATGTTCCTACACCTGGGGGCTGTGGCGTCTTGGATTTTGATGGCATCTTCTAGGGCCTACTAACTATATATAGCGGTGCAGATTAACTACATTGTGTTCTAAAGGTACCAAATATTAAACATGGCAAGTTTCGCGAACCTTTATTCAGCCAACGCGGCCCAAACGCGAAAACATACTTTGGAATCCCTGACGTCACGCTGACGTACCGGCTCTGGGATTTCGGCGCGAAATTCAAATGCTGATACTTGGACCTTCATGTTCTCATCTAATGGAAGAGGAGGAGGAAAAAACTTTATTGCGTGCCCTGCGAGTTGGTGGGGAGGGCCAAAGGCCCCGCCTAGGTGACGGCCAGGAGTTCGTGGGTCCTGGCGGCATCCTCGGCCCGCTGGACGGCCCATAGTTGATCCTCGAGGGCGGGGCTGAGCAGCGCGGCTTCCCAGCGCGTGCGAAGGCTGCTGCTAGAGGCCGCGTTTTCTTGATTGTTATTTATCACTCGGCATTCCCATAATATATGCTCCAGAGTGGCTCTGGATTCACATGTTTTGCATTTGTCCGTAGGATATACATCCGGATATATGATGTGCGAGAGCGCAGGATTCGGATACGTCCTAGTTTGTAACTGCCGCCATGCGACAGGCTGCTTTTTTGTCAATTTTGCGTGAGGTCGCGGGAATATGCGCCTCTGTAACCTATAATGTTTCGTAATGTCATTATATGTTGTCATTCTGTCCTCCCACTCCCACTCATTTACCGCACCGTCACGTCCGGAGGGTCTCGGGGCGTCACTTGCGACTGCGGCTCGGTCCGTAAGCCCTCGAGCCGCGTCGTGTGCCGCCTCGTTGTTGCCGTCCTCCGCGAGGGTGTGAGCGGGTGTCCAGGGGATGTATATCTTTCTTTTGTAATTTTGGCCTCCTGCAAGAAGAATGCGTAGTGCCTCCGAGGAGATTCGGCCGTTGGCAAAGTTTCTTATTGCCGTCTGAGAGTCGCTGACTATCACGATTGCGTTAGTCTGAGCTACTGCGAGCGCTATGGCTACTTCTTCACCTGTCTCGTTACTTGTGGTGCGTATCGTCGCGCACGTCTTGCACCGTTTCTCCCTATCGATTACGGCTGCCGTAAACCCGCGTCTGCGACTGTATCGAGCCGCGTCTACGAACACTGCGCCCTTGTCGCTGCCGAATTTCTTCTGTATTTGCTTCGCTCTGTTCTCTCTTCTGTCCTTATTGTGTTCTGGGTGCATGTTCTTTGGTATGGGAGGTATTACCAATCTTTCCTTCGTCTTTCTCTTAAGACTAGAGCAGGCAGTCACATCCTAGAGAAATTAGACATAGGTTACCACACACAGCACGGTGTCAAGGTGGACATTTCTCATCTAATAATCAAACTATTTTTTTGAAATGACTGCCTGCAGGGTTCTCAAACAATGCTTCATTAGTCTAAACTGATTTATTGTTTCGCTTTAGTGTCCCTTTAAAAAGAATCTCAGTCACAGCTTCCTTCAAGAGCAGTGTCTTTAACCATCGACACGCCTGCATACGCACTCCTTGCAGCGATGGGTCGTATATGTTATTTCTTCATTCTTCATAGATCGACACTCAGTGCTCACGCAAATGGACTCGCAAGTTTGACCGATATAGACCCGCCGACACGGTTAGTGGGATCTATAGCAGGATCTGCTGGTTGTCGCAGCTGATCGTTTTCTTTTTGTGATCGATCTAGACTCAGTAGGCTATATTCGGATACAACTTAAGTCTGCACTAGAGCCCTGCCCATGAACCTCCAGCCACTGTTGCTCCGTGAGGCTGCAGATAGTTCGTACTTCAAACTTTCCCTTTTACCTAAATAAGGCGGTAACCACAAAAATAAAGTTATTAGCGCATAAATTTATACGTTTTCACTCGTCTATTATAGGGGAACGGTGAAAGCTTAACTCTTTATTGAACTGCAATAAAACGCTTGCTTCGCTGCAACTATTTATTGTCAAGTTTCACTGCAGTTGGCAGTGAAGTTTTATGAATAAAACGGGCTCACAGTGAGATGAATCGTACCGCGGACTTTTGAAGAGCGAAATGCTCAGACTCCATACACTTTGTTCATGTCTGTTGCACACCTCATCGTTTCCACCGATATAGAGACTCTTCAAGAACAGCAGCCGTTCCGAAGGTATCAAGTACGACGCCATTTTTGAAAAGGTCGTCGCATTTCTATTTCGTTTGCTTCTGTCATTGGCTGGCGGAGTAACACAACCCCGCACGGTCCGTGTGCCTTTGTTTCTAACTGCTGTTATGATTTTTTAAAAGTTGTATCCTACTATAGCCAGCTTTCGGGGCGAGTAAAATATTAAAAGTTAAAGAAAAAAAAAGCTTGATTATTTGCTACTTACTTGAGGCGGCCTGCGCTGTGTCGAGCATCACTGTTTTTGACAGTGCTCCTAAGGACATGTAAAGATCTCTTTGTTTTGTTTTTTAATTCCACCAATGCCGAAGCGATCGCGGACACACTCGCAGTAGCTGAACATGGACACTACAACCGATCTTGTCGTCGCAGGATTTAATTTTCCTTCACTGGAGTGCAAACCTTGACAGTGATGTGCGTACGGACGGTTTCAGAGAGCGTGTGCGTTCGAGCGTCGAGACCACTGACCGTCGTGCGACATTTGTTCGTCACATACGAGAGCTCGGAGTTGGAGAACTGCGGCGAAAAGTGGATGTCAAGCGAAGCTGTTGAAAACCGCCGCTACAACTGATGAGGGGGGCATGCAATGCTTTATTGCTTTAAAGTAATGGTAGTGACGGTAATTTTCACAGAACGCCACTGCCCGCAGCGGCGCTGCAACAAATATTGAAATCAGTTGTTAGGCTGGATCTTTTATATACGAAAGGCTGGGGACGTCACCCTCCACGTCGGCAGCTTGTGCCACAGTAATCTTTAGCGGGAAACGTGTGCAGGGAGCGCTATACGTGATTCGCATTGTTATCAGGAGCGCAAGCTTATCGTCACTTATGTGGTTCAGATGCCTGTTTTGTGCTTGTTCTTTGTTGGAATGCATGCTGTTCTGCGTGTTGCATGCGTGATTGCAAGGAATTTATGCACTGTTCGCCTCACTTCGCCGAGTGCTTGAGGCCTCTGCCTTACGGGGTTACTAGCCACTCCTCCTGGCCTGCACACTGCCGCCGGGATCGGCCCACGTTTTGCTAACGGACGCGCACACGAGAAATGCCGACCACCGAGAGGCTAACAGCTTCGCTGTAAAATTCTGGATAAATGTAATGTCGGATTGGTGCACGATATACACCATACTCTTCAAACGTAATTCCAGAAGTGAAGGCTGTACGACTGAATGTTTAGAACACACGAGTGCTCGTTAAATGGCTCTATATCGTAGGCCAGAAGTAAGCAATCGCGGTCGACGCACTGTTGCAGAAACAGAAATTGTTTATTTTTACAAACCGTAACGGATTGAACTATTTTGCTTCTTCTTTTCCTTTTTTTTCCTGTAGCGAAGTAGTTTGGCGATTTAGTAGCGCAGGGCGAACACAGACGTACGTATATAATGAGGACATACGACACCACAAGGCGCCTTGTGTTGTGCCTGTGCTCTCCCTGCGCTACTCAATACGAATATCGTGAACCGACAAGCTCGCCTTTATACCATATTGTAGTTGCGCCATCTTCGTGAATTGAAGCGTTACAGCTCTGCAGCTGAACGGTCAGTCTCATCTTGCTCAAAAGTTTGATATGGAAGAGAAGATTGAACGTGAAACGGCTAGCGGTTCCACCATGAAATTCCCGCCTTTACTTTATAGACGTCATAAACTTTCGGCGTTCTTTTCACGCGCGAAAGTGACCCAAATACTTTTAAATCCGTAGCCCCGTCTTGACATGATCGGTAGTGTGGTATGGGCGTAAAATCAATATGAAATAAATTAATAAAACCTAGAAGTTTAGCTTTTGTTTTCTCCGGTACCAAATGTTTTTTTTTTCTTCTTTTTCGCCGAGGTGCGAATAGCTTTGAAAAAGTCGTCTGTCAATCTAAGCTGTTCCAGTATTTGCTTTTAGGCCCCTTTTACGATCTCTGTACCTTTTCACTTGGTAAATGGTGGTAAAAGATTTGGTGGATAACCAGCCGGCGGTGGCGCTGCGCTCAGCGGGCTTAGAAATGAGACTGGAATGGTTTGGCACATATTTTTCTTACGTTAGTCTGGCATGCTACATAGGCGGCAAGGCAAATGCAAGCCAAAAAATTCAGTGCCCTTCCACTCTGTGAAGAAGGATGACCAGCGAAGCTGTGTGCGTGGGCTTCTTAACGGCGAACTGCACTTCCGCCGCGGGTCGGCCCGGCATTTAACTATCTTTGGGATCGGCTCAGGTATGGGGAGTGTTTAACGCCTGCTTCACTTCCACCACGGGTCGGCCCAATATTGTATTATCTTCGGGATCGGCCCACACATGGGAACTGCTTAACGCCTGCGTCACCTCCGCCGCGGGTCGGCCCGGCATTGCACTATCTTCGGGATTTTTTTTTTTTTTCTACACGCGGGTACGATAGTGGGAAAAGTAGCCCTTAACAACTTCGCTATAAATTATGTGTCCAGCGTTGAAAGTGGCTGTCGAGTCTATTAAAGGAACTGACAACTGGCGAGAATGTGTTCTGAAACGTTGGTGAAAATGAAATTACCATGACTTATAGTGATATAATCCAGCACGCTGTTCGCGATTTAAGTAGCAAGTATAATTTTAAATTGGCTAAGAAAGTCTCAAAAACCAGTAAGTGGCGAGACCTGGCGCTGAAATCGTGGTACTTCGGATGTGCTATATGAGATTACATAAATCGACTGTTGTTAACTACAGCATAATTATTGCTTAAAATTGCAGTTGGTATATTATTAGACACTCGCGCATTATTATGTGCTTCGGAAACCAGAACGCATTTGTGGCTACGTCAACACGTTCAACTGCGTATCACGTGTAAAGGCGTCGTTTCGTTTTCGATCCGATTGGTTTTGCTTTGACTGGTTAAATACCAAAGCATTTGGACAGGAAACCACGAAAACGCGTAGCTATTATCGCAGAAATAATTTACCAATTCGGTTAACATGAATCGAAGGAACATCGACTTGATAAACACACTTGTCGTCTGCCTCCCAATAATGCCGGCGTATAATCGCTATCGCGCTCACCTATGACCGTTTTCAGCATGCTTCCAGTGAACGACTACATCCTCACTACAGATAGTAAAAATGTCATAAAAAAATGTTCCACGGCGTTTTCGGCGTTAGCACTTCGTAATTAGACACTCTGACCGGTTCAGCACAATGCGTTGGCGGGCTAGTTGGTGCGAATCCATGAATACTTTGTTTAGCGCAAAACGACAGAGACAAGAAAGACGACAGGACAAGGCGCTACTCTCAACTGACATCATTTTATTGCGTCACTCCTTTATAGACCGCTCAAACCAGAGGAACATGCGCAGTGAGCACCATGCGGTGGAGCCACCAACATCCGAACCCAAGAGCGCATGTAGGGCAGTCAGGCCGCTGTGTTAACGAGCGCCTTAGAGAACATGAGCGATCCATACCAACAGGCACAGGTTCCCATTTGGCTCAGCATTGTAAAACATGCAAGTGCAAACCCATGTTTCGTGATACCACGATTTTGAAAAAGAGCCGTGACACCACCGCCCGAGAGTTATAGGAAGCTTTTTTCATTCAGTCATTGGGGTCACAGTGCATTAGTGTGCCTTCCTTAACCTTGTACAGCGCTGAATTTGGTTTTTTGGATTCTGTCGCATGAGTGCGCTCTTGGGTTCGGATGTTGGTGGCTCCACCGCATGGTGCTCACTGCGCATGTTCCTCTGGTTTGAGCGGTCTATAAAGGAGTGACGCAATAAAATGATGTCAGTTGAGAGTAGCGCCTTGTCCTGTCGTCTTTCTTGTCTCTGTCGTTTTGCGCTAAACAAAGTATTCATGGACTCTGACCGGTAAGCTTCCGTCAGTAAATGCTGATCGAATTTCAAACTGTTCTTTGAGCACTTTCCATTTACAATATATATATATATATATATATATATATATATATATATATATATATATCATAGAATCACAGGATCCGGCACAGACATAGTTCAAAGAATAGAAGCACTTAGGAAAAGTAGCAGTACTTTACTGACATTTCGAGCGGGGTCCGGCCTTCAAGAGCGCGATTGGAAGCACAGAATTCAATTTATACATTTTTCTCTGCAAAAAAAGAAAGAAGCGAGAGAGAGCAAACAAAAACGTGAATACAAACTTTACAAACTTTCGCGTGTACAGACAGTGTCATAAAAAAAAGCAGTTTATGACCACAAGCACGCGTATATTTTGTGGCGTCATGAATACCAACACGTGCGTAGGCTAATGTCACAGTCAACGAAAACAACCGTGAATGCAAACTTGTGCGAACATACAGTGGGGCTATAGCAGAAGTGCAAAGTTGCGAATACATACAGTGGCATTATGAAAAAAATAAAACGAAGGAAAGCAAATCAGGTAGGCAATTTGTGAATAACCTACACGTTAACAACACCGTGCGGTGTATATTGTGAACCGACTACCGGTGAAACCGTGATTACATGCAGCTGTACTTCGCGTCCCTGCGTGGAGCGCATAATTAGCCGCACGGCGAACTAGCCCTGGACGTGATTGGTAACGGTACACGTCAACAGGTGCACGTTTAGTCGTGTCCACAAGGGAAGAGAGACGAAAGCCATGGCCAATGGAATGTAGAGAGGGGTGCCATGCGAGGGGTCGCAGGTGCCAGGAGAGTGTTTCTTTTGTTCTTCACTGCAATTTTTTGTGCGACCTTGAAGATGGTCAATACACCCCCATCTGGTTATAGGACATCTGTTCTGTGACCTCCACTGACCTCTTAGATGAACGAACTGCGTTCCGTTGTGAACGTATACTCTGTGTATGGGGCGGATAAGCTGTGTGTTTCTTTTTTAAATACAAAGTGTATGCGCGTGTGAGTAAAACAAAATATAAATGAAAAATTATATGTCAAGGTCAACTAATAAGCACGAACATGACAGCAGGGCGAGAAGAACTTGTTATAAATGATGCGGAAATATACATATCGTTTCGTAAATGTGCCATACAGTATGTCATACATAACCGTTTAGGAAATACATAAGGCAACCAGGACAATTATTCATTGGTGCACCAAACTGACGTTTCGGCCACACAATCAAATGCCAAAATAAAAAAAAAAAAGTTGGGAACCACGGCACCTAGAAATGCGCGTGCACACATTTTGACATCATAACGACCAAAAGTCATAGGGATAAATGCATATATAAAATAATAATAAGGGGCCACGAAACTTGTGAGGAGTTAGCAAACTGAATGGGTAAAAAGGAAAGTTTGCCAACACCTTCATTGATTTCACAAGTTACCTCTTTTAATTTATGAATTAGATACAATTCTGGAAGCTCTCTTTCGTGGTCGGAACGAAACCCAGATTGAAGGATGTTGCGGTGATTTTATCAAAATGAGTTGCCCGGAATACGCACGTGTTTTGAAAGCGGGATATTATGGAGAGCAGCGGCATGACACTAACGTTATCTGAACGGCGTTTCAGTTTGTCCAACTTACTGTAATTTACAAACGGAACATTCGAGCAAATAGAAGCAGTTTTAGTGTCACACATAATAATTTTCAAATGGAAGTCGAAGGCTGTGTTTTTGGCAATACATGATGTTGTCATGTCTGCACGCACGCACGCACGCACGCACGCACACGCACACACACACACACACACACACACACACACACACACACACACACACACACACACACACACACACACACACACACACACACACACACACACACACACGCGCGCGCGCGCGCACGCACGCACGCACGCACGCACGCACGCACGGCAGAGAGCGGGAGATAATGTCAAGCAATGCAAAATACTACATACCTGAAGGGCACCCACGAACACACTGGAAGGCAGTACTGACCTTCAACGAAACACAATGGGAGGCAGCCTTTTCAGTTGTGGTAAAACGAGTCCTCTTTGCAACGCACTGAAGAGCATAATTCGCAAGACAGACGCGAATTGCGTCTCTTGAGGAGCATTGAACAATAAAGTGTGTAAGGGCACTTATTCGGCGAAGATATATAAGGCGAGCTCTTGGGCGAGTTGGTCACTTATTGCAGGCACAACAGTAGCGCCAAAAACACACACACAAAAGAAAGGAACATTGACAGACACGGACAATCGCTGTAAAAATGATGGCTGCAACGTGATGGCAGCGATTGTTCGTGTCCGTCAGTGTCCCTTTCTTTTGCGTGTGTTTTTGGTGCCGCTGTTATGCCTGCCATATGTAAGGGCTAAGAATCCAGCAGGTATCGACTGCCGACATCAGAACAATGCTCAGATTTTGCTAGAGGCCTCCGAGAAGACACATGGAAGCGACTGTTTCTTGTGCTAAACTTTCTCGACATTTCTTCCTCACAGAGTGGCTGCTAATTATTGACAAAGTTGCGGAACGTCATGTGCAGAAGCCATGTGTGCAGTTCTGTGATCTGTCACGCCAGTCGTGACATGGATGCCCGTAGGATGCGCTTGCTTGTGTGGCACTTAGCGCAAACATGCGTACCTCAATTACTATATTACAAAGAGATCATCCGCGTTTCATGTGCACCCACCGCCTAAGCAACTTACTTGTCTAATTCATGACGGAATTTGACAAGCTAACACGTGAATCAAACAATGCAGCCCAAAGAATACTGCTTGCGTGTCACTGAATTCCCTGCAGACAAACACAGAAGTAAAAGAAGGCACTTTGATTTAACTGACAAGCCTTTAGTGACATGATGAGTATGCGTATGTGCGTAGATAAAAAGTCTTTATTATATGAGTTTGTTTGAACGCTTGTCATCTGTCAATTGATGATGTCCACTTGTTTGGTTGTTTACCCAAATATAGTGCAGTCGCAGACTCTATCACAGGACAGCAGCCATAAATTCGCAGGTTGCAGGTGTTTCGGAAGTGGAATACTAGTAGGGGTGCGCCAATATTCAGAACATCACCCATCAGTCTACGTAGCGTAAATTGTTCACGTGTTGTCTGCATTTTTCGCGCTTTCTGTGCTTTTTCTTTTCTTTTTGTGCTAAATTCGGTTACTTTCGAGCGCACGTGCGCTGTTGCGCTTGCAATGGCGGAAGGGCTTCGCAAAAAGAAATGGCAGTATCGAAACTGCTCGATCGGCTTCCATGCATCGAAACAAGCAAACGGCAGTCACTGCAATGATTTTCGAGGATACGATGATTACTCGAAAAAGATAGTGGACAATGCGGGGGTGCGACCATTATGCGAGTGCGATGATTACGCGGGCAAATACGATATATATTTCAATGACAAGACCGCCTACTGGAAATCACGTGTTTCAAAATTTCATTGGGCGTCGGAACACGTGACATTTGGTTTGTTGCGCGCGGCTAGGAGTGCTGCAGGTCACGCAGCCATCACACTTTTCACTGCAGTCGGGAAAATAAGGCTCGCTCATTGTTTGCTGCTAATCCTGTCGTTCAGACGGCGTCGCGTAGAATAAGGCAAACACAGTACTCCGCCAAACATGTCGCACCTCACCGCTTGGGGAAAGCAAGCTTGCAAATATCGTCGTACGAGCCTGGCAAATACAAAGGGGTGAGGACAAGTTCTGTGTGCACTTCAGAAACGCTTCCACAGTCACCTGTGAACAAAACTTAGCACCCAGGACATTTCTGGAATCTTACTTTATCTGCAATTCTCCTTGGAACAATGGCACAATAGCCTAAACTCCTGGCTAGCGGTCATGCACTCATGATGTAGCCTTCACGGGGCTTTCTTTCTTTCATTTTTTTTTTCTCCCAGCAGCCACAATTTAGTGAGCTCTCGTTGGACTACATTGATGGCGTGGTTGCAGACAGGTGTGCTTGAATGAATGTGGGGGAGGCTCGACGACTAGACTGAGCCAAACATTCAAATCTGGAGGAAGAATCCACCCGCGTTTTGCCCGCGTTGTAATGTTTAGTGGCGTCACATTTGACAAATGCTGGCACTGACGTGAAACAGGGGCCGAATCTTATAACGGTTCGGAATACGAACCGTTCGCTTCGCTACTTACGTCACTAGATGTGCCACTCCCAAGCCGGCGGTGGAAGAAGGGGAGGACGTGACCAATAGATTAGAGGGTGCCACCTCTGAAGTGTACGTCATTATATGACGAGCTAATCGAGGAATTGCAGAATGTTTCTGCTTGCTAAATAAATGTAAAATATAAATTAAATATTATACGCCAAGTTCTGAAGTATAAACTTGTGGTGCCGGGCGTTTACGCAATGCAGAAGTAATTAATTAATGTCATTCTTTTTCATTCTCAGCCCACAGGCGGTATCGTAAGCGTAAATGAGTTGGCAGAGCGCAGCGCTATGTCGTCTGCTACCAGGAGCTCGCGCGATGCACGCAACAGGAACGCACTGCCAGCACTTCTCAAGTAGCTAGCGCGACAAAACCGTGAACTGGTTCTTAGGGACACCTTTACTAGCCGACTATATCAATTTTCCTTCTTTTTTCGCCCTTCGTCATCGGCTCGGACATGACTCGCTCGCCGCCGCGCTGCCGCTATCCCTGCGATCTGCCCCACGGCGCGTCGCGTGATAGAAGCAATGGAACTTAAATCGAACATTACGGTATACGGGCCCTGCATTGCCTGCGCGAAGTCAAATCGAAGAGTGTGGTGCTGACGGTGCACGCTGTGCCGTGATATTGAGGAACAAAGTATGGCACTACCGAACTAGAGAAAGAAGGGCAGCCAAATAAGAGAGCTCCACAATACCTTCCCGTCCTGACTGTATAGTTTTATCAGCCGAACGAAGGAAGCGCTGAACCAGCCTAGGTTGAACCCTTCTGACTGCTGAACGGCGATCTGCAAGCTATTCACGCTGGCGATAGCACTGAGAATTCGATCTCACCATGCAAATATCTCTTTGGCATTGGCTTTGAAGCTGAGGTCACGGGAAAGCTGACCCAGCCCTTCAACCGGCCAACACAGTAATTGCGAGAGCAACTTTGTGGACAGTGTCGGCAGCAGAGATCTAGGTCATTCCGATGAATGCTTCACGTCCGACCGACCTCTGGGAGCTGCAGGCCGGTGGCGATGAACCGCAGCGCGCAATATTCCTTCCTCTGCGTGGAATGGCCACTCGTACGCTTGCACCTGAGTCCCCTCCATTTGATAGCGTATCCTGCAAAAGGTTTATTTAGAAAGCCAGCAAGAACGGTGCAACTCATTATCCGTCACTTCTTCGAACGCGTATCGCGCTTCCAGCCGTGGTCGACACCGAAAGAGCAACGCCAAGCAGACGACGAAGGCAAGTAATAGCCTCCGAAGCAACCAACGCACGCGCGCGCGACGCCCGCGTGTCTCCGGAGTCGCGCGACCGGCGCGCGCGGCCAGGGTCACAAGCCAACAGCCAAGCCACAGCAGCGGAACCCAAAGCGGACTACCCCTTCGCCGGTTCCTACGACCGGTTCGCTTTGAAGATGATTGACAGATGCGTGACATATTCAAAAATTCCGATACCGCCCCACTGCCTCTGACGACCTGTGACGTAATCAAAATTTTGGCCAATCAGGTGAGGCCAAAGGAACGGTTCCCCAACCGAACCGTTATAAGATTCGGCCCCAGTTTGATATATTGTTTTGCACAGATGGCGCTGCCAGCAAAAAGCGCCTGTGAGATTTATTATTTATTGGAAATCTTTTTTCAAGCACTGCTTAGTAAAACTAGTGATTACTAGCAATTACAAGACGTTATATAACTATACTAATGTGCAGCAGTCGTTGTGAATTAGCGTGTACATGAAAAAGAATGTCAGTTTGCACGGACCTGGCCAGCAGAAATATTAGCTATATTCACTGCTCCCTTGTAGATTCCTTAATCAACATAAGACAATTTTCTCTTCATAGAATCGCAGAGAAAGGCCTGTTGCTTGATTATGGAAAATTTCAGAGTTTCAGTATTATTCAGTAATACTTGACCAAGTATAGCCATAAATTGCCAATTTGAAGTAATAATGACTCATGAACTGTTCATCAGAGCACAAAACAACTTCACATAGATGATAAGGGCACTGTAGCCTAGAAACCCATTAAATATTGTTCTGCGTTGAAAAGGAAAAAAAAGATTAATTCATAAACTTTTATTGTCTTGCCCATTTTTATTAGCGCCTATTTAAATTTCTAATTGCTATACACACAATATCTCTTCATAGAAGCCTTGTATAACATTTCATTTAAAGGTACAGCAAATTTCATTTTGTTATGTTGAACAATTTTGCCGGAAACGCAGTACAAAGGAGGCTAGTACAGCAAAAACGCCGTTTTTTGCTCACTCTGTTTTGATTGCAACCAGGCAACGCTTCAGGCTAGGCGATAATACGCGGTGTCATTGGAAAGCGCAAAAACCAGTAAGCTTCCTAATGCAATGTAATTCATGTCCATCCAATGAACGCAGAAAGCGCAGTGCATCCGCAAACAATGACTAAAATGCGGAGCGCGTGCCGCCGGAGTGGGACTGCCTCCTTAAAGGCAAATATTAAGTCAAGCTAGAGTGATAGATTAGTTCTCGAGAATCTCTAAGGCGTCAATATTATCACGAAGAGAGCCTTCGTAATCGAGAAATTGAGGTAAATGCGGGGCATGATTAGACTCCTCCGGTGAAATTCAAGTACTTGCCCTTTGACGAAAGCACTCCTCAGTTAAATTCTGTCACTAGTACTCAGCCACTCGTTGCACAAAACATTCTTGTATTGTATTAACTAACAGTGTAACCCTACTTGGTGGGGAGAGCTGGCGTTATAGCCGCAAGCCCAGCTTGGGCCTACGCCGACATGAAAATACAGTGGCAATAAAACATTGCGAAAAAACTTTCTTTTTTTTTTTCAGGAAGGCAAGTGTACAGCTGTCATGAAAAGGTCGACGAAAGCAAAAGATGGGCTAAATATTTCTCGCAATGCATTTATTTAGCTCTTGTGTACTCTTTATGTTGAAAACACTAAGGATTATACAAATTTGTAAATAGGGCTCTTGTTTTTTGTAGAAATAAAAAGGTGAAAATAATACTATTAGGTGAACAGCGAACAAAAACAGCTGAAATTTAAGACGCTTATATTCGAACTTGAGCACAAGAAGTATAAAGAAGGCAACGGTCGTCTACAATATGACCATGCTATCACAATATAATCTGGCCATCACAGTTAACAGCAGCGTCTCCATTGTTTCAATTTTTCAATTTTATTGCTCACATAGTAGTGACAAGTTTGTTGACAAATAAGAAATACAAAATAAGGTCACATAGTCAATGACTGTATTGGGACGGGTGTTTGAAATACTTTGAAAATGATTTTTTCTTCTAATTTTCGCGGAAACAGTGTTTGTTTTTGTACCAAGGAAGAATTAGAGCTTTAATCGTTCTTTTTTTAAAATTTTGTTTGAACTTATCACTGACCTTAGCTTCCCACAGCATACCTTAGATCTATGCAGAACTCCTGCGTGGGCTCGAACGTCCAAGGCACAGGACCAAACAGGAAGGAAAAGCAAAAGTTTTCATGTTTGTGAAAATATTTATGGATCAAAATCTTTTTATTTACAAAAGAAGTAGAGAGAACGCCGCCGGAAGTGGAGAACAATTCCGCGTGTTTTGAATGACTGTTCTAGAGTTATCAGTCGAGCCGCCTGACGTAGCCACTTCTCTGCTGTGCTTATGTGGGTGTTATTCTAACCTTCCGCGGTGCGCGCAGTACGTCTAGAACCGCAGCCCCCTGCGCTCTACGTGGTTGCGCGGGACTGGCGGCCACGCATCGTTATGCAAATTCCCAAATAACGATACTAGTCCGTTTTAGCATTTAACTTGGTGCAGTAAGCAGTAAACGAGGGACCATGTAATTGTTCAGCAAATATATCTTTCTGTATAATTCTTCCAGAGCTAATTCAAGACACGCTACCAGAAATCTTTATTTTACACTTCCGCTTGTTGTTCTTGGCAGTGTACTTCCTGCGTTCCTTTCCTGCGCGAGTCCATTTGATGTGGTTCCTTGTTTGCCAAGTAAAGGAGAGGTGTATCTCAGCTGTGAGATAAACTTTATTTCATTTCTCCTTTGCGGATTTTCGCGCCTTTATGGCTAACGGTGGACATTATTCACGTTTGTACTTGTAAAGCACCTCCCTCCCCACCCCCCCCCCCTCCAAAGAAAATCCTGCGTACGTGCCTGGGGCGAGGTTTTGACACTCGATGCGGCTGGCTCGGTCTCCTCCTATGCTGCTACTCGCTTTGAGGGCCGATGTAGCAGCATAGTAGACGACCGGGCGAGCCGGAGGGAGGGTCAAAACGTCGCAATGTCCTGCTCCTACGTGACCAATTTCTGCACCATGGCGTCGAGACGCAGTAACCTTTCGGAAAAAAAAAAAAACTGAAGCTGGGTGTAGAAATACAAATAATGTATAGGCGCTCTGAGGGTTGCCATTATTCTTTTTTTTTTTAGGTTTAGAGCCCTACGGGCCTTCACTTAAGGAAAAAAAAATGAAGAGTCGAAAATAACATGTCGATACTCCTTTACCCACCTTCACCTTGGTGACGTGGTGACAATTATTTTCGAGGACTCGCAGCCTACGGCACGTTGCAACAGGAAGGTCCCTGTGGCAGCTATCCGGCATCGTATAGTGTGGCCCGCCGCGACCGTGGCTGGCGCACACATAAGGTCTAGTGTCTCCGGCACTGGCTTTATTTTCGAGTTGAGCGCGGCCTCTAGAATTTGTACAGCATCAAACCAGGCCAGCGTAGGCAGCAGCCAGCGTCATGCCCATTGCGGTCACAGTCGCGGCGCGCTGCCCTGCTCTTCTGGAACAGGCGGTAATTCCGTGCGACAATCAAAATTGGTGCGCTCCAAGTGAATAAAATCGAGGCGAAGCTTTCATCTTTTACCCCGTGGTGGCGCACAAGCTTTTTCGGTGTTTTTTTTTAATTGCGAAAGTTATTATATGGACACTCCAAGCGTATTTCTGCCGTCGGCGTGGGCGTCGCCGTGAGGTTCAGTATAAAGTCCGAGGGCGATATAACACCGTTGCCCTTCGCCCTGCGCTGTGTGTGCGAGGGAAGGCGTGCAAGGCGAGCCGACGATCGCGGCTCGATCTCGTCCGCCGCGCGAAAGAGACGAAAGCGGGGAGGAAGCGCGCCGTCTTCCGTCGTGCGCGAGGCACCCAACGTTGCGAGGCGCTGGGGGGAGGGAAGAGAGGGGGAGGGCTGCGTTCTGGCGTGGCGGCTACGCGCGGCCGTATCTTGAGAGCCATCTGCGTTGGGCGCGAAGTCTAGGTGAGTCGGCGGCTCGTAGCTTCGTGCGTGCACGCTGTGTTCTCGGCGCCAACTTTGCGTTGAAGCGATAGACAGCACGAATGTCACTTCGCTGGCTGCTGCTGCCGCTTCTCCTCACGCCAGCGTTTCGACAGCGAGTTTCCACGGTCATCGAGTCAGATGTGTTCATGTTTGCTTGTTCGCGTGTGTCACCATGCTTGTTAATTTAGTTCGTGTGCCTATGTTGACAAGTTTATACGGCCGATAAAACTGCTATCCTTACTTCGTATGGTTCTCCACTAATTTGCTATCGCAATCGATGCTTCGACTACGTATATATATATATGTCCAAGTCAATATACAAGTTCTGTAGATGGGGCTTTGTTTGAATTATGAAAATGACAGATCCGCCGATATCCTTCTGCAACTGGCCGACCCCCCACAATGGTCGCACACCCTCTCTCACGGGCGGGTGGGGAATTACGATTGTTCCTCATCACGTAGAGTAATTCCGACTGGGCGTAAGTGGCGGCCGCCCGATTGTCTCTGCACACGGCCGGTCGTCGACCGAGTCGGAGGAATAACTGCAAGGTGACACAGCAGCCTGTTTCCAAGCCATTTCGGAAGTTGCCGGCGCTCAATCAGCCAGTGTCGGTCCGTGTTCGTAAATAAACTAATAAACCCAGAAGCGTGTCTCGCGAAGTAGGGGTGCGCGAATCGTAACTTTCGACATCGAATAGAACACGAATATGATAGTGCCAGAAGCGAATCGATTTGAATGTCGAATACTTTTCGAGTAGTTTTCGAATTAGGAACACCGGTTTTCACCATTATTATAATATATTGCGTTTATATTCTCGATTCGAATACAAATCGAATAGTCCTTGCTATTCGATTCGTATACCATTTTATAAGTCACCATTTGAAGGGGCCGAATATTCGTTTCTTTCGAATATATTAGGGATAAAAACACCTACTGCAGTCTCGATCGACGGACGCAGCGATGGATGTGAGGACTGTTGCGAATGATTCTGCAACCGGATAGCTGCGGCTGTTGCGCATATACACAAGTTCTTGAGCAAATGAGCCGTGTAGATAACTTCTGCTTAATATTTTCTAGTCATTTGATATGAATGGCTCGCTTTTAGGGAACCTATGTACGAATGTGTTTCGACTAATTATGTGGCCAGTCTCACCATGCCCATTCAAAACAATGCGCGGTGCTATAGTGTAGCACACTTCTCTCCTTCAACGAACACAACACTGTGCAGTTTCGTTGTTTCGTTGCTGTCACCACCATGACGCTCCATATAGTTGAACGTAGCCTTGTTTATCGTTTACATGCTTCACAATTGTCCGGACGTGTAATCGTGAACGGTATTACGTGCATGTGTTGTGTACTTTTTTTCTTTCTCTTTTTTAACAGTCGGATACCACGCCTATTGCCTATGTCATGTTCCTTTAGAAATGATAAAATACAGGATACATGATTCGATATTCGGTGGTCGTTCGTACTTGAGTATTTATATTTGATTCGATTTGAAAATTTTGTTATTGAAACGCCCTATCATCAAGCAATGTATCATCAAGCAAGTTTCCGGTAGTACATCGCACTTTATGAAGCCTTTCTTATGAAACGCACAATTGGAGCAGTAGGAACGAATAAGTACCTAGCATACCCAAAGTCCTTCGGAGTGTCCGAATGATTGTCTAGCTCCCCGAGCGACTAGCCTGCTTCGCGTGGCTCCATAACTTCTCATGTGTTATGCCTTCTACGGCCGGGGGCATTACATTTGCCCCCGTATTCATAAATGCGTCTTAACTTGAAGCCCACACTTGACTTTATTTAAATGACGCCTGCAGTCGTGAACGCACTAAAGGAAACGCAATGAGCGTCTTGGGCGCGTTCGCACCAGGCGTCGTTACCAAGTCAAGCGTGGGCTTCAAGTTAAGATGCATTTATGAATACAGGAGTTATTGTACTTTTGCTCCGATTTTATGTTTGATTGAACACAGTTGACAACTTTGAAGTATTGAAAATCTGTTCGAAAATATTCATATTTACGAACAGTGACTATTCGTTTCGAAGACCGAATCTAATAGTTTCGATTCGTTATTCGAAATTTTCGAATATTCGCGCACCCGTCTCCTAAAGGTAGCCTTAATTATCGCGCCCGTACCGCACTCGTGATCAGCCTATAAACGATGCTCGCTGCTTCAAGCATCAATTAACTGCGCAGTGACGGAGGCTGCAAATCAGTGAAACTTGCAAAGTAGTCTTGCCTGCGAGCTTCACTGCACAGCGCCTGGCCACGCATGTCTCGTTGAACGCCTTATAGCAGAGGGACGAGACGGGATGGCAGAGCGATGCACACCGCGAAGTACCGCCCCAGAAGTGCATTTCACAACCTTCATGTACAGTGCGTTCACATATGCGCAGCCTCCTCTAACAACGCAGTTCTTTTCTGTCCTGGCTTGCGTCTGTGCGCGATGGCATGAAATTTGGTCATGGTAGTTCGAAGAACCCACAGGCTTTAGAAGCGGAACGCTTATCGTATACCGGGGTTCTTGGTTCGACTGTAGAAACAGATAAACTTCGTGGAAAACTGTCCGAATCGCTCGAAAAGCGTGCTGGACATACATTGCCGAAATATCACGCTTTTTACCGTCGCGTAGCTGCGGACAGAAGAAGAAAAATAAAGAGTAAGAAATTGCAGGGTTTGTTATCTTGGTCGGAGCAAAACCGTGAAACAGCACAGCGTATACAGAAACGACTTCAGCGCATCGGGAAGTGCAGTTTATTCGCTCGCGGGGAGCTTTTCTTTTTCCCTCGTTTCAATTTGGAAGTTGTAAAATCTGATACAAATAGAAGGGTGAAACCTGTGCGTGCGCCAAGACTACACGGTCCCTTTCCGTGACCAGCAAGCGCCTTATCGCTCAGGACCTCTCATTATTTTTTGCTTTCCACCGCGTATACATGCCGTCCAGAGACGTCGTATCTCTCGTTACAAGGACACTTGAGATTTCGCGACTTATTTATTGTTTCCTCCGCGGTATACACTGGAGGAAGGGGCGGCCCACGCGCGGCGTGATCATCCGGAAAACTGGCGAGTTGCTCGGTCGCGCTATTCTGAGCAGCTCGTACCTCTTGGAAGAATTCGGAAAACTCGCACAGTCTGGGCATCAGGAAATCGCCCGTAGTCTATCCGTACGTCTATCCGTACGTCTATCCTCACGGTCGGCGCGTTTTGGTCGCCAAGTTTCGCTACCGGAGTTCCGCTTCGGGGTTCTGGGGGCAGCCCTGTTGGAGGCGCCGTGCTCCTGGTGGAAAGCGGCACCCGGCGGTCGTAATTTACACGGACGAACATTTCCGACTCGCTTTAGTATACGTCGAAGATACGTGCGCCGACTTCTTTTCGAGGCTAGAACTGCAGCCGAACCTTTGAAGGACGGTTTTACTATACAAGCCGAGAGTGCGTGCGTCTTGTCTGCTCGTCGCGGCTTTCACGCGTATCCACATTTAATAGTTGAACGTTTCACCGTGCATGCCGCACGGTTGCTGGCTGGCGCCTTCAAATGATCCCGAAGACCTTCCTGAAAAATCGTTTATGCCACAGCTATGGTCCACAACTGAGCGGCTATTTCCCGTATAGCTGAAATAATCTGGGAAACTACGCGGCGTGATGGTTAGTGGATGAAAATATTGTCACGTTTGCTTACAACTCCTCGCGCCACGATACAGCTGGCTATTTGCCTTTCTACCTTCTATTCGGTCGTGAGCCGACCTTCCCTTTCGAGACTCTGCTTTCGAGCGCACTCGATTCGCTGACAAAGCACACTTGTGATGTGGTAGCCATAGCGACTCAAGCACGCCAGATTGCCCGCCTTCGTCTCTCTGGTTCACAGACAAGCCAGAATTAAGTGCCGTTACGATCAGCGCCATCACGATGTGTAACACGAACCAGGTGCTCTTGTGCTAGTTTGGTCTCCATCTCGGCGTGCTGGTCTTTCGGAGAAACTCCTCTCGCGATACTACGGCCCTTACCGCATCCTCCGCCAGGTGACCCCTGTCATATATGAAGTGTCTCCACTGGATGCCACTGTGCCTTCACCTCTGTCTGACATAATCCACATCAGCCGCCTCGAACCGTACCTTTCTGGAACCAGTGATCCGCATCAATAAGGTGCTTCTTCCGCCGGGGGTAATGTCAGTCTGTAATGTTGGAAGAAGAGGACATGGATGCTGGCCTTGGAGACGACGAAGATCTTGGCTATCTCTTCTCTGCGAGTGTTGGCTCAGCCATTAAAAGCCATCTGTGAATACACGTACGCTTCTTCCTACCCGCAATAATACATTACTATCGCAAGTGTATATACATGTGTGTTGGTTGCTAACTTAAGCGTACAGCCGTGTTTTGTAAAAAAACGCTAGCTGTGCCGTTCTTTTTTTCTTTGCCTTGGGCAAGGGGACGGTGCATTCATAACGCGTGAGGAAGAGAAGCTGTAAAAAAAGAGTAAAGATAGTCCGCTATCTTCAGTATGTCATCATATGTAAGGGTGAAACTTGTATGAGCATCGCCCTCTAACATTTTACTTCCACTGACACCAGCTACTCTGGCAGCCAGTGTACAAAAGACATATTTGCCTCAAAGAGGACACACACGAAAAGGAAAACACATTGGCGACGACGTGTCATCATCACTGTGTCTTCCTTTTTGCGTGTGTACTGGTTGCGGCAAATATGTATTTCAGCAAATATTAATTAGGCGAAAAGGCAGCTCTCTTGAAGCCAGTGTACAACTGCCATAATATTGAACCCAACGTGGAACAGACGAACCACTACGAAGCTGCACCATCCAGCAGGCGAGATCCTGGCAGTTTCTGAGGCCAATAGCCTACCGTCGCAAAACTTCCACATCCGCACCGACTGTCAGGATGCGTACAGGGCATGCCACAGTGAACGCTTGCCTGCTCTTGTACGCCTCGGCGCACAAGTTTTCGAAGAACGCTATCGACGAAAAAGGCGAAGTTTTGTCTGTACCTAACGCACCAGCCTTAGATTATAGACGTGCGATGTAGTGCATCCCCAAATTCGAGGCCGAGTGGCGAAGCCATGATTGAATTTTTTCAAGAATTCTGTACTCTGGAAAAATTGCGGACGGGTGTACAACGAAAGCGCGAGGAAACGAAAACACGAAAGCAAGTGTGGACAGGACGCAGCGCTGTGTCCTGTCCCTCTTGCTTTCGTATTTCTGTTCATTACGATGAATTCATTCTGACTTGTTCAGCTCACAGTTCTGGTAACACAGAGATGTGCCACACACCTATTCATCTGCAATGGATTCCTGGACAGAGCAGATTTCCCCATACAACGAAAGCGTACGCGAGCTCACTCGAGAACATCCTGCCGTGTCTAGTAGCCGGGCACAGGCTCGCTCTTCCGCCCAACCTGACTGCCTTTCCTCCTTTCAGTAAACTTTGCCTCTTTCTCACTCAACCTACGTGTACACTGAAAGCTGGAAGCACATATTACACTATAGTATTACAGTCCCTCAAGAACAACCTATTTAAATGTTTTGCGATGCGGTCGCCGTATGGTGCCTATTTCGAATACAGGAATCGTGTTGTCGTTCCAGTGACACTCTTGTTTTCGTGCCAGAGCGATGCGCTGGCACATTTTTTGCGCAAGGGACGTTGACTCTGCCGGAAGCTGCTTGCTGTGACCGAAAGTGAGTAGATAGCGCGAACAGTAAGTGCGTACCTAAAGGAGCACCGGCATGCCATTTCTTTTTTTTTTCACTTTTAATTTCTTGCGTTAGATGAAGGTTATTTACCTCGAGAACCTTGAGAAAATACTGCAAGGCTTAGACCACCCTAAACAATTTACTGTAATAGCTTTTCTGCGAACGAGTTTCGGTTCCGTTTGCCAGAAAGTGTATGTGTCATAACGTCATGACGCAGAAGGTGTTCACGACCATCACGTGGGAGCAGAACATAGTGACGTTTTGGCTTACTCTGGCTCGCTCGGTCGTCTGGTATGCTATTACAGAGCAGCAAACGACGGAGCGATCGGAGTATGGCAGTCCAGAGGCTCTTTCGACCTCTATACAAAGATCTCTCTCTGACCGTGCGCTGTGAAATAGTATAGCAGCCGTAGATACTTGGGCTTTTGTCCCACGACGAAGTCAGCTGCCTTCGATCGGCCGCCTGGCAGCTGCAGGATACTGTCGTTGACGTGCGGGTTCGTCGCCGAGCAATGAAAAGCGAAGCCTCCGGCGGACGCACGCAAACGCACTCCGGAGCGGACCGTCACCTTGATTCTGACATATGGGTCGCCAGATTATCCGAACACCATTTCATCGTCTGTGTTATCTGCTATGTACTTCACAAGCAATGTTTCTTGAGGTCTCCCGCAGACTTTCGTTTCACGGAAATTGCGTCTTTGCGCCACATGGCTCCACACAGGACTAGAGGTGTAAGCGGTTCAACAAACATTGAAAAGTTTGGGGAAAAAACAGGCGTTCTTTTTTTTTTTTTCAACCAGGATAAAATTGATTTTAAAAAAACAGCTTCGCCGCGGATTTCTTCTTTTGCGATTTCTTCTTTCGACGTATCCAAAAGCACCTGGATCCATCCATGTGGTGGCAAGGGCTTTGCTTCAACGAACCCTTGAGCCCCTTCGCCTGTCGCGTACTGAAGATTCCCCTTTCTTCTGCGACATGTGAAAGAAACTGGTTCGAGTTTGGAAATGTGCACAGCAAGCTACGCAACAGGCTCGCAGGGGATCGCGTGCGAAAACTTGTACGGGCACTCGAACCTCAGTGTCCGGAGGGCTTCGTCCGCTGCGCAGCGAAACGTTGACGCGTCAAGAGGAAATGAATCGCACGCAGATTGATACTAATGTCGGTCTTGGCGCTTTGATGTGAAATCAATGCCTTGATGTGAAATCGTACCTAGGTTTTAGACGCGGAAGCTCTGCTGGGACTCTGCTGGAATTATATTCTTTTCAGTGTTAAAGAAATAAATGTGTCGGATTTTTCATAGCCCTGTGCGCAATCGTCTTTTTCTTTTTTTTTTCTGAAAACAAAAACACGAAAGAAACCAGATTATTTCACGCTCCTCAAAATTTCATGAAATTTTACATCTCTACACAGGACAGCGCACATATATGCGTATAACGTGTTAGCGTGTACGTGTAGCCATCTGTATACTGCCGCTATAAATGCGCCGGTCACCGGCGCTGTTCTATGCGGAATCGCGCAACAAAACAGCAAACGCTACCGAAATATCCTCACTGCGACAAATATATGCCGTCGAGTGCATCATTCCTTTAGCAAACCGAATTGATTTCTTTGCCTCTTTCGCCCGCACATCTTCGCGAAGCTTGGATCTCGCGCAATGCGGGGCGCGTTTGTCGCTAGCTCTTTTTGAGACCCACGTGTCGCGAGAGGGCATCATTAAGTTTAGATGCCGTTGTGGTCGGTATGTTGGCGCTGGGTCGCGTTTTTTCCGTCTCCTTATTGGCTTACGGGGCGCGTTTCTTCTCGAGATGCGCCGAAATGTACTCTTCATGGATAGTACACGTTTCTATGCCGTATATATCTATACTTGCAAATCTATTTGTGACTACACTTTCACTGTTACTATAGCACTCGGCGGTCACAGCTTTAGTGCTATAGCGGTAACCTAGTTTGATTCAGAAATCAGTCTCTCTCTCTCTCTCTCTCTTTCTTTTTTCAATACTCGTCTCAACTAGGAGAGCTGCTGAATTTCTGACGTGCAGTAAAATTCACCTTGTTACGCGTTTCCTTGTACAGAAAGAGTGCTTGTGTGCAATACTGTCGTTAAATGCGCTTTCCATTGTGTACACTTGCGGTTCCATGAAGCAGCGAGCTACTGATCTGTTCACAGCTTGCATCTGCGTGTAATTCTATTTCGCGGCTACAGTGGTCCGCAGGCTGTCCCTGTGTATAGTGCACACGCATGCGAGTACATCTCGTCGCGCATGTATATGCTATGTGGCTGCCTGTAGTTTCGTAAACGTTAAGAAAAAAAGCTTTATTTACGTCAGTGACGTGGTGCTCTGGCTTACATAAGTGACTATAGGTATAGTTACTTCTATGCAATGTTTAACAATTCTGTAACATATCTACGCGTCTTTTTTCTCTTTTCGTGCTTATCTACAGGTGTCTTGCTTTCTTGTCGGCTGAGCCACCCTTTCATCTTCCTTCTGGAAAGGAGTTGAATATACCAGCCTCTCCACACTTCTTTCTTTCCTCTTGAAATAAACTTCTCTCTTACGTTTTGTTTCTTAAGTGTCACACCAATGATGAATGTCTAGGAAAGTTCATTTTAATATTCATTTGGTAATTGTTGTAGCTGAGACCTCAAATGATGGCTAACACCCACGAGGATGACTGGTCACACTGGAGGTAATGAAAAGCACACACAGCAAAAACAAATGAAAAAACAATAAAGATAACATTGCGAAGATCGGAACTTTGATAAGAAACATTTTGAATACACCGCAGTCGGGTACTTCTAGCAGCGTAACCTTACGCACGGTTCAATGAACTTATGGAGGGCTGCTATGATATACCTGTGGCTGGTGTACCCAACTGACACGCACCAATGGTCATTTTTTTCTTGATCTTTAGCACTCGCGGCACACTTTCTCGCATTATCACTTTCCAGAGCGACGAGACATTTGTCATAGGTTTAGCACTCTCTCTCTCTCTCTCTACGATAACTTGTATATGCAGAACATTACCGATGAATTAATGTATGCTTACAGGGGCAGAAATTGACAATACAGTAAATAAATGTTTTCAAAGTCCGAACACGCGTGCGAAACTGCTTCGACAGTTCGCCCTGTCGTTTGGTGGAAGGCGGCGATGTGATATTCGAGGAATTAGTAGCCAGAGACCTGTACCGGTCCCGTTACAACTTACTTGCAACCTTGGTAACTGCACACGTGCTTTATTATTGTTACTGCACTGTCAGTACCAGAAAATGAGTCGTGCTGACGAGAACAACATGTGTAAGTTAAAATGAGCATCTAGTCGTATCAGTCTTTCAGGGAAGACTTCTTCATTGATACTGGAGTAGCTGATGGTTCCCTTCCTAGCCCACACACATTCGCGTAGGGCTGCCCATTCAATTTTGTGACGCTCCGAGGATACCTGCAAGTATGATTCCCGATTCGACACCGCGGGACGAGCGGGCAGTTGGTGACACCTGCGCACAATACTATGCCTCTCCGCTGGTGTCCGGATGCGATGGCGGCACGTCAGCATCAACCGCGTGGCGGCTGCCACTGTTGGATACGACGCGGGAACATTTCCGGCCGCTGCGGGGCTTGTGCCGCGTGCTCGCGGGTGGGATTTGCATAGAATGCCGGCACGCGCAGCTGCACGAATTCGGACGCTGCATCGCTCCGCCACGAGTCACCCGCGTTCATGCCCTCCCTGTGAGGCCCTTTCCTGGCCGGTCGTTTGTGCCTGCCGTGTCGGCTGAGCCGTCCCGCTGTTCATAGCGCTAGCTATCACAGGTTTATTCTCTGGCGGGCATATTTCAGTACGACAAAGGTGCGAAAACACCGAGCGCGTGGGGACCTCAGTTGCGGCGCTCTCCTCATGCCGCTTGAGAGCAAGAAACCGGTGTTTTGGGACTTCTGGCATGAGCTCGAAATACGCGAGTTTTGGCACCCTGTGTCCCGGTGTCGTCGTCCCCGCGTGTCTCCTACCGCTACTCAGCCGCGAGTCTTCGGCATTCGCGTGACATGCAGCGTTTGGCGGAGTTTCGCCACGGGGACATTCAAGAACAACAATAAACGCGTCTGCCGTCGAGTGCAACTCCGCGTTCCCGAGGCGGGCGATTGACGCGCGGTTTTCTGTGTCACGTCGGCCGCAAGGACGCTCGAGAGCGGGTTTTATAGTCGGCCAACGAGGAATGCCGCCGCCACTGTGCCTGCACCCCTGCGCGCAAACCTTGGACGCAGCGCGTGCCGAAGCGGTGGCTAGCGTCGTTGCCACGATTTCATGCAGCAACGCGACTTGTCAAAAATGTGAAGGGCTGTTGGGGCAGAGATTGGCGGGAATGTGACGTAGCGCGGTTGCGCTGATTTGCTGTTTGTGCATGCACAATGGGGCCTAGACGTTTGGGTGCCCGTGTCGCCTTCAATCGTCCCTGGTTGTTCGATTCAGCTGCTATATAGTGCCACTGCCGGGAGCTATAGGCGAAGGTGTCCAACAATAGTTTACTTTCTTGTTTCACTGCTCTCCTCCATCGGTTAAATTGGTAAAAAACAACAGGTACTTACCATTGCTTCCATGGATTGTGAGCTCGACTTCCTCCACTAGTTGTCGCTATTCGCTCCTGCAAAATTGCAACGATGACCGTGGATGTTGTGTGCGGATCCAAGGAGCCCTCTGCCCCTTTCCTTAAAAGGAAAAATAAAATTTTGACCACCACCAAGGAGCCTCAACTTGTACTCATTAGTTCGTGCATCTTCGTGACCATTTTGGTATATTTTGTTGTCATGTAGGCAGAGCTATGAAATATGCATAGCGCTCGTTACATAAAGTTAGAAACCTAGCTTTGGGCTATGTGAGGGGGCTTCCTTCCATTTTTAACGCCCATCGGCAGTCTTAACGGCAACGTGTTCCTGCGCCTTCGTCGTCGTCTATTCCTGAACCTTTCATCGCGGCGTCCCTGCATCCTAACAGTCAATTGCTACTGATTTCTGGTGTTCTGTGATGTGCACGCATGCACACACGTGCACGAACGCACGCGCCTGCCATAATACACACGAAAAAAAAAAAAGAAAACAGAGAATAAGGAAAAAATCAGCCGACTAGAGCGATTCTCCCGGATTAATAATAATAATAATAACAATAATAATAATAATAATAAAAACCAAAGCAGTAAGAGTAGAGATATCTTGTGATTGAGCGGTCAGTTTGAGTTAATAACGACAAAAATGTCCAAAAGGAAAATAGGAGCGAAGCATAAAAAAACAATAAGAATAACAAGGTTGAATTCTCGACATAATTTCTCCATAGCGATGCATATATCCCTGTGGGAGTGGCCCATCACGGAAGCCCGGAAAGAGAGTGGGTCAACCGGAGAAAATGTCAATGGTAGCTAGGCCAAGCTGTCGCAAAAGTATTTGCAAAATGCTTCTCCTCAGGGAGGAGAAACCACGAAAGTGATCAGTCTATTCTAATTCATTGCAAATGAGACAAAACGAAGAGATAGCCAGGCCAGATCGGTGCATGTATTGAATTTAAAAATAGGACCCCACAACGCAGCCTCGTCAACGTAACGTCAAAATGACGCGTTTTACAAGGTTTTATCCTCCAAAGAACAATAGTAAGTGCTGGAATACAGTTTACGTGGGATTTGATTTTGCTTTCAAAAGAGTGTACTACAAAAGCCTGACAAAGTTTATGTAACCCGTCGTCTGAAGGAGAGAAAATACAGGTACAGCAAAGGAAGCCAGCAATCCGCCACTTCATGCCTTTATGGCCAGGTATGCTCCTACCGAGCGTAAGTCACCGGGCGCGGTAAGACAGGAGCACAACGATAACGCATCTACGATTATTACCGGGGCTGACACGGAAGATTGTAGTTTGTGCAAGGCATCAGAGTGAAGTCTGGGAGAGGAGCAGAAAAAAGGCCAATCCAGGGACAATGTCAAGGGATTCATGCTCCAGCCTTTTCTTCGCACCGAGAAGCGTCTTGCCAAGAGCAACTTATTTCTGACACACACAGCATGCTGTTCGTCCGCTGCAATATGGCTTGCTGTGGCCACCAAAATACATGCACAGGCGCCACCGCTCTCATAACATGCGTGACGCACAAAGCTCGCACAAAAGCTCCAAAGCTGCAGTTTAACAGTTCGTTTGGTTCCCAAGTGCACGTTGGTGCTGGGGCACGACCTCGAGTGGCAGCTGTGGGCAAAGTTGTTTTTCCTCGCCGTGTGGCGAGGGTGAAGTCGTGGTCGCCTGACGACGACGACGACGTAACAGATATGGCGGACGGACGCAGCAAATCCAGTTTCTGCGTAAATACAATGCAGAGGAGAAATCGTTTTGCTCGCCAACTGCACCGAGTTTGATGAGGTTTGCTGCATTTGAATGAATAATATAAAATCTAGCGACTGTAGGAAGCATATATTTAAGTTTAGGTCGACAATTGCTAGAATTTAACTTTCTCTCTCAAATGCAACAGATTTCGTTCGAATCAGTTCATCGGTTGTCTCGTGAGAGCATTTCTGCATTTTGCGGGCACTTGAATAGGGAAATTAGTTTGCCCCGAGCTAAAGTTTCCTTTTAACTACTACTGTAGCAGTATTTAACGAAGGGGGAAAGAAACGGGAGGGGAGAGTGGATCTTTCAACGGGAAAACTTGGGACGCAGCATTCTGGGAGACGACACCTTGGAGCTTACGGCGGTCCAGTAACCTCTGTGGTTTCACCGAGGGAGCTTGACGCCGGCATCCGAGAAGGCGCGCGCGGTGAAAGCGAGGGCGCGCGTTGCCGCATGAGTGGAGAGAGCTGCCGGATGACGGCGATCGGCATGCGGCCGACCTGATTATCCCGTGGGAAGGAAACAAAAGGGAACAAAAAAAAGAGAGACCGCGCAAAAGAGAGACGAAAAAAAGAAAGGCGAGAGAAGGGGCGAAGCGGCGGCGGAGCGTTGTTTGCGTCGCGAGCCGAGCGCGCCGACGTTTTCGCTTCTCCGCTCTCGGCGTGTGCGCGCACGAGTCCGCCGACGGGGGGAACCATGCAGCGCTACATCTACGCCCTGGTGGACCGCGGGGTGCTCTTCTGCTACATCCCCACCGAGGTGAGCGACTGACCGCGGCGTTATCCACCACACGCGGTGGTGGCTGGCGCCGGTTATTGCTCTCTCTCGGTGTAATCCACATCTTTGGCGTGGTGCCGCGCGGAAAGCGCGTTTGGCGAACGCTGTTGCCGTTCAAATTGCCGAGCTATACCTTCCGGAGAACGGAATTAAAAGCCGCCGCGTGCGCACAGTATCAGTATTACACACCCCCACCGCCACTTTTCTTTCTTCTTTCTTTTTGCCTGTAAGCCATTTCGCAAACTAATACGGGCTGTTTGTGCTATTTGGTTTACGATTTAAGGATAGCGCAAGAAAGACATGGACGAAAAGGACAGGGCAGGCGCTATCCTGTCCCGTCTTTCTCGTCCATACCTCCCCATACCGCCATTCGTAAGCTTAAAACGTATCACTTGAGCCGTGCCGACGCAAGCAGCCACGAGTTTGCGACATCTACAGACGATGACATTCTGTGCGCTTGTGCCCGGAGAATACCTGCCATCCCGTGAACATTCGTAAAATCCCGCGGCCGCGACAGCGAGAGGGGGAGGGGGGTTAGCAGGCATTTCTATAAAGCTTGCCCCTGAGCGCACGCCTTTTCTTCGATATGTGCGTATACTTTATTAACGATTATTTACCTGTACACACAGCACACAAGGAGCAGCAAAACTTGAAACAGCAATGACTAATACAAGCAACACTGTATTTAGACCGTAGTGAATTTCTTAGCAGCTTTTCTGTTGCCGATTTCGCATTAGGAATTTGTCTGTATAAACCTGCTCGAAACGAGATAGCCTTCTTGCGCCCTTTCAGCAACGCAAGACTAAAGACCGGCGGGCGAAACTTTTTCGCGAACAGGATTTATTTTTCGTAAAACTTCGCTCGACATTTGTAAGACCATAAAAAAGCGCAAATTCGTAAGCTTTACGAAAAATTGGGGAGTTGAGCAGGTTTGGAACTGGTGCGCCTCCGTCCCGAGTTACCCTTGCGCCAATAAACTCCAATAATCAATAAATAAAATCCGTCTCGAGTTGGGGCCTAAGCGACAGTGTTATGGCGTGTGGCGTTCATGTACAAGAGGACGCAGTCGGTGATCTCAGCCGACCCTGAGCAGGCTTGACCGCATGGATCCGAAGCAACTTCCTATTCCTTAAAGAAATATGCTTTTTGTTCCAATTGACTGCGCATCAAGTTCATTTTGAATCTATAGAAATTCAATCCAAGTTCAATTTCTAATGAGTACACTCAGTAGAGGTTTAATTTACATAAGTTCAGAAAGCGTCAATTGATTCACAGCCGATACACATTTAATTCACCAGTTATTGAATCTCAAAATGTGAAAATCGAAAGGCATTCGACTCGGTAGTCGCTAATCGAAAGGCATTCATTATAATGAGAGTTTATATTAACATGATTGTGTGCTGTTGAACTACTTATCACATTATTATAAACATATAGGCATGCTGCCGAGATTCATTGTTTGATTCCGTAGGAGAGAGATGCCCCCACTGGCACGACATTGTAGGTCGAAACATCATGGCTATGTAAGTCGCTAGACAGGTCTTGAGTGGAGGTAGCCTAGATTACAACGCTTGGTTACTTGGTTGTATTGAAGAAATTTTAATCCAGTTTGGTCGGCACAGATAGGCTGACTCGTTTCAACAATTGCACTCTGTTTTGTCTTGTCAAAACCAGCAAAAAAAAAAAAAAAAAAACGTAGATCTGTTTTGCGTAAGGTTTGCTATGTTGTTTGTGCAAGATCTCTTTGTATGTAAAATTGCTATGAGACGCGGGCTCGACTCATAATGTAACCTGCAAAAAAAAAAAAAAAAAGAAGCTAAAGAAAAAACGCTGTCGAGTAGTTGTTCTCTCAGGTTTTAGGCTACATCAAGGAAATTACTCCAATTAATGTCGAACATACGGGACATGCCGTTTGTCCCTTAATAGAGCGAGTGTTACTCTTTCTTTAGTGTGAGGCCAGCAGGCGGTCAATTGACATACAAAAATAGATTTTCACTTAAAGCACGGTGGCCACTCTTTTTGAAACTCGGCAAGAAATTTTCATAAAACTTTAATTTATACACAATACAACCTGTGGAGAAAAATCAGTAAAGTTGATTTATTACCGTGGAAAATTTTGTAAAGGTAGTTGACGGATATACTGTTCGATGAAGCAGTTTGGGGCCCAACTTGACATTGCGCTCCCTTTGTGGGGCATCACTTATCCAGTACCAGGAACCCCGCTCTTGCTCGCAGCTACGTAGCTGTCTGTCATTTGTGTCGTCTGTACTAAAAATTAACAACAAAAAGGTTGGTATAAACTTGCCAAATCGTGCGTCGGCCTTTACCACGGCTGACACTTAATTGCGTGCGCATTTTATTTCTTTTTTTTTTAAATATTGCGCACATTGTTATTGCCTTAATTTTGCCTGTGCTGAAATACAGCGGGTCGCGCTCTGCAAGCACCGTGATTAAGTCGTCGCTCCGCGACCAAATCTATCGGCGCTTCAAAGCCCGACTTATTTTCGTAGCCACGGGAGCTGAACACTAATGTTAACGAGCTCCCTTGTGGATCTCTGAAAGCCCGGCATGCCGCTCTGTCGAGAGACCGCTTTTGTCAGCCTTCAAGTTTGGCAGCAGTCGACCAACTTCAGCGCTGACTGGAAGCGGCACCCATCGAAAAGCGCTGCGCTGAATGACAAGTGAGCGGCAGCCGCTATGTTTCTGAGCGGCAACGATTCTTGTTTTTTTTTTTTTTTTTCAAGCTGCAAAGCTTATACCTTTTGCAGCTGCTAGTGATTTTTTTTATCCATACGACTGGTATTGAATCGATACCTACAGCGTATTATCAAACGCTGCGTATCAACCCTAAAAAATTCGCGGGGTGCGAGTTAAAAAGCTGATTTCTGCTCTTTCGGACATGTTGCCTCTCCATGAACACTGTTGATCGCGCATACTATAGCAGGCTGATGCAGACTGTGTGCCCACGCGGAGTGGCCTTTTTTTTTTCTCGCACAACATGCATTCTGGGCATTTTTGCTGCCAACGGTATATCTCTAAATTAGGTGCAAGTATTGGCATGCCGCCGCACTTGATAACTGAGAATGCAAGTTAAACCATTATGTGGGGTTGGTTTCTAGTCCCGTGATGATACTGTGTTAATCGGATTGGCCGTGTATATATATGTTACGTGGGAGCATACCGACGTTGCTTCCCAGCGACGACGCAATAATTTGGCTAGAATGGGGTGCGTCGCTAACTATACATATCTGTGCGTTCTTGAATTTGCTGGATAGCTGGCCCTGTATCTAAGTTTAAAAAATAAAAGAGAAATAAGAACATACATGCAGTTCTAGAAAGACACAATGACTTCTTTGACTG
Organism: Dermacentor andersoni; assembly: GCF_023375885.2. Lineage (NCBI taxonomy): Eukaryota > Metazoa > Arthropoda > Arachnida > Ixodida > Ixodidae > Dermacentor > Dermacentor andersoni. Next base: position 36,600,435 of record NC_092814.1, on the reverse strand, counting down.
AACTCGTATGGCCGCTTCTGTGCGACACTTGGTGGGCACAAACAGAATTTCAGCGCGTAGGATTTTTTCGCGTTTCGGTAATTCTGAGCTCTGAATAAGCAAACGCAAAGAGTAGAGCAAGTGGTGACCGCTCGGTTTATACCGTGATGATACAATAGCATTTTATTTGCATCAAAAGAAACACGGAGGCTGTGGATAAAAGCTGCTCCAGAGCAGCTTGACAGAAGCCCGCGGCTCCATCACTGCAATGCAATCGGCGATAGCGGCATGCGTGGAACACTCTAGCAAATATCGAAACACATGTCAGCTACAGACCGAAAAGCAAAGTTGAAAGGCACTACTAGTCGACGTCGATTAAAGACAATGGCTTCCTGAGCGAGTTGGGGTGAGAACGGGGTGCAGTCACTGCGCACGGCACTCTATTGCGTCGCCCCTCGCGTGAGGGGCGTAGGATAAACGTCAGACTGCGTTTTTCTTTTTTTCTTTGCCATCTTCGGGATTGGCCCACTTTCTTAGACTACATTATCTGCGGGATCGGCCCACGAACGACGCTAGAAACATACATGCCCGATACGGAAAAGTGAGGTTAACTCGCTAAGAAAAAAATAAAATACGTTATAGAGTACGTAGATTGACACAGGCTCACGTGTATTGCAAGATTTAAAAGTAACGTGAGGATTCGTTGCTACTCAAATGAAAATTGTGTATTTACATCGAGAAAAAGAAATTCTAAGGTTTTGTTGTGCAGCTGGGAAAAGATCATTAGCCAGTTCTGTTGGTTCATTCAAAAGTGTAGGCAGTGTATTTGACAATCTTTATTTGGAGTAACCCTTTTTTGCAGTAAACCACCTTTATATTTTCTTTATATTAACCGTTGGCACAAGACGTAGCGTTGTGTTCATGCCCAGCAGAAAGGTCGCTCAAGAATGTGCGATTTTCCTCTGTTGCTCTTTTGAAGGCTGTAGTCAGTTTATACTGTTAAAGAAGTGAAATATAGGTACGCAGTAGATTCTGCCTGTGGGAATAGGTCAGATGTATGACAGTTGTAGAAACTATGAAAGATGTTCTTTTAAACTTCTTTATTTTTTTGACAAAGACATATTTGTTTGCATGTTTGTGAACGTCGCGGTACGTACCCCACACTAAAAGGCAGTAATAAAGGTACATTACTCAGCGAGCGAAACGCGATCGTCCGACCGCGTGGCAGCCCGCGCTTTTTGTGGCCCCTGTAATCGCTGAGGGGTCGAACGCACTCACAATGCATCAGATAAAGGCTCTCGCTTTCATCTGATGCAAAAATGCATCAGCTTGTGGCATCCACCGGTGGCGCAGGAAGCGCCCGCCGCCACGCGCTCGGGACATATCGTTTCGATCGCCGAGCACTGTACGAGTACAAGAGATAATTATCATTAATTTGTTTTTATTTCTTGTTACTCAGAATGTGAGTAATGAGTTACACCGACGTGTAAGGTCGACGACTTGTCTCATAAACGTATAGATGTCGCGGTTTTGATTCCCGGCCGCATGTCGATGGGTGCGTGGAATGCAAAAAAAAAAAAAAAAGAAAAGAAAAAGAAAAAACGCTCGTGTACCACGATTTGTGGATGTACGCCGAAGAACCTCAGCCGGTCAAAACTACCTAATCCGGAGCGCGGGTTCTCTGGTTGCCCCCTGCATTGCTTCGGGACGTTAAACCAGATCAGTCATCTCATGAATTTTGCGCGTTACGTGAGCACGAGGGTAGTGAAGTCCACGCAGCCGAGTCCGAGATAGTGCGGGCGCTGCTTTGATGGCCTGCAGTCATATGTCCCAGCTTAGGAACTGTCTTTACCTACTTTTGTTGTCTGAAAAAACGGACTGTGGGAATACTTCGATTGAAGTCACTTCTTGTGACCTTTTAGTCCGCGGAAAGTAGGGATGCGAGCGTTAGCCGAATTTCTTTTTTTTTTTGTTTTCTTCCTGCCTCGAGTGGAAAATGTGGTGATGCAGGGGTGGAGATGCGCCGCAGTGCGTCCGAAGAGGAAACCGGCTCGTTCTGCTCTGAATGCTTCGACCGGCTTCTGAGTGCGCGCTTTTTGTCCCAGAATTATGGGCGCTTTTTGGCGCTGCTTCTGTGCCACACGGACGCCACACAGAAGAGCCCGGAGAAGACGGCGGTCTACGTCCGAACGCGGTGATAAGCCGCAGTGAACCTTCGTGTGTCGTCGCAGCCTGCGAAGGCCGCTACGCCTCGGTGTCGCTTTCCCATCTCGCTGACCGTGACTGTTCGCTGTGTCTGAACGCTAAGGTGTTAACATTCCTTTCTTTCTTTTACTTACACGCACCGTCATCCGGGCGAGGTCGACTGCTTTTCCGCTCTAGCGACACTGTACGTGCCGAAGCGGCAAGATGGGGACAACCTGTTTCGGGACAAAGCTTCGTTCTTTGAATGACAACTGCAGAGAGCCAGCCCTTCAGCTTGACTGCTCGCACCCCTGCGGTGTAGAAGGTCGCAGTCGGCGTCAATGCAAAAAAAAAAAAAAAAAAAAAAAAAAAGAGAGAGAGAGAGAGAGAGTACAGCAGACAGCCCGATTTGAAGCGCATATTACACTTGGCCTTCCCCATCGTTTCCTCTTTCTGACACGCAAGCATTGAAAATGGCCTTATTGCGAGTCATTACGGCGAAGGAGGCGTTCTCACAAGCGTACGCTGCTGCATTAATGCGTTTCCTCTTTCCAAGTTCATGACTAGCCACTTTGAACTGTCGACGACGAAGGGGTCACTCCCGATAAGGCTGACTAGTTGCCTTCAATGAGCGTTGCATGTTTAGTTCGCATTAACGACAAATCCCTTTGTTCGCTTGTAGCAGCCGGGAGCTGATGGCAGAAAGCCTTCAAGGTCACGCATCCCGCGAGGGTAGGTGTGCTTGTGCGCTGGCGCACACAAGCGCGGGGCGCAATTGTTTACAGTGTCACGTACTACCTGGCTTCGCAGCACCTACTTTCCTCAAAAATGGAAGCGGAGTGACATTCGTTAGCCTGACGCTTTTGAGGAATCGCAAGTATTCTCTGCATCACTGTAATCGTGCAACGCTTCAGAAGCTGCAGAACACTAAAACATCCACGTGCTGAGATTTCTGCATTGTGGGAAGTTCCACTTTCGATGTTTCTTATAGCTTTGCTATGGCCTCGGAACTTTAAAGGAAAGAAAAAAGAAGAAAAAAAAGAAAAGGTCGTGGCTGAGCTGTTGTCAGAATACTAATGAAGGATTCCTCGGTACATCATCCAAGTCGGTTTTTGCGCTGACAAGTGTTTTCCCACTCTCGACTATCGCTGGTCTAGTATCGCCGTGCGTTTTGCATCGTCACCTTCTGACTGATACCGACGACGCGGGCGCGGATGCGTACATACGGGGTCGGATGAGTGCGGTGTACTTGCTCACCATCCTTCCTCCCCCCTCTCACTCCGCGTGGCTTTGGTGAAACTTGGGAGGGCATGCGACGTGCCCTGACTGTCAACAGCCGCCCCGGCTGCGAGGCCGAATTCGCGAGGTCTTGCAGCACCGCTGCCAGTCATAACGCGATCAAGACGAAACTCCCACCCTTGGTCGTTCTTTCGGGCGCCTACATCGCACAGCGACGGCGCGCTTCGCCACCAAAGGGGTTTTCAATGCGAATGTGGGGCGCAGTCAGTTCGCGTGTCGTCGCAGCGCTTTTCTTTTCCAACCGATGGTTACTTAGGACCGCCAAAGACTGTCATGTGTATCGGCTGCGCGTTTTGGTCGGCGGCCAGATACGCTCTATAGAGCGCCCTGTACACATTCTGAAACCGGAGAACGGCTTGGAATAGCTATTGGTTCATTTACTTCCGCTGCGGCCACACTATGAGTGCAACACGTGATAACGTGCGAGAGGCATACGTGCAAACGAGACTATCGACTTATCGGGGTTATGTGTAATGCGGTCAGCTCTATCGAGGGTGGCTGTACATGCAATCAAATGGTCATCGAAAAGGAAGCTCATTATTGATGAGTCGGACCTACTCCAACGTTCTCAAGTGAGATTAAGTCGGAGGCCGCCTAGCTGGGAGACTGAAGACGGCGGTGAGCGAACAGATGAGCGCGCGGTCTGAGGACGGAGGCTGAAGGAGGCGGAGCGCTGCGAAGGAGGCGCGATAGCGTCGCCTCCTCTGTCAGTTGCTACGAGCTCTGTGTGCTCTATGGATGTATAGCGACGAGCGGGACGGAGCGGCAACGCAAGCGGCGGCAGGGCGAGAGCGCGTCAACCGATCGCGACTATGGGAACGCCGTGTTACACGTCATAGCATCCATACGCTTGCGCGTAACCCGCGTTCACGAAGGGAAACGTCACTGTAAATTTTCGCTGTAAGTTTGAGGACGCATATGAATATTGAATTAATCAATCAGATAACTTTTTTTTTTTTTAGTTTCTAAGCAACGGGGTTACAAAGTAAAAGCTACGCGTTGTAGCTTGGCAGTGTTCCTCGGCCCCCATACAGTTCTGTGGCGAATGGGAACAGGTTTGCACCCACAGGCAAGAGCAACATGTGATTTGAAAAATACAAATATCCCAAGCATGAAACAAGGTAGTCACTCGTATGTCGCTATAGTCCTGCTAAATGAACATCTCTCGAGTACTATATGGCTTCAATTCCCGAAATACATGTGCGCAAAGATAGTAACTGAAAATTTAATTGGGGAAAGTTATTTGATATGAAATGACCTGAGTTATTGGCAACTGTCGCACCGTTTCTCATTTCCACCAATATTTATCGGCCAGCAAAAAAATTCAGTTCGTCTCGAAGCTCCTATGTTTAATGTTTGGATACACATTTGTTGCTGAAACTGCCGTAAACAATTCCCGTTGGAACGATGTGGTTAGCAATGTTAAATTTTACATCCGATATGCATGGCATCGCGCATATTTCATGATATTGCGCGTATTTGGCATCACTTGAATAAGCATTTTCAAAGTTTATATATTTACTTATTCAACCCGTCACTGCGTAATCAGATAAGTGACGTAGTCTGTTCGCCGCATTTCAGAAGGAGGCGAAAACACGAAAGAGAATTTTCGAGGGTGTAAGAACTGAATGGTTCTTATGTTGTGCGTCCGTCAGTTTGGCGCCCACTTCGAAGTCTCAACATCCACACGACACTTTCGTATTCGCGGCCCCTGACCTGCTAAGGCTGCAGGCTACCGGTTACATACGCAATCGCTGCACGAAATCGGCGACAACGCACCGCGGCTACTCTTTGCAGTCTTCGACAGATATGGTTTCGATTGCGAAGTGGCCGTTGAGGAGTTCGATCGGACACTCCAGGCCGGAGTGCATCGGGCTGCACGGAGAAGGCGCGCCCGATTCGCAGGCTCAGAATTCATCCGGAGCACCGCGTGAGTGGTTAAACGAGGCGTCGACGGCCGCACTCGGAGGGTGAGCACTGCGTGCGCTATTGTGCCCAGCGAGGCACGGCCGGCTCGAGAAACGCTGCTCTCGTTCCGCCAGTCCTGCTTTTGCGATGCGCTCTTCGCGTTCTCGCTGCTGTGTTGTTTCTTTGCTGCGCTTTTCTTTCAGTTATAAATGCTGCACTAGTCTGCCGCACGGGACCGCAGGACGGAGCCCTCTCACCAGTCAGGAGTCGATTATGGACACTATCGCCCGATTTAAAAAAGATGAAAAAAAAAAAAAAAAGAGATAGCTAGCACGTGATGAATGATAGCGACACAATATGAGTGCGTTAAGCGAAAAGTCGGACCTCGTTACTACATCAGTCACGCCCGTGTGAGCTACGTGGTTATTGATGCCAATGTCGTGGACGGCTTCAGTTTCTAACCACCGCCCTAATTATCGTCGAAAGGCGTTGAATGCTGCGCGGCTGTGCCAGGGAGTTGCCATGTCCTGCACTCCGAGATGAATGAATGAGAGATTGTTAAAATGGCCGAAATTTGCCGATGTTCCCGCATTATCGTGAAATTGTTGTTCAAACAAAAAGAAGGGATGTGCGAATCGTTCTACACAAATCTATGCACAGTTTTGCGCATTCAGCACTTGTTTCAGCAATAATTTTCCTCCTTTTCTCTGACAGATTGTCTTTCTTTTTTTTTTTTTTGTCCGATTTGTCCGATTTCTAGATAGGGTGCGCATTCTACGCAGCACGAATCGGTCGGAGCAGTGTTCTTTTCTTTTTTAATTTTGGGGCTTGTTATTTCGTAATAAAAGGCAAAAAAGAAAATACATGAGGGGGTAGGAGTACTGTCCGGGCGACGGAATAACATATTAACCTCTTGAAGGGGCAGCGCAAAAAGACGATGACAGAAGGCAGGAACACACAGGACAGGTCCTGTGTGTTCCTGCCTTCTGTCTTCGTCGTCTTGCGCTGCCCTTTCAAGATGTTCAACCAGTACCAACTCGCCCAAATGTCGATCCTTCTACATATTAACCCATGTGAGCGCCTTGGTCTTTTTTTTTTTTTCGCTTCCTGTCGTAGCTTCTCTCTCTCTCTCTCTCTCTCTCTATATATATATATATATATATATATATATATATCGTTAATATGCCAGTAGGACAATGTATGAGACAGAACTGCTCCGTTTCTGATGTTATGGGTCGGACACTTTCTATTCGCGGGATTGACTTGTATGCGTCCGTAATATATCTGAAGTCGCCTATTTGTGCCATTTACCGCGTAGTTTTATCGTTTAGTGTCTGGCAGCCTCGAAGTTGCAACAGGGTCGTTTGTATTTTTACAAAACGAAAGTGGTAGGTAACTTCGCATTGAATCCAAAGAAAGCGTTCACTAGCTCTGGTAATTTCCCATAGCGTGTGTCTTCTGGATCGCGAACGGGGGCGCAGCGTGGGGCATGCAGCGAATGAACCTCTTCCCCTCCATTCACTCCGTAGAAGTGTGAACACGGCACAGCGGGCCCTTAGAACGCGCCCCTTCCCAGCTCCTTTCTTCTAAAAGTAACAACAAACAACCTCAAATCTGTCGTATGCTGCATTATTGATTGCGCAATTGAGCTCGAGGCGGTGTTCGTGCGCCGGGAAGGCCCCGCGTCGGTCGTGGCGCTGCAACACCTTGGTCCCCGAGGAAGAAGGGGCGCGTCTGTTCGAGGTTGGAGCGGACGTGCACTGCAGCCCACGGCCGCGGCGAGCATCACGTCACCACCCCCCGCTGGGGGCTGCGACCTGGCGAGCGCACGCCGACGACATTGGGCGGCTGCTCGTCGCTTTCGCATCGAGAAAAGGAGGTGGCGGTTGCGTGGCACGAAGGCCGCAGGAGGTGGCTGCCCGTGCGTCACTTCTGCTATACTTCTACATTTCGCGCCGAAGCTCCGGCGAACAGTACGTAGAAAGTCACGCTGTGTGGGCGCTTCGCTCTGTCTCCTTCTTTTTGGTTCATCATCGGCGATTATACTGCCGTGGTTCTTTCGCGGAAAGCGGTCGATAGCCCAAACTGGATTACCCTCAGACACGCGCCGGTGCCTTTGCACCTACCTTTAGCACGTGCATCGACAGCGCCGCTTGTGTAATCCTCCCAAGCTGCGCCCCGAGCTGTGCGTGTCCCCATATACGGGCCTGCCTCTATATTTTTTGCAACGATCGTTCTACCGTTAGCTGGCCCCTAGCAGGAAAAAAAAAAGTACATCACCAAATTGCAAGTGTATGAACATGGTGGCAGTTTTTCCGTCCGATAATATCTTTCTTTTTTCTTTATTTCCTTTTCGTAAGTTTGCCCTACGGCATATATATATATACTGGCATACTTGTAACGTTGGGGAAATCGCTGGAGTTGAGCCGTTTGCTTTTACAGCGAAGCGGTTATCCTCTCGGTGGTCGATATTTTTTCGTGTCCGTCCGTGAACAAAAATGATCATCATCAGCAATGGCTCATACCCCCCTAAGCAAGCAAAAAGTGCAATGACTCATCCCTCTCGTAATGCAGAGGCTACAAGCACTCAGCAAAGTGAAGCGAACAGTGCATACATTCGTTGAAATCACCCTTACAACACACAAAACAGCATACGTTTCAATAAAGAACAAGCTCAAAACAAGCATCCAGACCATCAATAAAGCATGGCATATCCCTCTCGGCAATTGTAGTGGTGGTTCTGCAACATCTTCGCTGGACATCCACTTCCGCAGGGCCGGGACGGCGAGTTAACTTTATTTAAGCTAACTGGCGAAGAAGCATATGCAGTTGGTGCAGCACCTGTATATCTTTTTGACGTTTTCTCATCTGGTGTTTTCGTTGGAACGTTTTCAGTTATAATCAGACTTAAGCTTCTGCGGGCTATTAGAAGAAAAATAAAATGGTGAATGTGGATGTTTTACGGTCCTTCGCCTTCTGAAAATAGAGCTTTATTTATTGATTGATTGATTCATTGATTACGTAATTGATTGATGGATATATTTCCATAATCACCGGCAGTTCCGACATACTTTGTTCTGTGCTGATGCAAAGCGCACGATGCAGAGTACTTTGTCTCGCTGGAAGAGCACATTGGCCGGGCATATCGAGTGCTTCGATTCACGAAGTGTTCCTCTCCATCTCCTTTTGTCTCCAAATAGCAGCGAAACACCAGACTTCACTGGGTAGGGAGCCAATGGTCGAAACTGCCGTGTTTCCTAGGCACCGATGACCGCATCCCACTTTGCAATCTGTGCAACGGTGCATGGGCATTGCAACCGCCCGACTGGTCGCAGATGCATTTGCCCGACACGTTGCCAACACGAATGTGCTTGCATGCGCGTCGCTGCCGCACCCCTGACGATTGCACCGCATCCTCAACAATACATAGCTGGAAAAGACGGCTCCCTCAAGTGCGCACAGTGTGTAGGATACCCCAATACACCCCACACACTCTGGGACTGCCCGGGTAGTCAACACGTACTTCAATCTATAATTAGGACGCTACCAAAAAGACCACACACATTAGAAGAGTGGCTGGCTGACCCAACACCACGTAATGTGGCCGCGTTGACGGAGCTCACCATGGCGCTTGGGCTTGGAGTACCTCAAGAAGCGGACCCAGCCCAATCAAGAGTCGACGCCACCAACGTCGCACCTTCGCCCCCGTTTCCGGCAGCCTCTCACCACCACCCTAACACCCAGTAGCCCCGGACAGGGGGCCGGAATGAAATAAATGTTTCTCTCTTTCAACGCATCGCAGTCGCCCTCGACGTGACGTGCTGCGCGGCCTCTTGACGTTTACAATGATTTTACCATGCAGCAGTGGGAACGGCGCAGAATCTTGCGGCCCAGTGTTAACGCGAGTATCCGTGCGACAGCTATAAATAGCAGGCTCGATAAGTTGAGGTATATTTTAGCTTTATTTCTTCCTTTTCATTCACTCGACGACGTGACCCGACGTGTTAGCGTAGCGGCTATGGCGTTGCGCTGCTAAACACGCGGTCGCGGGATCAAATCACGGCCGCGGCGGCTGCATTTCGACGGGGTCGAAATGCAAGAACGCCTGTGTCCCCTGTATTGGGGGAAGATCCTCTGGTGGCCAAATTAATCCGAAGTGCCCCATGGCGTGCTTTGTCATCAAATCGTGGTTTTGGCATGCAAAGCTCCAGAACTCAATTCACCTCGACGACGTGTGGCAGCGTCTTTACGGTATACTCGTAAATGCATGAGCGCCCCACTCTCCGTCATCTCTGCGCTGCATTCAGAGTCTAGCAGCGCGTATGCAATGAAAGACGCTGCGTGTTGTTGCAGTACGCGGTCGGCCGATTTAAAATCTGATGAGCTGTCAGCGTAGGGAGGCGGGGGCAACAATAGCTGGCGCTCTGGATGCCAAGGCCGACCGAGACGCTTTCTTTTATCTCTTCTTTTTCCTCCCGCTGGCAACTAGAGCGTCGGTATTTCGGTTCTCGGCCGGCGATGCTGCTTTTGACTGCCGCGGCTTTTCGCCGCTCGAATGGGGTCCGCTCGCCGTCGCGCCATGGTTGAATGAAGAAGTAAAACAAGAAAGGAAAAAAGGCGAGAAGTGCAGACGGCGGGAAAGTCGAGATAGCAAGACAGTGGCGCGCGGGCGCCTAAATTACCCAGAATAGCCACCGCCGTGCTCGTGCAAGGAGCGCGCGCACCGTGACTGTGGGTCAAGGTGCCTCCGCTCGGACAGCACGCGGGGTCGCTGCTGAGCGGAGGCGCTCGCGAGAAAACTGTTCAATTGGTTCAGTCGACGGCCGCGGAGCCCGAACACTTCGCGGCCGTCGATGGCTGCACGGAGGAGACATTCTGAAGGAGAGAATGCTCTCTTGGCGGTCGGCCACATAACTTTACGTGAAGTGCGCGGAGGGAAATCAACGTATAGATCGGGGGCGAGCAGCGACGTGTGGCAAGGAATTTTACAGCGCAACTGTTGAGGGCTAGTTCCCACAGGATCGTGTCCGTGTGTACACACAAAATCCCGAAGATAGTGCAATGCCGGGCCGACCCGCGGCGCAGTTCGCCATTAAAGGGCCCACGTACACAGCTTCGCTGGTCATCCTTCTTCACAGAAAGGAAGGGCACTGAGTTGTTTATGTGCCTTTCTGTGGCTTCCTCTTTCCTTCCCTTCCCTCTCTCCCTGTAACCTTGTTTTCCCCTTTCTCATTCTCCCGGTGTAGGGTAGCCAACCGGACGTATTCTGGTTAACCTCCCTGCCTTCTGCTTTTCTCTTTCCCTCCTCCTTTCTGTGGCTTACATTAGGTCGGGCGGTATTCTTTGCTTTGACCGTCCAGGTTGACTCAGTGTGGCCGCGCGATGGTTGTAATATGTTCGTGAGTCGTCGCGTATGTAGATTACCTCCCTCGAGAATATTTGCAATGATGCGCGCTGGTTCTCTGGAGCCATTTTTTGATCCGCATGAATAATGTCCCGTCGATAACCATTCGCAATCATCATTGTTGACTGCTACAAAATGTGATCTAAACGCTCCTGGTCATTCCCACCACCGTAAAAAGTTAATGAGATTGGTTTAATTAGTGAAATAAAAAGATTTTCTTTGAAATGATGCCCGCCTGGGCTAATAATTCATCTGTGGTGACGTAATTTAAGTAAATTTCGCTGGATATATATATATATATATATATATATATATATATATATATATATATATATTCAGTGTTCGAAGTAAGGAAACACACTCTGTGTAAGCTACGTTTACACGACCCGTCAAAGTCGAGTCGAGTCGGCTTGTCGGGACGAGCGAGCGTCGAGACGTGTTCGGTCAAACCACCTGTATACAAAATGGCTCGCCGTACCCGCTTGGCAAGATGCGTGTAAACTCGACCCGCCGCGGCAGCTGGCTATGGCGTTGCGTTGCTGAGCTAAACGTTTTTCATCAACATCATCATCGTCGTCGTCGTCATCATCATCATCATCATCGAGGTCCCGGGTTTCATCCCGACCGCGAGGCCGCATTTCAATGGGAGAGAAACGCTCTTGTATTTTGATTCCAGATGGTCTAAATTGACTTGGAGTCACCCACTACGGCGTGCCTCATAAGCAGATCGTGGTATTGGCACGTAAAAGGTCAGAATTTAATGTAAAACTGTAATTTAAACGTGGTCGGGTCAGGTTTGGGTTAGCACGACTTCTGACTCGACCCGGTCGCTTAGAGTTCCTGTAAGCGAAGCTTTGAACTAGCGAAGTCAAGCTGTTTGCGAGACTTGTCAGCGCCGTCGAACAACGACGGCAAAACGACGATTTACTCGCATCCCCGCGCCGTTTGTTCAGATGCCAAATATCGCATTGTCGCTACCGAACGAATGAAAATAATAGACGCATGAGTTTTTCTCATAAGTTACGTGTGGCTTCAGGTTTAGGCTCTGGAAGAAGAAAAGAATAACAAACCGGCCTCGGTCGCGCGGAAACTGTCCGCGTAATTACTTACTATACCGGATTCATTATGGCCAGAGTGGCCTCTGTAATGCACCGGCGCCGCCGAATGGTGTCTTAACGAGCGCGCCTCAGCGAAGCGGGGCACACTCGTTACCCGAGGGGACGCTGTCCTGTGGGGAACAATGAAAGGGTCGGCGCGTTAGTGTAATTGGAAGTCGACCGCCCATTCAGATGGCGACGAACTCTGCCGCGACGGGCGAGGCGCGCGCCGACGCCCCATCGTCCAACATGACACAAACGATGACACCGGGCCTGCAGCTGGTTTTGCTCGGACAAACCCTTTGCGACCTCAGCGATGGGCCGATGTCAAGACACTGAAGGGGCTGTAGTGTTTCTTCGGTGCCTTTTCCGCTTCGATGATTGTCGGCGGCCATTCACGCAACACATGGACGGCGCTGATAGCCTCGGGGGTCGTGTACCGGCACGACCAGTGCGTGCTGTCTCGCGGAATTCTCCGCGGCGATCCATCTGCATTCCCGCGGCAGCAGGGAATGCGGCTGGGTTACCGCGTTGCACTCAATGTAAGCCTCAACCCCTAAGCCCCGCTTCTCAATGAACCTTGCATGGAAATGCGCGCTCTAGTTTGCCATTCTCCTATCTACTGGACGCGCTTACAGTCTTATGGCAAGAAACAGTTAACCGTCGGAGTTCTCATCGTGATCGCCGAAGACAGAAATACCAAATTGGGTTAAACCTCGGGCAGAAAATATGCCTACTCGCGAGTCGTACCCCGAGTTGCTGGACGTGAAAAGTCGGCTAAGCGACTGCCTAAAGGGCCACGCGCGAGCCGAGCACAAGAGCGCTGCGGGCCACGTGTTTGAGACCCCTGTCATGAGACGTCTTCGAGATTTCGGTTGCGAGACTCAATTGAAATGTGTCCGTCCAGACACAATTAGAGTTCTGCAATAAATTTATAATCTTCATTCAACCTTTATGAGCGGGTCGTTGTGTAATCGCGACGCCCCGTTTTCTGTTCGACCTCGTCTGGCCACCTTATACAGTGGACGAGTGCGGTAGTACGGCGCTGTTGCTTCGGCTATGGGGTCTGTGCGGTGCGCACTGCATTGATCCGCACGGTGTTGCAATGCGACGCGGCGTGCTCGTCTCGCGCGCCCGTTTCGCGCTTCGCTGCGTTGGGCGCGTTGGGCTGGCGCTGCCGCGCGCGTGTACTTGCGCATCGCTGTCGACCTTGTGGCGCTGGACGAGGTTTCGTGTGTTACGCGTGCGCGTTTGTGTTCGCGATGCGCGTCATCACCAGAGTCACGAGGATCGGCTTACGACAAGCCTAATGTCCACGTTATCGCTCGCCCCAGTCATTCGCAGCGGTTACCTTAACTCTGCTCTGCTGGCAGTGCTAATAACTTATAGCTAGATGAGCGCGTCACACTCGACGGCTGATGGCTATGAAGATACTCGGGAGGTTTAGAATACGGGCCTAGAGCTCAGGGTGCCCCAACAAGCGACCGGTTGCGTTCGCGGTCTGCCCCGCCGGGAAAGTGCTTTCATAGAGTTTCATGTAATGATTACTATAGGGAAGTCTAGCGCGTGCGTAAGAAACTCTAATGGTGCTTTTAGAATAGGGTTGCCGGCTTGCGTTAGCGTCACGCGACTGCAGCGCCCTTCCTGTACGCGGAAGGAAAAAGAATGAGAGCAATATGCCATGCTGAGCACGAGGTCGCGGGATCGAATCCCGGCCACGGCGGCCGAATTACGATGGGGGCGAAATGCGAAAACACCCGTGGTGCTTAGATTTAGGTGCACGTTAAAGAATCCCAGGTGGTCGAAATTTCCGGAGTCCTCCACTGCGGCGTGCCTCATAATCAGAAAGTGGTTTTGGCATGTAAACCCCATAATTTAATTTAAACCGTAATGCCAGAGAGGGGGGGGGGGGGGGGGTATAGTAAGATAATGCGATCCGTAATATTTTACAGTATGAAACGTATACCTGAGACTTCATTGTTTTCAATGAGGAGGCGTTGACGCATTTTTGAGATGTTCGCGGCGACGTTGAGACGACGCAAAGTTGGTTTGGGGCAGCCACGCTATCTTTAGTTATTATTATTATTTTTTAAATTTAGCCTTAGGGGCGCGCGTAAACCCAAAGGCATACAGTTTGGGCTGGGCGCATGCGCTGTGGCGGGGCGCTAATCGCTAGGGGCCCCTAGTCTGAAATCTCCTACTGTTGCCACGCGTATATCTGAACACAACCCTTAATGTGTTATCGAACACTTGGTGAAACACCGTTTATCACTGATAGTACGCTACCGTGCTTTGGATAAATCTTAGTTCCATGATTTCATGCTTTCGACGCTGTAGAAATCGCGCGCTACTGCTGCATGCTTTTGAAAGTAGCTTTCCATTGGTGGCACGTCAAGAAAAATTCCTTCTTGAAATGGCCAACGAGTGTGATGCAATTGATGTAACAACTTTTCAAAGCACCGCGACATTGTAAACAACCGAAAAAGTTTGACCTTCTGCGAGTTTTCATTTCGTAGTCATTATTATTTATTTTCGCCTCTCTCTCTGTGGTATAGGCGGTGGTGTTCAGTCTTGTAGCACTTTCACAAAACCACCACACCAAATGTCCACCGTGTGACATCGTTCGCATGAATATTAAGCGAAGGGAATAAACGAGATGTATACCCTTGCATAACCTCGTTTATGTGTAACAGCCAACGTCCTGAGACGCGACTGATTGTCATTTCTGCTAATGCTATTCTAAAATATCGAAGGGAATGCTGAGAACGCCTTCGTACACATGGAAGTAATTTCTCCTCCCTTATTTGACTTTGTTTTGAGGAGTTAGGTTGTGGGGCTTATGCAGTTCGGGAGGGTACGTGGCATGAAGCGTGTGGGGCCGTGCGCTCTGCAGCAGGTGCACAGTTCCTTACCATCTGTCGGCGCCCTATGTAGCCACGTGGAGACAGCCGGTCTGCGGCATTTCGAGCATCGTCTGTCGTGCATGTATATTATATTGTGGCGCTTTGGTGGACCGGATTCTGTTATAGAAGACGCTGCGGAAGTGGCAAAGATAAAGCGGCAACCGCGTGGAACGTCCTTTATAGACGCGCCTTCTCGGCGTCGCGCGTTCATTCCACGCTTTGTGTGTCGCATGTCTTTCTCGTCCTGTTCATACTGTCTTCTCATATTTTCATGTTTGCCCTTACGTAATCATCTTACTTGACAGATTAACCAGAGGGGACACACGCTAAGTAACTTTCACGCGCGAGAACAGTAAGGGCAACCGGTCGAGGTATTCGATTTCTTTTTTAATGTAAACCGAATGAATACTACAATGAAGGCAAGTAAATCATGGGAAAAAATTAACTGTCCTTTTAATGAAAATGCAGAAATTTCAAATAAAAGGAGGGCAAGCGTACGTGGGCGAAGAGGGACCTAGCGAAGTGAACGATATCGACGGTTGTCCCCCCTCCACTTTCTTGGGTATTTGTGTATGCGTACTAAACATGTCCTTGCGCGACCACCACACACAGAGAACGCGCTCTGGCTCCGCTCTGATCGCCGCCTGTGCATTGCGTGCGGCGTGAAACAGACACGCGGCGCGCTGAGGAAGCGCCGGAAGTATCTTCCACCATGTATAGGCCCCCACTGGCTGCCAACTGCGCCGCGATACCTCGACGGCCGCCGGCGCCCGAGGTTCGCTGTGACGCTGTCCTGGCGCGACGCTGCCGGACCGGAAATGGCGAGGGTTCTGGAAGGGGGTGCACACTGACGCGCTGTCTTCGTCTATTCGGGATTCTCAAGTTCTGCCTGAGCCGTGCAGGCGAAACGGTTCTGCCTTTCTAGGATCCGGGAAGTGTGCAGATTTATTTCGTGGCTGGATGTGGGAGAGAGTGATCGCACCAGCCACATTGGCCGCATATTTGTGGCCATTTTCGTCAACTTGCGCAGCTTCCGCGCGAAGAATGCCAAAGAGGAATACTAAGTTAAGCTATAGGTTCGCAAATTGCAATTCTGGGGCACTTGGGAATCCAGAAAAGTTGTAAAAGCGAGAACGGATGGCGACACGCCACCTTCAAGCTACCGCATTAGGTGCCCGTGACCTGATTGACTTGGATGGTGTCTGCTCATGACTAGTTAACAACCTATTATACAAGGCTTCAAGCAATTGATTGCCTGAAGGTTTTTGTTTTGCCATGGATGCCTAATACGAAGCGAAAGGGGAGAAAGTCTCTCGGAAGGGGATGGCGCACTGCAAGGAGCAGGACCTATATACAGCCACTGTTATATCCCTGAAAAAGCCAGGAGACACTCCAGGGCCATTGCCCGCGCGACGGCCCTCGCCCACCGGTCGGATCGACTACCCGAAGCTTGGCGTCAGGCTTGAACGAGTACTTCATGTTGGTGATCTTTTTGTTCTTGTTGTTGTTATTGCTGTTTCTCTTAGCGTCCGTTTAAGTGTCGGTAATATCTGAGGTGTGCATTCGCCGCGTCAGCTAGATACTTGTGAGCTTTGACGCAAGTATCACATGAGCCAATGCCGCAGACCGTGCGACGGGTCGATACTGAATATGAGGCTTTACCGGCGCCAACGAAGATCCGTTGACATAATGATTCAAACACGTATAGAGATATTTACTGCAGGTAACAGTGCTACCGCATACATATGCATTTCTTTTTTACAGCAAAAGCTGTATATGACTAACCTTCCGTAGTTTTTTCCGCGTCCGGCAACAGAAAAAAACCGTGTGGACGGATCCTGGTGATAGTGCAGATAAGGTCCAAGCTCAGTGGAACATACCCATGTGCGCTCGGGAACCTGTAATGCGCCCTTGAAATACCCTTGTCACATGTGGGACCCAAAGAGGTCCCAGGCACACGGGTAAGAACAGATGTTTTTGGTAAAATGTTTCATAGAAATTAAGCACTCCCCATACGTGGGCTGATCCCGAAGATAGTGCAGTTCTGGGCCGACCCGCTGCGGAGGTGAAGTAGGCGTTAATCACACCCCATACGTGAGCCGATCCCGAAGATATATAGTGCAATACCGGGCCGACCCGCCGCGAAGGTGCAGTTCGCCATTAAGGGGCTCACATACACAGCTTTGCTGGTCATCCTTCTTCGCAGACTGGAAGCGCACTAAGTTTTTTTCATTCCAGGTGCACATTTCTTTTCTTTCTTTTTTTTTAAAGTCTGCGGCGGCGTTCTAACGCGACCTCGCAAAGGATGTCTGCGCTTGTCCGGCGAAGGCGGTGCACATGGTCACTAGAAAGTCACGTCAGAAAAGAAAAGCAAGGCCGGGGTGGCAGCAACAACAACAAAACCAGCGCTTCTCTTACTTTCCCAGGAACAGTCACATTTGGTAGAATGTGTGCCTTATAGGAACAAGGGCACGCTCGAAAAAAGTTTAAAAAAAAGAAAGAAAATATAGTCAAATCACATGTGATTCGTACCTCTTGAGCAAAAGAGTCGCACGGGCACGTCAGACATTCGAGAAAGCAGCAGGTGTTTTATAAACAAACTGTGAGAAGCAGTGAGGTGGAGCCTCTACTACAAGAAAGGCTCAGCACAAATTACGAAGTACTGAACAGTGTGAAAGAAACGAGTTTTGGAAAATGTCGATAGACGAATGTGTTTCGTAATATGTACATCGAAATGCTATAAAGTGTAGTAGCATGGAAAGCATTTAGGTCAGGGAGTACCGACTTAGAAGTTGCGCGTTCATAATAAGCGGGAAGGAAGAATGAACAGAGGTCATGAATTAGCGCCAGCTGTTTTCGCTTGACTCTCCAAGTCTGACGTCCGATGTCCCGTTTAGAGTAACCGCTAGCGCATTGAAAACAACAGTCCACCAGCTAGCTCACTTGCCAGCTATGTTTCGTTGATCGCGCTTTCAAGCGCCAGCAATATCCCATTCAAGAGCTCTAGGCCGCTGGGGGTGGTAGTGGGAGTGGGTGGGTGGGTGGGTGTGGCGAGGGAGGTGTTATGCCTATAGTCCGAGCCTGGGATTAGGCACTCCGCCTGCTGTGGGCTTATCCCACGTGTCGGACTCCTAGCCACCCTTTGGCGTCTCAGCTGTGCGGATCTAGGGACAACCCAGCCGCATTTCGCCCCCATTCGCCATACGAATGTGCGTAGACCTGTAGCGTTATCACTCGCCGGATGCGGATTCCAGGCGGTGTCATGACCGTAAATTCCCTGGGTCGCCGTCATCGTTAACGCAGTGCCTCCTGATTTAATTTCGTCGGCCTACGGGGAAGGTTGCATTTTTGTCGCGAGTCTGGTGCAATGCAGCGCACGTTGGCAAAGGCTATCTTCTTTTCGCGCCCCCACAAAAGCACGCTTATGTATGTGACAGCTCCCACCGCCTCTGATGTTGCTGACCGTTGGGCATCGTTAGATGTGAAAGATTGCCCATTTTCACCCACCTAGTTTTTTTACTGCATCGCCTGGCCCGCACATACAAAAAATTGACACTGCACTGCAAAATTGCCGCGCGAGTGGCCGCTCGAGGCACTTATCGTGCATTTGCGGGCTTCTTTCACCCTCGGAAAAACACTTTTATGTAACACATATTGAGCAGGAAAAAGCTGTCTCGGGAGTTTTTCGTCTTGCTCTATAATTTTCTCATTGACACTTTTCATATAATTGTAATATTTGAAAAGTTGATTAATTGATTAAATCTGATTACGTAATTACGCGGAATGAAAGCATAATCTGAGTATCTCCAAGAGACGGCAAACAACATTACTTTAGTTCTTCTGTCCAGCTACATGGCATTCGCATATTTTTAATGTTTGGCTCAAGTTACGTGGGACACCCTGTATATTCCTACGTAAATTAGCGTGCTTTTTGACTGTAGCGAAGGAACTGCTGTCTCCCTGCCTCTTCAGCGCATTATGGCTGTGGCCATTTAGAATGTAACGGTATACTGTTATGTGCCCGCTCGTATACAATCGCGATGCCATATCAATCTCATCTTTTGTCTTTGAAGAGAAGACGAAGAACACAAACTAGGTAGTTTGTGTGCAATTCGGAAAGCGTCTGGAGAATGTTAAAATAAAAAAAAAACGCCTTCGATCTCGCGAGAATTTATACCTGCATGAAAACTGTAATCTACAGACAAAAATTCATGCATGCGGGTAGGCCGATATTTGCACCAGGTATCCATACATGTGAAGGGTTACTTGTTCGACATTAGGAATTGAAAATATGCGTAAAATTCATATTAACCCAATTTGAATTTTAGCCTTTTGTTTGCCTATGTGCCACCTTTCAAACTATTTATTTACGCAGCTGCCAAACTTCGCTTTCAACTCTAAGCGCATTTATTTTCGTGCGTCTAATACCAGTGGAAAAAAATGCGAGGATGCTCGAGCATTGTATCCGCGTCAAATTTCCTTATGCTGCATTTTCTAACGGTCCATTTCTTTCTTGAAAGGCTGACCATATACTGTATTACGCATTACTTCTTTGTATTTATGGTCTATTTCTCCCGTATCTTCATTGATCTTTTTCGTGTAGTATTACCACCCGATTCGTGACCTATCCTGAACAGCGATTTGGTGGCATTCTTTGAAGGAAACCAACATCAGCATTTCCTTTTCTCCTCTTTTTCTCCTTGGCTCGGACGCCGCCGAGCCGCCGTCATCGCCCAGTCGGGGTGACGGGTGACAAGCATGGAAAACGAAACAAGATCTTACAAAATGCGGGCTCTGGTTGTATTCGAAATATTTTTTTAATACCTCCAAGTTTGCTGCCCTTGTGTAAACCACGCATTTTCTTTTCTAATATTAGAATCTTTGTGTAAATATGTTTTTATTTTACTTTACTACCACATTTCCCTCGCTTTAATTCATCTTTTAAACTTTTTACCCCCCTAATCTAACGGCCGGTTTCTAGTACAGTAGTGGGTAAGCACCATTATTTGAAGAGCAGGCAAGCAGAAATAAACTTGCCGAGGAAGTGAGTTTCTAGTGACAGCGGGTAAACAAACAAACAAACAAAGTGAGCTTCTGCTCTCTCTTCCAAAACTCGTCTTCGATGTCATACGCGACTATTTCAATGTCTCTTAAAAGTCGGGTGACACCCAGTGAATTGAAAGGATTCGTATCGCGTGCACAACGCCGACTGTTCTGGCCGGCGATCCACGAATAGAGCGCGGGCCGCAACGCCTCGTTGTTCGGGCACTGCGCCCGCGCTTCTGCCCTCACTCGTGGCCCCACCTCCTTGCCCTGCTCCGGCGGCCGCCAAGTCACTGCGCTCCATTTGCGCGGTGCTCGCGTGCCCTTTCTTCGTTCGACTTTCGAACGGTGCCCTTCTCGGGGGCCCTTTGTTCAAACTTCCTCATCTGGCCTGCCGCCTTCCATTTGGTATTCGCGCTTCCCTGTGAGAGCGAAGACAGGTCGTGCTCCCCGCTCGGCGAGTTCGGGCCACCTCCGTTTGAACCGCGTTTTCGATGAGGGAAGCGCGCCATCATTACGCGACGGCGAACGCGGATTGCTCCACATTGCGCCCATGTGTTTAGCTTCTTTCTGTTTCTTGGAAACCATTCAGATGAAAGAGGTGGAAGCAAATGGCGCGCGTGTCTGTCGAGGGAAAGGGGACGAAGAAGATCGCTTGCAACCAGAGAGAGAGATAACAACTTTATTGACTCATAAATCTGAGTGGTGTACATGGGTGGAGCCCCTATTCAAGGCCCCACTGGCTTCTGCGACTCGCCGGGCTTGGTCGAGGGTCGCCACCTGGCTTCCCAAGTCCAGTTAGGTGAGCCGCGTTTCCCACCACCAGTTAGCGAGTGAGTCCGTGATCTGCGGCGATACGGCGTCTGCCGCGCGCCTCGGGCATTCGTATGGGATGTGTATCCCTGTAGCCTGTGCAAATAAGGAAAGGTGTTCGTCTGTAGCCGGTGCCAGTCCCTTGGCCGCCCCTTGTTGAGCTTGGAATAGGGAGGAGCCTTTGCTCGTCGGCCGAGTCTTTACATCTCCAGTGTTTGTCGAGGCGTGCCGGGTGTGCGTGTATGTGTGTGTGTGGGGGGGGGGGGGTTCTGTTGAGATGAACAAGGATGGTGGTCAGTCGGGTACTGACGTCTTGGACAATCGTGTGAAATTCCCCGACTCTGTGGATGCATCGCGACTGGGAATCGACGTATAGGCCTGAAATACAGTCGATGTTGAGGTGCAGCCGACTTCGGGAACTGCAGAATTTCGTATTTCGCCACGAGCAGTTCACGATCGCCAACCCTTGACCTCGGCGTGACGCAAACTCCGTGGCGCTGTTCTACCGCTGTGGGCCATATCGAGAGAGCAGGTTACCCCAAAAGAGTTCAGTTGCCTTTGGATGTACCCCGTAGGTGAAACCGATGGACCAGCCAATTGTTTCTTCTCTCCTTGCCGGCCAAGACCCCGTCCGCGACGCACGTGCATAATGGCGCCGTTCTTTCGGCAGAATTCCGTTCGGTTCCATTCAACCGAGGCGTTCGTCCATCCGTGACCGGAGCCGTTCGCGGTCCCCGTTCGGGGGCATCCCACGCGCCGTACATCAGACCAGCTGTGGGGACAGGACAGAGCACTGCGCGGTGACGTCCTTACGTCGCGTTATCCGCTTTTGTGCTGGTGGGTCGCGAGCGCCTTGGGTGGCCCTTACAGCTAGCCCCAGCTGGGGGAACCATTGTTGCCTCTCGGGAGCCCGCAGCGCCGACGAAGCGTCGTTTTTACGAGCCGCGAACTGGGCGCTTTCGTCGAGGTCGCGACCCCCACCGCGAGGTTGTAAAACGGCTTGGCTGTCATTAGGGCGCACGCGCTTCGCTTTTCCCTCATTTTTCCAATGTCGAAGGTTGGGAAGCTGACCTCCCGGCGGTCTTGTGAGGAACGTCCTGTAGGGCGGGTCGGTGGGTCGGCCACTGATTCAGTTTTACGACCGCAGAAAGCCACGCGTGCACGACGCGCAGACCCATGGCGGCACGCTCTTGCGGCTTTATGGAAGAATGACGTCACGTGAAAGGCCCCCATTGCGAACACGCCTGCTGGCGGGAGTGGAGGGCGGCAGGCAGCTTCACGGGTCTGCAGGGTGCTCGCTCTTGGCGACGTTCACGCAGGCCGCATATCTTTCGGGACATTAAAACACGCACGCACGCACACACACGCTTGCGATGTGTTGCATCGATTTCATGCAGCGCTTTGCATGCTCGCTTTGAACGAGCTCTCCACTTTGTACGAACGCGTACGTGTCTTTCTAGGCATAAATATTTCACGACACCCACCAAATTCGGGCGGGATTTTGGTCTGTTTTAACCCAGCGAAGCAGGTTGTCGGAAGCCAGTGCTGCAATGTGTCGCTGACATGTGAATGTCCAGCAAATCATGCAACAGGTTGACGCATGTGTCTGCGGCAGAAAAAAAAAATGAAAGAAAGAAAACGGCGCCGACTGAGCGCGTTCTATGCAATGCCGAGGTATTCACCCAGCCAGAACCGTACATAGGTAACGTCCTGTCCTTCCAAAAACACTGGGGTTCAAAACTGATGTGAGCGTTAGTAACTGGTCAGCGGTCGAGATGAGCAAAAGATGTTGAGGGCATTGGTAAAAGAAAAAAAAAAGACGAAAAAACGGGGAAGAGATTAGATATGGGGCCCGGGTTGCTTCACAGGCATATGTAATTACCGTTAGAAGGTTAAGTAGAGATTGGCAAAACGCTAGACTGCAATAGATATAGCACGCAAGGTGACTATTTGGCGTCACTCCGTTTCAAAGGAAATGCCATTAGAAAGCAATACCAGACGGTATAAATCATCACACGTAACGCGATATTTGATCAAGTCTCTTGCCAACGTACTAACCTTCAGTTTCCCGGAAGTATTGAACGACTACGTCTAGGAAGAAGCTTCACTGAGAAAGCGTTAATGAGTGCAGTACAAGCTGGACATAAACGTAGCATTTGTGTCGTGCAAATTATCGCGTTTCTTTTCTTTTTTTTTGCTTAGCTTTGTTTTGACTGTGTGACTGATTTTATATATCCTTTTGCATTCTCCTTCCCTCCTGGACCATGATTTTCGTTCTACAATGAAATGTGGTCACTCCTAATCAATTAGTGCAGCTTTCTCTTTGTGCCTCATATCTCTCTCTCTCTGTGTGTGTGTGTGTGTGTGTGTGTGTGTGTGTGTGTGTGTGTGTGTGTGTGCGCGCGTGTGTGTGTGTGTGTGTGTGTGTGTGTGTGTGTGTGTGTGTGTGTGTGTGTGTGTGTGTGTGTGTGTGTGTGTGTGTGTGTGTGTGTGTGCGCGCGCGTGTGTGTGCGTGCGTGTGTGTGTGTGTGCGTGCGTGCGTGCGTGTGTGTGTGTGTGTGTGTGTGTGTGTGTGTGTGTGTGTGTGTGTGTGTGTGTGTGTGTGTGTGTGTGTGTGTGTGTGTGTGTCTACCAGACGGATGTCCGGCTTGCTGCCCGTCACGGGAGAGCGGGATTAAAAGAAGAAAGAAGACGAAGAGAGAGTTCACGCGTACGTACCGTAGCAGGCGTATATGGTGCGCAGGGCTGTGGGACCGAGGAACTACGTATGTGTAACCGTGGCAGTATGCAAGAAGTCGGAGCACAGTTACTGCTGTTCCAATATCGACATGTGTACACAGCGCAAAAGACGAGGACTGAAGGAAGAACACAACAGAGTACTCGTCTTTTGCGCTGTGCGCACGTGTCGATATTGAATCACCAGCTCGCCCAAGGTTCCGCCTTATCAAGTTATACTGCACTTCATGCACGATCAGCGTAGAATAAATGAGAACACGTCACGGCCTGCAGCCGCCACTCGAAATGGGTTGACTATGCAGTAAATAGCCTCAGAAATGATGTTTTACCCCGAGTTTCCTTCATGTGTGTGCGTGCGTGTGAGTATGCGCGCGAGCGATTTGCCGAAAGTTCTTACCCTTCTAGTCATGATACTTTACGTTGTGCGAGTACGACGCAGAGAAGGTCCTTCGCGTGATGCCGCTTAACTGGAGCCGTGTTTCGTAGCGTCTCCCGAAATTGACTTGAGGTTAATTTGCCACGTTGCGAGCGGGGCACGTCAATAACTCCTTTAAGTTGCCGAGTTCAAACAAACTGTAGCCGCTCTTTAAATTTCGTAAGGGGTGTTGCGCGGAGTATTTTCGACCGAAATAATGACGGGCGGGATCTTTAAAAGAGCCCTGCATGAACTACCTTTATTGGAAGCCTCAAAAACGCCTTGGAACGAGTATAGTGCCTCCCAAGAATATATTACAGAAATAATTTTTCAACAAGTCCTAGTGCAAGCGTAGCTTCTACGAGCACAATATTAATATTGTGCTCGTAATTAAAATTTACCTTTCTCCCTAAACGTCCGCCGTTCCGAAGGAGTGGGGTGGCGCGTATACAGCGTATTACAGCGTTACGTCACCTGGCTTCAACGATGTATTTCTTCAGCGGAAATCGACGGGTGCTGGTGGCAACCCATACTTTCCATGGCTCTTACTATTGGCCTTTTTCACGGCGATCTCGTTGGCGCCGCATGCCATATTTGATAACGTGGTAACGCGTCCATTGCTTGCCTCAGCTGCCTCCGTCGCCTCTGTGTTTACAATGGATGTACATGACGCCTGTGCTGCTCTGCAAACCCCTGTTTCGGCGGATATCGTAGACGGTGACTGGGTGGACGACACGCGAAGATTTAGCAATAGCTTCACAGGACATGTGAGCGCTTTCTGAGCTCATTACGCTTTGTCCAAACGGCGCGAGCAGCGTACGGTGCTTGTAATAAAAGCGGTGCTAAAAATGTACTCCAAGCTATCCTAACTTTCCGTTTATGAATTGGATTAGAATCAGTGTGTTTAACTCTTCGTTCTTTATTTAGCAAATACCTTTAAGCAGCAGCTTGTCACCGTTTCTGACTTAGTAAAGTTTCCCGGACGGTCACTATCTGATTGTTTTTTTTTTATGCCTTATCGCTCGCGGGTGTGCTCAGTTGCAATAGATTTGTTCTTGTTGGGCACAAGATTTGTAACGTAGATGTTCTGTATGTAGTAATAACTTGTAGCGAATACGTATTATCGCTAGTCACTCGCCTACTGTGTGGGCCGTTGCGAAACGTTCAATTTCGAACATTGGTGTGCTGTTGGGGTAGTCGCCGTCATCCATGCTTCGGCGCATTGATTCAAGTGTGCGTCCGTTCACTTATTCTTGATATGTTGGCGACAGAGTGGGCGGAAGTTTGAGTGTGAGTTGGGGTGGATGTGTTTAAATAACGTGCAAGGCACTATATGGCAAGAAGTGGCGCTACTCCCTTTGTCACTGTATAACGAGCGGTACTCACTCGTGCAGACGTTCCACGGTTGGAGTCCTTTTCTTGGAGGTTAGCGCTACAGCGCTGGCGGATGAGCGAATATTCCTTCCTTTCTTTTTTTTATCCCCGAGGGAAGCGGTGCATTGCGGAGACGGTAACACAAACACTCCTTATGAAGCAGCGGTCCGCGACCTTGGACACAGATTAATTCCATTCCTTTTTCCTTTTTGGGTGTAGTACATGTGCTGTATTTTTCTTTTTCATTTTAACTTTGTTTCTATATTTGTATCCAGCATTTTTTTTTTACTTTTGGAGAAATCTTGTCATGCACAGGAGGTGCCGTTTCAGTTTCTAACTACGTGACCTCCTTCTGCTTATACTTATCATGTAATTATCCCCATTTTTGTCATGAATAAACTGATTCTGAATATGCCAGTCTCTATTTTTGCACCCAACTAATGCACATGTCTTCACTCCACCGCTCCATATTTTGCAGCATGACTGGAGCACAATGCGTTCAGGAAAACCCAGTCGCATTTCCGACAGCTGATCACCCAGAGGCAGGGCAGAAGAGATAATGGTTTCGTATTCGTGCGCTTTCGCTGAGGCAACATGCGGCGCGCCGCCGAAAGCGCCATCTCGTTTCTTTAGAGTAAACCGCTTCGCGAAAAGGGTCAAGTAACGTTGATCTCAGCACTTTGTTGTGCTTCAGTGCGCCGTATAACGGCGCGCGGCTGTTTTTTTCTCGTGCCAAGTGTCATACGAGTAGCACATCTTCTTCTGCACTAATCTCTACGGCAATCGCACAGTTTCCGAAGCCCGGGCGAAATGTCGTCTTTACGTTCGCTCGTGCGAGTACCTCGGTAGCGTGCATATCGACGCAGCAATGGATACCGCACTCCAAATTCACTCCGAACGTGCGCGTTGAAGGGATTCCTATACGTAACGAGCTTTGACCATGATGATGACACAGCTCGAAGGTGTGCGACTTGGTTTATGACTTGGTGTATGACTTGGTTTATGACTTGCTGTATGCCTTGGTGTGTGAGTGCTGGGGCTGGCTCGCGTTGCCACGCGCCTGAAGTTAAGTGTAACCCACAGAGACCAATCAGAGCAGGTTGCCCGAGCGTCTCGACGACCACGTAAGCCCTTAGTGCTTGTCGCGGCACCTCGCGGCGGCAGCGCTATTTACGCTGCGCAGGAGGTGCAGCTACGCGCAACCGTAGTGCGCGTAGCGCAACGTTTTCTGTGTGCACGGCAGGGCCAGAGCGGCATGCAGTGTGCGCTCGTTCTCCTGTGCTCCACTCTGGCCGTGCTACGTGGTGCGGGCCGGCTTTGTCGTAAACACGCATCATCTTCTTCTCAGGAATTTTCAATAGTCTGGAAAAACTCGGGGAAAACTCAGGGAATTTGCGCCTCTATCAGGGAAAATTAGCTGTAATCTTATTGAAAGGGAAAGAAAGTCGCGGTAAAGCTGGCTCGAGTAGGAGGAGTTGCCAGTGTTTAGTCAACGACCAACTTTCCGGACGCCCGATACTTCAGGCGGCTTCGCGGCACCACCACGTACCCCGTAGAGCCTATGTATAATAACGCCTGAAGTTTCGGATGCAAGAACCCTTCGCCATCCGATTTTCCGAATCCGAAACCGCAGACGGTCTCACCTTTCGCTCTGTGTGTGTGTGTGTGTGTGTGTGTGTGTGTGTGTGTGTGTGTGTGTGTGTGTGTGTGTGTGTGTGTGTATATATATATATATATATATATATATATATATATATATATGTATCATCATCATCATCATCAGTCTATTCATGTTCACTGCAGGACGAAGGCCCCTCCCTGCGATCTCCAATTACCCCTGTCCTACGCCAACCGATTCCAAATAGCACCCGCAAATTTCCTAATTTCGTCACTCCATCTAGTCTTCTGCCGTCCTCTACTGCGCTTCCCTTCTCTTGGTACGATAGCAGTAGCAACGATAGCAGTAGCGTGATACTTTCAGCTCAGTAGCTAATCAGGCTCATCAGAATCAGGCCTGAATAATCTCAGTAGCTACGATAGCAGTAGCGTGATAATTTCGAACACTTGTTCACAATATTTTGATGCTGTATTTGATCAACATGCATTTACCATCGCACATAAACATGGCGCATTGTTTTCCTTATGTTCGCACAATTTTAACTCAGTTGTTATTGTAATTATGCAAGCGCAGCAGTCTGTCTTACACCGCTCGTAAAACAGACCAATAAGGCTATGGACCACTTGCATACCTATTTTGCTTGAAAATGCGCATTTAACCCACCCATTTGGAGCATTTCCGAAACCTTATTCATACCATGCCCCTAATTTCCCCTAGAAATAAGCAAGATGCTTTGTTTAGCTCACAGAGAACACCGGAGAAATAAACTACGAATCTCGTAATATCCCCTTCAGTCACAGCATAACATTTGCGAACGCAACTTATTTTTGCCATTACTGTGTAGTGGTTACAAGGAATAGACAGTGAACATTAGGCTTTGAGTAAATTGCACATTCTGCTCTCTTAAGGTACACCCATTCCACTTCTCAGTGAAATGTATCGCTTCAAACGACCGCTTTCACGACGGCATTGCTCTCTTTGACGTCCCTTCAAAGAGGGCCTTCGTGAAAGCGAAGTGGGGGCTTTCGGTAGTAATTGCAAAAGATTATTTCTTCCCTTGTTGTAATGCTTGGGCCCAATAATTAACCTTTGCAAGTAATTTGAGCGCGTGATTCAATATATTTATTGAAGAAACGTAGCATGGCTCACTGTACAATTAATGAATATTAGTTACTATGTATTTACGATAAAATTCAGAGGCATTCTCCCGCCTTGACTCTTGCCTTTGATATGGAGTCTCCAGCACCTTGGGATAAAATTGATAGAAATAGCTCATCTTGGAAAATGTTTGCTTCTGTATGTATTTCGTTTTTATTCGTATTTGAGAATGTCTCACTATGAGTTTTACGCATTTTTTCCAATATATCTTTTTTTTCGCTGTGCATTTTACTAACTCCTCCATTCTGTTTTGAACACTACCCCTTACTATTCAAGCTGGATTAAGTCGTCTTTTTTAAAATTTTTTTAGCATGCTTACTAGAGAGTGACACCATCGGGCGACTTGGTGTCCGCCCGTCTCTTGACATAAAACAAAGTTCCGTGTCGCTCAGGGAATTTGGCAAAGGCACTCAGGGAAAACCTGGAAAACTCAGTGAATTTGGAAATGTCAACTTGGTAGACACCCTGAACTTCTCTTGGAACCCATTCTGCAACCTACGCATCACATGACCTGCCCAGCTCCATTTCTTATTTCTTAATGTCAATTAGGATATCGGCTATACCCGTTTGCTCTCTGATCCAAACCGCTCTCTTTCTGTCCTTAACGTGATGCCTAGCATACTTCGTTCCATTGCTCTTTGAGCGGTCCTTAACTAGTTCTCAAGCTTCTTTGTCAGTCTCCAAGTTTCTGCCCCATATATCAGCGCCGGTAAAATGCACTGATTGTACACCTTCCTTTTCAATGATAATAGTAAGCTTCCAGTCATGAGCTGACAATGTCTGCCGTATGCGCTCCAACCCATTTTTATTCTTCTATGAATTTCCTTCTCATGGTCAGGGTTCCCTGTGATTAATTGACCTAGGTAAACGTACTGCTTCACAGACTCTAGAGGCTGACTGGCGATCCCGAACTGTTGTTTCCTTGCCTACGACACGGATAAGCACTATGGCCCAAGTTTCATTACACGCGGGTGGTTACGGCCGAGAGCATGCAAGTGGGTGATAGTGTGCTTCTTACGGAAGTGTGTAATTCTTATCGAAATTTGAAACTTCGAGTTTCACTTACTTCAGCCTACTTAGTTAACTGAGTCCATTAATCTATACACAGTAACAATAGGAAGAAGCGCGCTGATCCAAGCACCAGTCTTGATTGATGTCAGCTATCGGCCCACAGCCGCCATCTTTGGCATTCTTGCATATGGCGACATATGTAAGTCGCCGGCAGCATCGAAACGGGTGAGAGGAAGGCGCCTGTTTGAAAAGAGGGTGTTTGAGAAAAAAAGGTAACTGCGCGCTACGCTCGGGAACTCCACGGGCTGCGCACGACTGCTAAATGCTGCCCACGTGTTCGCAGCAGCGTACGCTATCCGCTGAATGTTTTTTTACCAAGCCCGAGGGGTGGTTCGGGACCCCTTTAAGGGCTCCGTGCTTAGGACGCTCAAAGCACGCGAGACCGATGTAGTCTTCGTTCAGCTGTATAACTTCTCTAGTTCTATGCGTTTGAACGAGAAAAACCCGCCGCACTCGCGCGCCTATGCGCGATGTCGGGCGTGTCGAGCTCCGACGCCTCTGGTCTTGCGCGCCTTGACGTCACCTGTCGCTATGCTCGCGCGCGTTACAAAACTCTTGGCGCGTGTATTTCTGGCGTCGCGATGCTTTCTCTCCCAGAGGTTAATTTTGGCTGCGTGTACGTGGGGTGACGTTAGCACAGCACTGTTTCTGCGGTGACTGTAGCTGATTGCGCGGGCGCTTCCGGTTGATTTTGCCAATGTTAGCGCACCTTATTCGTTGAGACCAGAGCATTCGGATGCTCATCTCACCGCTCAGTTTCTTGCTGCGTGGTGTTAGTCGCAAAGCACATATATGCGTATATATCTAAAGGCATGTTTGATGAACACATTCGCTTAAGGCTTCATGAGCCCGTCGATGAGTTTAATCTCGCTGTACTGATGACACTTGGTGAAACAATCACGACGTATTACCGATTTTTGATATGTGGTTCGCCCAATAAAATTATTATTATTATTATTATTATTATTATTATTATTATTATTATTATTATTATTATTATTATTATTATTATTATTCAGGGTTGGTGAAGTAAGTGAACCTCGGTGGGCTTTTTGATAGCACGCTATAAGCTTCTGCGCCCACGCTAAGCGCGTAGCAACAAGAGGCCTGCGCAGGCTCGGTTCCGTCTGCAAACTTACAAGAGATTACCGTAACGCACTTCCATTACTCGAATACACCTCAGTAGTGTGGAGCGGTACAAGCACTTCAAATATCGTATTAATCGAGCGTTGTGCAGTAAAAGTTCACGAGTAGTATTTATAAGTATCGTTTTCTAACTTCGCGCCCCAACGAATTTCAAGTTTTTATAATTATCTAACATTTCCGTTACTAAGCTGCAGACGTAGTCGTAGCGACGTTCTCTTTTTGTACGAGTTCGTTCATGAAACTATTACGTGCACGCCCCTACAAGCTTCTGTTTCACCGTGAGTTCCACAGAAGACTATCAGGAAACATAGGCCCTTCCACACTCCTCATCTTTCAGCAGACACTCGCCCCTCCACAGGATTCC
The DNA here is from genome assembly GCF_023375885.2 of Dermacentor andersoni. Lineage (NCBI taxonomy): Eukaryota > Metazoa > Arthropoda > Arachnida > Ixodida > Ixodidae > Dermacentor > Dermacentor andersoni. The sequence continues at coordinate 36,569,923 of NC_092814.1, read as the reverse complement.
AAGTCAAAGCATGCCAAGTCACAGATGCAAACTGTCATTTTCTTCATCTTGATATCTTTTAAAACGTATTGTCTTCTTTCCGGTCCGAACTTGGCACTTACTCTTGAGGCCTTCTTTCTAGCTGCACTCCTCTCCGGTCTTCTCATAGTTTCCCTTTCCGGATATACACTCTGTCTCTCAATTTTGTGTCATTGCTGGATTGTTGCTCTATATGTACCTGTTTATCCTCTTCTATTTATTTTTCATTCTAGTTCTTTATTCCCTAACTTTTAGTCGTAGTCGTTTTAACGTATAACCTTTTCTTTTTTCTGCGCCCCAATATTTATACCTCCTATTGTTCCTTGGCACATAAAATTATTTATTTATTTATTTATTTATTTAGTGATAGATTGATCTTTATTAATGTTACTTGCCACGCTGTACTGTTAGCTTTCGAAATAGTCATAATGCCAGAATCGTGTGAAATCATTTTGCCAGTAGTGCCAATTTGCAGTTGCAAGGTTAGGTTGCTTGCATATATTTGTGCGGCAATTGCTCCACAAGCGCGTGTCCCGAATGCGGCGAGGAGGCCGCGGGGACAGTTGTTGTTAAGGTGCCCACTTTTAAGGCAGTGATGCAGCTGCAAACGGTGCCCGTGGCCGCGCACCTTTCTCTTCTCCGCGTCTGCTATATCTTTGCTCTCCCCGGTTTTTATATGAATAAATAAATAAATAAAAACGGAAAGAATGAACTGTACGTACACTACGCGTAGTTCCTAATGAAGAAGGTAAGGCGACGAACTACTTGTTTTTTTTTTTTTTTCGATAGCAATCATCTCCCCCCGCCCACCCCCTTCTACCCTTTGAACACGTGACTGTTGAGAACTACTTGTTGCAGCGCCGGCAGTTTGTTGTTCTGAATGGAAATACTTCTGATTGGGAGGTCAAGCCAGGAGTCGCGCAAGGGTCTGTTCTGGAGCCTCGTTTATTTCTCGTTTATATTAATGACATTAGCATAGATATTACTGAGCTCTAACAAGCGTCTGTTAGCGGATGACTGCATTGTACATTAAGAAATAAAGAGTAAACATGATCACATCCAACTCCAGGCAGATTTGGAACGTGTTCGTACATGGTGTTCCAAGTGAAAAATGGAATTGAATACGGAGAAGTGTGTATATGTGTGTTATGCTAAATAGAAATATTTAGCTTTGCTGTTGTCGGGTGATTATACTTGGAATGTATATGTAGATCGTGGGGTTGCTATAGCAGGTGACAGCGTTGAAATAATTTCAAAGAAATTTAAAACCTGCAAATTCCAACCTTGGAACACGGCGTATCTAACATTTAGTAGATCTATTTTGGAATATGCTTGCACTCTTTGGGGATCCCTCTGAATAGCCAGGTTCGCCTGGCTACTCTGTTGCTGGAACTACAGTTGTACTGCGATGCAAGAAGAGTTGAATTGGGTACCGCTTTCGTCTCGCCGAGAAAAATTGATGTTAATTTTGTTATACAAGATATTTAAAAAATTCACCGACGATTATGATACTCCCTAATGCGAAATTTGAGCGCAAATCTATACGTGTTTTCATTTCGCGATATATTGGCTGGCGCGGACAATCTGTCGCGTGCGGCACGTTGCAAACAGAGCGAAGTGTTGCGCGACTGCCTCGCTAATCGGAAGATCGCGAGATGCAGCGCGTGGGTGACGCATGGGCGCGATTTACAGCAGTCGCCGCAGACAGACCTCCACTCATGCAGCGCTTTGTTTCCGTACAGGTGACCTGCACTACTCTGGCGCCATCCCGTAGCATCGTTCCCGCAAAGCCAGTTTTGCGCGGCACTACGCTTTTTTTCTCACGCTTTCGCCATACCCTCCTCCTACGCTTTCCTCATCGAGCTCTCTTCGCTATCGCCGTCCTTCATCCCACGCTGCGATCCGCGTTCGCTCTTTCATCCTTCGCTGTGCTCGTTCTCTCGGTTACGAAGGACGCCGAGGCACGCCGATGCTCAACGCAGGAACGGGCGTCTAAGAGCGGCGCTCTAAAACAGGAATTGAAAAAAAAAAGAACGGGACAGTTACTTAATATCGCTAAATTATATTTCTGCATGTATTGTTCATGTGTGCGAAATCAGGGAATACCATGCCAGAACGAACCTGTATGTGAGCTCTCTCTCTCTCTCTCTCTCTCTCTCTCGTAAAATCTGTACAACTATTGCTCTGTGGAATCGACTGTCAAGTGTGCAGTGTGAATGAGGATGATTTTTTTTTCTTCAGGCTTTTCACCCCCCCCCTCCCCCCTGCAGTAACGACTTTGGGCAAAGCGAGAAAATGTGCGAATAAAGAACGTGCTAGCGGAATCCTATTCCAGCTACGACATTACAGCCACGCGGCTTCCCGCGAGAAGTCTATGCGCTTATCCTTGCTTCACGTTCTATTCCTTACTGCCTACGCCTCTAAAAGAATTAAATGAAGTGCTCTGCGCTCTATACTTGATTGGCCGGCACTGCGGTCACTTGTAAATGGATATACACCCTATGTAGCGTCTGGGCGTAGTCTGGGCACGCCTGTGAACAGGCGCTCGACTATGTGTTTCACGGAATTGGCAATGATAGTATCCGATAGTATCCAAGGCGAGAAACAGCGATCGCTTTCAAGGGAGCCTTAGTGTATACAGAGCCAATTGAAAAGTACAAAGTTTGTCAGGAGTGACTCTCGTACGCAATGTTTAGGGGATAGGTCGAAGCATTGAACGTGCGCTCAAAATCAGATGTTCACTGTGTATACTGTGCGTGCAGTAGCGTTTGCAGATTGTGCTCCGCGCACTAAAAAGCCGTTGGTATTCTGTAAAGGACGCTTAGCGACGCTCTGTACTTTTGATTTTCGCAAGATTGCCGTACTTTTAAGCCGAAAATATGCAAAGGAAGGAAGGAAATCAACTTTATTCGAGGTCCTGCAGGCCACGAGAGCTTTGGGCTCTCATGGAGTGGGCGTCTCCCACGACGGAACCGGGAGGTTGAGTTTCCTGGCGGCGTCGTGGACCTGCTGGACGGCCCAGAGTTGGGGAGCTAGTTCTTCGCTCCGGATTGCTTCCTCAAACTTGCGCTTGTCCTGTTCGCAGTTTATGTGAGCTTGCAAGCACGGCCAGAGTAAATGATAGACGTTAAGGGATGCATTGCAATTGGTGCAATAAGACTTGTCGTAGAGCTCAGGCATGTAATGGTGTAGTCTGTTTTGCGTGGGGTATGCGTCGGTTTGTAGCATTCTGAGTGTAACCGCTTGAGCTCGAGTGAGCGTGCGGTGTGGCGTGCTATACTCTCTACGTTGTAGGTAGTAGTGTTTCGTGATTTCATTGTATGTAGTGGGGGCGTCCTTGTTCTCCGAGTGGTCGGGTGAAGCCGCGCGGTCTGTAAGCGCGCGCGCAGCCTCGTGCGCCGCCTCGTTAAGGTTGGGAACGTCGCCGATCTTTGGTCCTAAGTGTGCTGGGAACCAGTATATGACGTGTTTCTGAAACTCTTTCTTTGTAAAAATTCTGAGAGCCTGTGCGCAGACCGTGCCCTTTTGGAAAGCTCTGATAGCGGCTATGGAGTCGCTGTAGATATGGGAAAGATTGTCATTGGTGAGCGTAACAGCAATCGCAACCTGTTCGGCCTGTTCAGGCTTCCTTGCAATTACCGTGGCTGCATGTCTTGTGGATCCGCGCCCGTCCACAACCGCCACTGCGAAAGCTTTGTTTCCCGCGTATGCAGCCGCGTCCACAAAAGTTGAGCGTTCGCGGCTCGCCAAGGCTTGGTTAAGGAGGAATTGTCCTCTCGCTTGTCGTCTGCCCTTGTTGTTTTCGGGGTGTACGTTTCTGGGTATAGGTCGGACCGTGACCTTGGCACGGATGTCCCGTGGGAGGTCCGCAAAGTCTTTTTCTATGTTTCCTTGAGCAAAGCCTAGCTTCCCTAGGATCGCGCGCCCCGGAGGCGTCGTCGAAAGCCTAGCAAGCTGGGCGCGCTGCTGGGCTTCGGCAATTTCTTCCAGGGTGTTGTGCATGCCCAGGCGCCCCCGCCCCAGCTTCTCGCTGCTGGTGCTCGTCGGAATGCCGAGGGCTTGCTTGGTGACCTTTCTGATTTGGGCATTAAGTCTCTCTCTTTCGGATCGTGACCAATTGAGCATTGCCGCAACGTATGCGAAGTGACAGGTGACGAACGCGTGTATGAGTTTGATGAGATTAGGTTCCTTGAGGCCCCTGTGTCTACCTGCAATTCTTCTGATGAGCCCGATAGTGTTGTTGGTCTTGGTGATGAGCTTCTGAACCGTAGAGGCATTGACGTCTTTAGTCTCTACGATCATTCCCAGGACTCTGATTTTGTCGACGCATGGTATGGCGTGTCCCGAATTGGTTCGTACGGTAAATTCTTGATTATAATCGAAGTCTGACAGTATGGCCTGCGGCCCTTCCACGTGGGTCTGCGTACGAGCAGCTCCGACTTGGAAGGCGAGCATCTGAGTCCTGTGGGAATTAGAAATTCTTCTACGGTATTCACTGCTTCTTGCAAGATGTCCTGCACCATACCCGGGGTTCCTTTGGAGACCCACATGGTGATGTCATCTGCGTATATGGTGTGCTCGAGCCCGTGGATCTGTCCGAGTTTCTCAGCAAGTCCCGCCATGGTAAGGTTGAAAAGCATAGGGGAGATGACCGAGCCTTGGGGGGTGCCCCTACTCCCCAGCGAGAGTGTCTCCGTGGAGAGGTCGGCAAATCGGAGCGTAGCCGTCCTGTTGTTCAAGAATGACTTTACGTACGCGTGGAATCTAGCTCCAAGGTTGAGGTGGGAAATGGTGTCCACAATGTATTGGTGAGAGAGGTTATCGAACGCTCTCTCGAGATCCAACCCGAGAATGGCCTTGGCGTTTCTAATGGGGTCATCAATGATTTGTTGCTTGATTAAAATCATGGTGTCTTGAGTTGATAGACCGGGTCTAAATCCGATGAGGGTGTGTGGTAAAGGTCCCTTGTTTTCAAGGAATCTGGAGACTCTGTTCAGAACGGCGTGTTCCGCAGCCTTACCCACGCACGACGTGAGTGATATGGGTCTGAGGTTCTCGACGCCTGAGGGCTTGTTGGGCTTTGGGATATGCAAAATATGTGGGACTGTGACGCCATTTCCGACGCGGACTTGTATAAAAGATGGCGTACCACGCCCGGACTAAAGCGCGACCATCCACGCGCCACCACCGCGTGGTCAGAGGAAACGTATGTGGAGGGACTGGGCATTCGCGTTTAGCGGGATCTTGAAACCAACCCGCGACTGCGCGAGTTCTTTACAGCGACTCCGCTCGAGCCTGTGTACAAGCAAGGAAGCGGGACGTCTCGCACTAATCTGCCGCGCGCATCTCGGAAGAGGACATGTTTCTTACATTTTTTTTAAGTAAGCGCCGAATGCTCCTACGCGAGATGTCTCGTTGACTGGAAGGGGTTCAGTGTCGCGGATGTGGCGCTTTCCCTGCCTGAACCATTTACCGAATATATCGAATCTGTGAATCTTGGAATTCGAGACTTTGCTTGATCGATTGGCTGATTTTCTATGTCCTAAAGCTTCACCGTGCTTTGGGTGCGTACTAAAGAGCTCCAGGTGGTCAAGATTAATCCGGAGTTGTCTAGTACGGCGCCCCTCACAATTAACCCACTGTGTAGTTTTGAAACGGTAAACGCCACAAGTATTTTTTTTTTTTTAATTTGCCTTTTAGAGATAGTACGAGCAGATATAATCACTGTGAAAGCTTCGTGCGCCGGTCGCAGCACTATATGTTAGACTCGTCTTGATGTAGTTCCAAGTCCCTACAGGCTTCAGACTCGCCTCTCGTGTACTTTACGTGTGCTGCTTCCACTTTCCGCCCCCCATTAGTAAAGTCAGTTGTAATCGTAGTCGATCGTAATACCGTATTTCCTCGATTCTAAGCACCCCCTTTTTTTCATGATCTCGATGCCCAAAGTGAGGGGGGTGCTTAGATTCGAAAAATCTAGAATGACCCCCCCCTCCCCCTTTTCGCTGCGGCCTCACGACGAGACGGGTGCAAGAAACAACATTTTATTTTGCGAACATCCAAAAGAAAAATCGGTGCAGACTGTGAACCTACCGCTTGTGTCGGATGCACAGTCACTATCACTGCCACTCACGAGTTCGTGAAGCTCTGCAGTCTGGCTGTGCGGCAAGATCGCGCCGCGGACGTTCCACCTCGGGACTCCGACGGCTGCGGCTCGATGACAAAGCGAGCAAGCGCGCTTGGCGGTCTTGGCTACGCGTTCTTCCTAACAAATGGGGGGGGTGCTTAGATTCGCATGCAAACTTTTTTTCCCAATTTTTTCGCGAAAATACAGGGGGGTGCTTAGAATCGCGAAAATACGGTAGTAGTTGAAACGTCGGCGCGCTTCAAGTTCCTGCGTAAGTCAGGCACCTTAGGCTCGCGCACCTCACGCTGCATCGCCGGGCGCTGGATCCGTTTAGGCGCTTGCGGGCACCGGATACCCTGATGTGCCAGGCGGTTAAGCGCCAATCCTGGAGTCAGGAGAACCCAGGTCGAATCCTGGGGGATAGGCCTTTATTTGCGGCTTATATGATTACGAGATTAGACGCTTACGACGTCTGGGTGGGAACGTTCTCGAATGCACCAACAGATGACCACTCAGGGTGTTTACCAACCGGGAAAACCGGGAAAACCGGGAATTCTCAGGGATATTGAGTAGTCTGGAAAAACTCGGGGAACTTGTGCTTCTATCGGGGAAAATTAGCTGTAATTTTATTGAAAGGGCCGAAAGTCGAGGTAATGCTGGCTCGAGTAACAGACAGAAATCGTAATGAATCGTCTTTGACGCCCTGTCGTCGGCTGGAGGAGTTGCCAGTGTATAGTCAACGACCGACTTTCCGGATTCCCGATAATTTGGACGGCTTCGCGGCACCACCACGTACCCCATAGAGTCAATGTATCAGAACGTCTGAAATTTCGGACGTAAGAACTCTTGGCCGTCCGATTTTCCAGAGGTTTTGCCGTGACCGCAGATCCGAAACGGCATTAATCAAAGCCACCGCCGCTGTCATTTTGATTACCTTGCCGCCCTCAGCTGTATAGGCAGCTAAGGGCGGGAACCACTGCGGCAACGGCTGTAGCCACCACTGCGGCAACGCTATAGGCCTAGCTGCTTCGACGTTCGCTATGAAGCTTCTTGCGGTTAGGTGACGTGTTTTTTTATTGAAAGAATTCGCTGCTGTCAGCAATGGCACGGACTCCGCCTTTGGTCCTCGCGATTGGCTTAGAAGCTTGCAAAGCACGTTTCGTTGCATAATGCCGGTTCCCGAAAGTCAGCTTCGCCTCCGTACACAAATGTTACTTAGTGAAGCATACGCAAAAGTATTGCAGCGAAGCATAACAAGCGTGGGAAGGGGCTATTGCCATGGGACAGTATGTATTCCTTAATTATACACGCGTGCACCCGGTGTTTCCTGTCACAGTACAAGCACCGATATGCTTAATACGTGTACCGACAGGCCTTCAGGGCGTTTTAGAATGTGCCTGTGGCGGTTTGAGCCCGTAAGGGCAGTAAATGACATGCATTTATTTTTTCCAATTGGCCGATTTTTCTGTCGTTTTCGCGGCCCCTAGGGAGTTCGAAAAATCGGACGTGGACTGCAGTCTCTACTGTCACCTTTACGACGCGGACCGCACGAACAGCTAATATTCCATATTACAGAGACGCTACACCATATAAGTGATGCAGGCCATGAAATAACCTTCCAGTGGCTTCCAAGTCACTGCTGGATTATCGGCAATGAACGGGCGGATCACGCTGCCCGCTCAGCCCATACTGAGGAGCGTCACGTCCCAATTCCTGTTTCTAGAACTGACGCGGCACGGAAGCTCCGCCTACTTGCTCGGCAGTGCACCGCGTCGCAATGGAATGAGCCACATTTAAGAAATACGCGACTGTACTCACTTGATCCAACATTAAGTCTTCGAGCGCCATCACAGCTTCGCCGTAGAGACGCCACGCTTTTATTATCGACTTTGGTTGGGCGTTGCCTTTACTAAAGCCTATGCCTTCCGCATAGGGATGACCGACACACCAACCTGTGACCACTGCGGCCATGAAGAATCAATTGGCCATATTTTGTGCGGCTGCCCGCAGTACAGTCCACAGAGGGCATGCCTTAGCCACGAACTTGACCAACTGGACGACCAACCGCTATCCGAAAAAAGAATTCTGCAACATCGAAAGGACCTACCTTCACAGAAGAAGGCCGTGCAAGCGCTTTTGCGCTTCTTGCGATCTACCGGCCTGTGTGAACGACTTTAACTGGAACGCCTTTTGTGTGTGTGTCTCCATGTGTGCCCGTTCCTTTTTTTTTATTATTTTTTTCGTTTTCCTCTCTGTCATCTTTCTAACCCCTATCCCCCATCCCCAGTGTAGGGTAGCAAACCGGAGACTCATATCTGGTTAACCTCCCTGCCTTTCCTCTTCATTCTCTCTCTCTCTCTCTCTCTCCCGGACGTGGACTGTGCAACTGACCAGGAAGATGCTTCAAGTGGTCTGTCTGTGGTGAAGAACAGAAAGGACCTACGCATTGAGGAATGAACGGGAAAGGAAGCGTGCTGCCGCCGTTTTGAAGGAGCTTGAGCTCAAAAAACAAAGTGTTGGCTGATGCCGAGATGCAAATGTCCCTCATCCAAACTAAACTCTTTAAAGCAGTGAAACACAACACTGAGGCGTCGTGCGCGGGCTGAGAGTATATCAGGACAATTGAGGTTGACTTACGAGCTGCTGAGAAAGAATACCAATTGTGACAACCTTCTGGTCTCATACCACTGAGCTTGTTATCAGTTGATAGAAATAGCTCATATTTCAATATATTTGCTTCTGTATGCTTCTCCTTTTTATTGGTATTTGAGAATGTCCGACTAGATTTGCAATTTTTTTCGAAGGCATTTTATTTGAAGTGCCATTTTACTAACCCCTCCCTTCTATTCTCTTTTTGAATAACATAAACACTACTCCTTAGTATTCAAATTGGTCTAAGTCTTTTTTTTTTTCATATGCTTACTAGAGAATGACAGCATCGGGCGATATGATTTCAGCCCGTCTTGACATAAAACATAGTTCTGCATCACTCAGGGAATTTTGCAAAGGCGCTCAGGGAAAACCTGAAAAGCTCAGGGAATTCGGAAATGTCAACTTGGTAGATACCCTGCTGGCACTTCTAGCGTATGATATCTTCTATCGCCTGTAAGGCGAAGTTTGTTGAAGTTGGCTCCCTCCCACAACGTCGCGTATTGTGGACAAGCCAATCTTAGGACTTTTTCAAGGGTGTGTGTGTGTGTGTGGGGGGGGGGGGGGTAGAAGAATCCACGCACGTGAAGACTCTTCCGGAAGCTCGTCAAGGTTCGCATTTACAGTAGGGGTGTTCGAATAGCGATATATTCGAATCGAGTACGAATGTTCGAGGAAAACGGCCTTAGACTGTGGATACGAATACCCAATATTTACAATTTCCAAATTAAGTGAAATATAAAGGTGGCGTGGAGTCCGTATGAAAAAAAATATAATAAAAAGCTTATTTACGTTATTTGATACGCGTAATGCTGTTATCAAGTGGACGTCTGGTCAACTGAGAAGCTTGGAAATGAGAAATAACTGAACGTTAATCGTACCTGTTCCACCATAACAATGTCTGTAATGGCAGAAAGGCACGTCAGCACATACGACACGTCGCCGGTCAGGTAGTGGAATGTTCTGATCGATGAATGAGTTAAGTGTAGTACTACAGTAGCATAACTTATTTTAATGAAATCCAAACATGGTGAGATTGGCCATATAATAAATTGCTTTGCCGAAATCGAGACAACAGATTCATAGGCTGCGTAAGGCAAAGCATACTTAATTAAGGACTGGGAAAACTCCTGCGCTTGCTCGCGAGCTTACGTTGGCCCAATGGAATTCGGCAGACTCTAAAAATCAGCGCCTTTCTTCCCTGGAACTTGATCTGAATCTCCGCCTTTCACATGGTTTACCACGACGGGAAGTAACTCTCATTTGTCGTCTGTGGCTTGGAGTATAGCCTTTACTAATGCGTACTCCTACCTCATCGGAATGGCCACAAGTCCAGAATGTGAAGCTAACAGGTGCAAAAAGACGATTGCGCACCTTCTGTGTGAGTGTCGTTGTTTCAATGCACAAAGAAAAGTCCTCAACACCACGCTCGACAAGATTAACAGCCGTCCCCTTACGGAAGCAAAACCCTGGCCCCAGCCGACATCGTCCCGAACTGCTTTAAAAGCGCTGCAGTGGTGTGTTTTTTAAAAGAAACGAAACTCATTGAAATCTATAGAATGTGCGAATCGCTGCGATCTCTCTTTTTTTGTTAATCTTCTCTTGTTTTCTTATCTTTTTTGCCCCTTACCCCATCCCCCTGCGCAGAGTAGCCAACCGGACACCTAATCTGATTAACCTCTCTGCCTTTCACCTTTTGTTTTCCCTCTCTTCCTCGGAGGGAGGGAAAACAAAACATATACTTTGCCGCAACAAGACCGACTTGATAGGTAATCGTACCCAGTAAGCTGTAAGTCTTGCTATAAGAGTTGAGTGAGGTGACTAAGGTGCCCCTTACGAGTAAAGCGCGATTCTGACAAGGTTTTGTTTTCAGTGTGGCAAAGCCCAGCAGCAGCGCTCGAAATGAACGATGCTCGCGTATGTCTGCAAGTCAATTTGGTTTCTGCTATATAAACTTTTCTCAGCTAGTACATCTGGTGTACCTGGATGCTTCTATTTTGTCTCAATCGATGTGTTTACTGGATCAGATTGCTGCATTCGTAATGCCTAGCGAAGTATATAGACTTCTATCTATACTGTGATTTGACGGCACCGAATTTCGCATTCCGTCACGAGGAGCGTTGCCCAAGGTTCGAACGCGTCGTCAAACTTCTTGATTCCCTGACCACGTCCTGATTCGCGAATTATGCGCCTCGGGTTGAGTCCGACAGTCGATAATTATGCTGCGCTCGGCCTAGATATGTTACCTCGAGCCACCGCCGCCGCCACCGCCACCGCCGCCGCCGCCGCCGCGTATTGATTAAACAGGAGGAAGCGGAGCTAACAGCCCATTCATCGGTGCGTTTATTATAAGCGAGCGCGCATCTAGGCCACGTTAAGGCGCGGTGGCTGCTTCGAACGGTTAAGAGCTGGGGGCTTGAAATGAGTGGGGAAAAGGGGGGGGGGAGAAAAAAGTTGGAGAAACAGTGTGCCTCACCCTGCGCCATTAATGTATCGCAGCCGGGAGAGAAGGGGGGCCGCCGCGGAGGCGTTGACGGAACGGCGTGTACTGTGAACAAAACGGTGCAGGGTTGCTACAGCTATTTTCTCGCTCATATATATGACTAACTATTCTCACGTTCGAACGGGCCTTCTCTCCTTTGGTTGACGCATGCTTACTGCAGCTTCGGCGGCGGTGCACGGTTCTAGCCGAAGCATCGCACTGCACTGGCCAGTTGAGCAACGCGGCCGCCCGTGCCATGCACTCAATCAGTTGCACGGTGTCCGCGCGATACGCGGAAGCACGCACCCGTCGATACTTGGAGACGGTTATTCCGTCCAAGGATGGTCTTCGATGGCTTCTCGGGAGGCCTTAGCGCGGCCGACGCCCACATAGGCGTCACCTCCGCGAAGGCCGCACTGCGCGCCACCGCGTTCGACTCGCTGCGCTTCGCGTAGATGTTGTCGCACGCGGTTATATATAAGGGTGAACGAACTTACGGGGACACTGCAATAGGGCACACAAGAATCACTGGTGGTTTCTTTTTAGGCGCCTCCACATATGGAAACTGCTCTTTATTTTTTGCAAGTCATGCTACAGAACAGAAACGTAAGTTTTGTAAGAGAAAAAGAAAATCACTTCTGAAACTGAAGGCGCCATTGGTGACAGCTACACCCGTGCGACCTCGACGCTGTCTTAGCTCGCAAATACAACTGCGCTTTCAAATTAAAAGTTTATTCAAGTGTTATTACAATTTTAGAGCGCAGCTCTTAGGCGCCCGTTCCTCTGTTTAGCGTCGGTGTCCCTCGGCGTAACCGATCGAACGAGCACAGCGAAGGATGAACGAACGAACGCGGAGCGGGGGATGAAAGACGGTGATAGCGGAGAGCGCGATGCGGAAAGCGGAGGAGGAGGGTATGGCGAAAGTGCGAGAAAAAAAGCGTAGTGCCGCGCAAGCCGGGCTCTGCGGCGATGACTGCTTCGAGATGGCGCCAGAGTAGTGCGCTGTCATTTCTTCACCGAAGGCATGCGGCGAGCGCGTCCACCGATACCAAATATGGAAGCAAAGCGCCGCATGAGCGGAGGTCTGTCTGCGGCGGCGGCTGCTGTGAATCGCGCGCCTCTTGCGATCTCCCGATTAGCGAGGCAGCCGCGCCACACTTCGCTCCGTGTGCAATGTGCTGGCCGAGAGATTGTCCGCGCCAGCCAATATATCGCGAAATCAAAACACGTATAGAGCTGCGGTCAAATTTCGCATTAGGAAGTATCGTAATCGTTGGTGAACTGTTATTGTTACAAAATATATGTATATAATGCAGAAGGAGGTCCCAAAGTAAATACTGTCATGGGGACCTCCTGTTAAAACATGTATAAAATATACAATGTACGGATAGCAACTAAGGCTTAAAACTGCGGAAAAATATAAGGCAACATATTAGAAGTAAATAAACAAAACGTCAGGTATTTCAAGACTACACAGGAATCAGCAAAAATAATATCTATCATGGTTTAGAGATGTAAAGGCAATCATTAACGGCAATTTGTGAGTAACATAATAGTTACTTAAAATCAAGAGTGCGCAAAGCAACGCAGCAACAATAAATTTTATAGGCAAGTACTTATTCATGAACAATAATTGCGAAGAACAATCCCAGTTACACATTACTATTTTGCCTTAATCAGGTAACGTAAGTTGTTAGTAAAACTGTTTTAGAAGCCGTCGGAATCAGTACTGTGATGGGTATGGTTTTATATTTCATGGCAGAGAAATCGAAAGTGAAATGGCTCAAAAGAGGGTTGTCATATTACCGTAGTTCGTGTTTACTTTTGGCAGTAAAAGGTTCATTGTAAAAAAAACTATAAAAAAAGAACCAGAGAGTTTCTATTTACTACATAAATTTTATTTCATGAAAAAAAAACAGAATATTTCATTTTAAAAATTTACTTTTTCTGTTTATGGTCAAAGACGGGATTTTTCTTGGTTTTAACACGATTGGTCCCCACACTGTAAAGTGAAAAATTCGTCGTCAATACTGTGAGCGAAATGAGATTTGCTCTTCTCTTTTGCGATCCTCAATTATAACATTTGTGTGCAGCTTCACCAGCCACTCAAGTATAGGCGGATGGATCTCTTACGCGCGAGTCAGTTGGTTTTAGTTTCTGAATAAAACACAACTGCACTGAAAGTGAGTTCATGGAACTCAAAGCATGGCTATATATACATGTATAATATCGTGGAGTAAATATTTTGACGTGTCGCGTAGTGAGGGCGTCCTTGCGCCAGATGTCTTATCAGGTGGTCACAACTATACGTTTTACGTAGCGTGCTTATCTGCACATGTATAATGTGTTACAACCGCATACGAACATTTGACTATATCGTACTTCATTGAAAGCTGCAGTCATATGGGGAGTAAGGAAGTTACACCCATAATGGAATAAACTGCGCAGCAATTACTTTATGCCATATTGCAGAAAAACAGTAAACAACTTATTATTGTGAAGTCACAGAAAAACAAGCTAACGGAAACAGAAGCCAACTGAAAAGGTGTGTTACAAAAATTGCCGTGCTTCTGTTGTTGTTTCTTCGAAAAAGAAAAAAAAAATGAAGTGTTGTTCTGTTATGAAAACCACGTGTTATTCTAATTGTAAAGTTGCGTTGCGGTAAGTAGCTGAGTGCGAATGCCACCATCACAACTCCTAAGCAATAATAGACCTCGCATAAGTTTAAACGCGCGAGTTAGTGGTAGAATCTCGAGGATGCGGTAAATGTGTGGCTGCAGATACGGTGTACGAACCATGAGCGGTTATTCGGACTGTCCGGTTCTGAAGGTGGACGAGGCATGACAGGTGTGTGGGGGTGTACGCGTCAGCCCAGGATGAAGCACAGCATAGGTGTAGTGGCTGATAATGAAAGCGTAGTAAAGCGATTTCAAAATACTTTGCTAGACGCAGTGCCTTGTTCGAGTGAGTACGCGGATGCCAAAAAGCAGTTTTCTAAGCCATTGATTTTACTTGAGTATTGTATTTTAGTTGAAGTTCTAGTGCAACGCCCATGAAAGTAATATTATTACGATATCATCGAGCGATGCTCAAGAGACGAGCCGCCGCGAGAACGACGAAGAAGTTGGTCGGTGCCCTTGGCACGAGCGAGTATCAGCCTGGCTGCCTGGCTCCAGTGTAAATAGCGTGTAAATAGCATCTTTAGCCTGTGTCTTTCCACACGTAACATTCTGGTGGAGGTGCGGTTTTTTCTCTGTCCATATCGTCAACAGCAATCTGCCAATATCCCGAACGAAGATCAATAGACGAGAAATAGCTGGAACCGTGCAGGCAGTCAAGGGCGTCGTCTATACGTGGGAGCGGGTAGACGTCCTCCTTAGTAATGTTGTTCAGATGACGGTAGTCTACACAGAAGCGCCACGTGCCGTCCTTCTTCTTAACCAACACCACAGGTGACGCCCAGGGACTCGATGAAGGCTCAATGATGTTTTTATCGAGCATTTTGTTCACTTCATCTTGAATTACTCGGCGTTCCGACGCAGAAACTCGATACGGTCGTCGGTGAATAGGCGCAGCATCGCCAGTAAGAATCCGATGCTTGACCGCTAGCGTCTGGCCTAAAGGGCGATCGTCGAAGTCGAAAATATCGCGGTAGGACGATAATACTTCGCAAAGGTCTTCAGCCTGCGTAGAGGACAGGTCCGTCGCAGCCATTTTCTTTATGTTGGGATCGACGCCCGAGACTGGCGCGAGGGGCATGCTAAGCTCGCGAGAACCATCGGTCGATAACGCTGCCACGTATTGGTCGCCGAGACAATCAATGGTGGCAAGGCAAATACCTTGCGGTAGAATTTGATTTGCCAATCCAAAGTTACAGACAGGCATGCGAGTGTGGTTCGCAGTAATAGTAAGTATACTGTGAGGCACGGTGACATCATACTGTAATGGGATGTCTGGCAGAGGAGTGACGAGGTACTCGCCATCAGGAACTGGTGGGAAAGACAACAGTTCAATGTAGGCTATGGACATTGGCGGCAGGCGAAGAAAGCCGGTGGGGCGTAAGCGGCAGTGGGGTGCGTCAGAAGGTTCTGCGAGCATCGGCAACTCAAGGCGAAGAGTACTGGAAGAGCAGTCAATAAGAGCAGAATGTGCGGAGAGAAAATCGAGGCCCAGAATGTGGTCGTGCGGGCAATGAGCAATTACGGTGAAGGGGACAGGAGTGTGGCGGCCAGCGATGCTGACACGTGCCGTACACATGCCGATGATAGGCACAGTACCGCCATCCGCAACGCGGACGACGCGTGCCGACGCTGGGGTGAGGAGCTTGTTCAGTCGTCGTCGGAAGGCAGCACTCATAATAGAAAGATCTGCTCCTGTATCGATGAGTACCGTGACAGGATAGCCGTCAACGTCAAGAAGGTTTTGGTTCGTTGGTAACGTGAGCAGAGGATTTGAGGGCAGGGTCGACAACGCAACTTCACCTCCAGAAGCTGCAGTGCCTAGTTTTCCGGCTGGGTCTGGGAGGCGATACGCGGCGAAGAGAAGCGGCGGGGTTTGGGCGAACGAGACTGGTGGCGACGAGGTGAGGGCGAGCGGCTGTAGCGAAGGTTCGGAGCAGGGGCATCAGCGGTGGTGGGTTCATGGCAGGTGGCATAGGGTACAGAAGGTCCAAAGGTGCGGGAATAAGTGGCGGCGTATGTCCGAGGAGGCGGTGGCCATCGGTTGCGGCAGTGACGGGCGACGTGGCCGATGCGAAAGCAGTGGAAGCAGATCGGCCTGTCATCAGGGGTACGCCATTCGGACGGGTTGCGGCGAGATGTGACAGAAAAGTATTGCCGGGGACGAGGAGGGCCGCTAGATAACTGGGGAACGCTGGGTCGAGACGTGGAACACACGGTGTTCAGACCCATGTTTTCAAATTCCTGTCTGACGACGGCCTGAATCATCGCAATGGTGGTTGCGGGCGGATCGGGAGGCGTCGTGGAGAAGGCTGGCGAACAGGCGGCCTCGAGCTCGCGGCGAACAATACGGGTGACGTCGTCACAGGTGGTGGTCTGACGCGGTCGACCCTCACATGTCGACGTAGCAGCAGTGGTGGGTAGCCGCGCAATGTGGTTCTTAGCCTGTGGCTCTTAGCCTGTTCAAGGCGACGGCATTCTTTTATAATGGCGTCGATAGTCGAGACGTTGCCGAAAACAAGCAAATTGAAAACGTCTTCGGCGATGCCTTTTAGCACATGTGCCACTTTATCTGCTTCGGACATATTATCGTCAGCTTTACGGCGTAGAGCCAAGACGTCGAGGATGTAGGAATCGTATGGCTTTGTAGCTGACTGAACACGAGACGCAAGAACCTTTCTCGCGGCAATATAATTTCGATAGGGGAATGACGGCAGCTGTCTCTGTAAATTTCAGGGGTTCTGGTAGGCGTCTCTTTCTTTTTAGGGCGAATTAAATAACACAAGGCTTGTTTTGACAGGCTTTACTTTTATTACGCAGTGAAGCAATATTGGCGATATCGGCGTTTCACTTTGCTAGTAGGCTGGCAATATCTTTATCACTGTGATATATCGCTTCCACAGAAATGACACTTTTTTTTGTCACTTTCTAGGCAGTGGGATCGTTTCTCGGTTTGGTCTCAGTGTGGTCCACTGTAGTTTTCACTAATTTCAGCTTATTTCCTTCATAGCTGTGTGCAGCCTGCAAACCTTGTTCTCATTGGCGTCTTTCGTACAGTAATCAACAAATGGTTGCTGTTCGTCTGGATGCACAGCAATCGCTATTGAAAACCTATACCCGCTATGTTGGCAACGGAATAAAAATTTCCATTATGCTGCGCTCGGTGCTTAGATAGGCTTAAAAATATTCCTGTTTGGTTGTTTTAGAGCAACGCTGTTCCAAAAATACTAAGAGAAATAATGAAATGTTAAGTTCTCGTGAAAATAAAATTCGTTTGTCTTTCAACATGCAGTTCGGTAACCAGTTCGATTAGCTACTACTGTCAACATTTTATTTTTCATTCTTGAATCCACGCTGATAGTAAAAGAACAGTCATTACGTGCATTTCGATGACCAATGATGTCGAGCAATGATATGCTTGAGCAGTTTGATGCCGCCGGGGATGACTGAAAACGATAATTATTACTCTGGATTGGGAACTCTTCAGGTGGTCGCTAGAAGAATTAAATGAATTGAATGTTTGATGTTTAATGGCGCAAGGGCCAGGTATGGCCGAAGAGCGCCATGCATGTGTTAATGAGTTCGCAGTGAACTGATGAGTTCTGTGAAGTTAATGGGACTTGGCTGTAAAGGGGCCTAAAAGAGTTTATGTAAATTGCATAAGATCCACGTGTAATAAAATTATGGCAATGACTAATGACGTGTACTATGAGCATTAAAATGCATTGCCAAGGAATGATGCAATCTACAAAACATGTGAGATGCTGAAATTGGCTAGAGCACTACTGTCTCACCAGAGCCCTTGAAACACAAGGGCCATAGAATTAAATGGAAGCTGCAAAGAATACAATCAAGTTAACTATTAACAGCTTGACAGCACAAAAAACTACCGCTTCCTTTTTCTTAATGATGCGGAAGGGCGAAGCGACTAAACATCAAGCATTTATGTTGTATGTCAACATACAGCGCCCCCCCCCCGTAAAAAAAAACCAAAAAAAAAACCGCATCAGTTAGTGTAACAGTGTGGCGCACCGTGCTTCACCGCAGTGCGCCCACCCTTACGACCTACGCATTCGCTGCAGCCGAGTGGTCGAAGAGGTATCTAGCCATTGTTTTGTAAAATGCTCGAGCAGCCATTTACGAAAACAATGACGAAACCACCGGTTGACCATCTGACAAACCTGTGAGGAAATTCCTGCAGCAGCAGAGAGCTCCACGGCGAGCTCTCATCAAAATCGCCGGTGCGCAATGAGAAAGACTGTCCTTTTGTCCGAAGAGCTTTCAATGGCTGCTTTCTGAACCATGAAATGTTGTCAAAATGTGCACCACTGTTACCATATCTAGAAATTTGTATACAAATATAATGTTAATTTTCGAAGTCTGCAGATATTTGTTGCTTCCACATAAGATTATATTTCTGCTGACTTCTTTAGCAGTTACACATCGAAACATCGCTTAACAATTGTTTTATTGCTTCCAAACTCAGTTTATTTTCCATTTTCAAAAATAAGCTGAACCAGATGCGGTGGTAGCTGTACTTCTACGAAGGAGCATTGAACTGCAGCGCCGCTGCCATCAAGAATCTGTCGGAGAGCACTTGCAACAAGCTTTTAGCATAGATGCTTCCAGCGCAAGGACGCAACAAACGACTTGACCAGACAGACACAGCGTTCTGTCTTGTCGTTTGTTGCGCCTTCGTATTGGAAACCGCAATGTACAATCAACTCCCCCAACAGCACATTATTGCAAACTCTAGTAGCGATCATTCTCTGTACTCTTTTCATACACTTTCAATTTGCCATTTGATGAAGTAATGCGTCAACTCGAAAAGAGTTCTCAGCCTGTACGCCGGGACTGTGGGTTGTTCAGTAACAGTTTTTACCCATCCTTCCTAAAAGTGCCTTATGTATTCGTTTCCCCAAGAACCCAAGTTGTAAGCAAAGCGTTTTTTTTTTATATTTCTATATTATGAAAACGAGAAAGTCTGCAGGGTGTTTTTAACATTACTTGCTCGCCAAAACAAAGCATTTTGCAGCATTGAATGTGAGCAACAAATGTGAGCAACAAATGTGAGCAGCAGCTTGTCAAGCGAAAGTGATACATTCTCGAAATGAAACAGGCACTATAGCCTAGGTTTGAAAGGAAATAAAACATATAATGACGTTTCGGGACCGCTACGGGCCCTTTGTTTACAAGAGTGCCTGTTTTATTTCGACATCCTAAGGAGGAGATCGAGAAAGGAGCAGTGCAGGAAAGCGGGGGGAGGGGGGGGGGATTCCTTACCCTTTTCGTCTCGTTGCGATTTTCTCTTGCGTCTGCGGGTTTGGGCAGCGTTCGACCATATAAGTAAAATTAAATTATGGGGTTTTACGTGCGAAAACCATGATTTGATTACGAGGCACGCCGTAGTGGGAGCTCCGGAATAACTTAGACCACCAGGGATTCTTTAACGTGCACCTAAATTTAAGTACACGGATGTTTTCACCACACAAGTACCCGCGACGTTTTCTTCACGCGGCGCCAGCCGCTGCAGGGCACCGTACAGCGCGCGTGTTTGTCTCAAGATAGCTCTAAACCTAAGTGCCTGCGCCGCCTTTCATATATGCGGCTCCTTCTGTTGCAAACAGTGCACATGCTTTCATTCAAGTGCACTGCTTTCGTGCGCTTCGCACGTCCGTATGTTGATTGTTACAGGGGAACAGCACAGGAATCTGTCGAGGACGAAGTGAGGAACAACGAAAAACACACATTTCTGTACTCTTCCCCTGTAACGATGAACAAACAAGACCAACTCGGAAACTCTGCAAGCTGCGCATCGTTTATGCTGTGAGCTTTCTTTGACGAGTTCGCGCCGCCTAAAATGCGTACAGACGCGTTCCGAATGGCTTTGGGCATGTGTTATCTGTAGGAAATCTAAATTCTTTAAAGGGCCCCTTACCAGGTCTAGCCATTTTGAGCTGACAAGCGCAAAGCATACAATGCGCGATAACGATCGTGTCTGCAAAGTATTAGATCGCTACGCGCCGCGGAAAGATACGAAATTTCAAACCGAACACCGTTTTCCCTTCTCCTCGCGGCCACCGCGCTCCAAGCCGGAGGATGACGTATACGCGCTAGTGCACCTACGTACACGTGTTCGCACTTTGACGTCGCTCGTAGTCACACGTGACTTCGAGAATTATTCAAGGCAGCATCTGTTATTTGTGTAGTAGGTTGCTAGAATAGACGAATTAAAGCTTAGAAAAATAATAAAACACGCAAACCGAATGTCTGCATGTTTTTATTTTACTTTGCACCGCAGCAAGGGAGGTGTACTTCCGTTTCGTCTGCATGTCCCCACCGTCGTGCAGTCACGCGCGCAGACACCGAAACTATGTCATTTTCTACCGTGTTCCAGCGCGAGATCATGCTCTGTGATCCGCTTTTGTCTGCCTCAGTATTTGTGTAGCACTGACTTACAACGCTAGTCAGGTGTCCTCGTGCACAACTCACAATATTGTGCGCTGCGCGAAACGAGACAATCGCAACCGCTCGTGCGCAACGCCGTCAGCGGAAGTGCACCGCGCCGCTAAAAAGCAAGGAGAAAAAAAAAGAAATGATGGTGTTGGCCCGTGACGTATGCGTCACGTGATCCTCGAGTAGACTACTCTGTCCTCGAGGACCGATATGGGAGAACGCAGGGAAGGAATTTCGCTTGCGGAGGCTAGACGCGGCAAGTGGAGAGAGCGTATATGTTTGTGGTGAAGCTCGCCTCCTGAAATCATGGGTTCGCGGCACTGAAATATTTCTATCTCAGCTATTAATGGGCCGATTTGAAAACTTTTTGTGGCAAAACGCTCTCTACACGCGACAACTTCCAGCGTATAACCACAATTTGCTATGCGGCCTGGTGAGGGACCCTTTAAGGTCGGCTGCTGAAGTGCGCGAGATCTTCGAACGGCGGCAATGAAGTTGTTTTTTAACTTAGAACAATTTTATTTCAGTCTAAAAAACATATGCTCGAATTACATCGCTACAGATTACTTATCTGCCCAGGCGTACATCATTTGCAATAAAAACTAAAGCAATCCATTTACTAATTCAACTAATCGCATTACTTCGTAGTTACCGCCGGGCATTCTAGTTCAGTGTTCATGCATTTCAATATGACCATATAGACCGAAGTAACTGACGCCAAATTATTCGTTCAGTGGTTACGCAGGCGGCATTGCAAAACGTGACTTTCTGTCTAAACTCTGTGTGACGTAAAAGCGTGGCGTTGTAAGTAAAAGCGTGGCGTAGCACTTCCCTTCTTCCCACGAGCTCATTCCGATTGGCGGTTTGCGCTATTCCATATTAGATGCATAGTTACTTCAGCACAGCAGGGGCGAAATGGACCACTTTATCGCGGCTTATAGCCAAGCTTCGTTTTACACCACCTTGCTACGTCACAGGTGGGTTGCAGTGCGAGCCTCTCTTCGCAGTGCTGTGTGCGTAATTGGACTAATTAGGCAAATTGAACGAATAATCTGACGCCAAACATTTCTGTTTACATGGCCGTTTTGAAACGTAGAAACATATAAGTAGAATTTTGTGGTGATTCCCTTCAACTTATCAATATAAAAATGCCCCATAAAGTTTGTAACGAAGAAGTTAAATAATGCAATTAGATTAATTAGTGAATTGATTGCTTTGGTTTTCTTTTTTTTGTAAATGAGGTCTTCCTGGGCATATATTTAATTTGTAGTGACGTGATTCGGTAACTTTCGTGGGCTTTTTTAGTGTTCGTAGTAAAAAAAAAAAAAAGAACACTGTCGTATGAAGACTTTTCATGGAGTAGCTTGTTCTAGGAGAACGAGATGGCGCTTCCGGCGTCGCGCCGCACGTTGCCTCAGGCGAATGCGAAACCGTTACCGTACCTGCCCTGCTTCTGTGCGATCAGTTGTAGGAATACAACTGGGTCTACGCTAACGCACTGTGCTTCATCCATGCTGCAGAATGTGGAGCGGTAGTGCAAGGACGTCAGCAGTATAGTCGGCTGCAAAAATAGTGACTGGCATATTAAGGAACGGAATCAATCTGTGTGGCCAAGTTCACGGACCGCTGCTGCACAAGGACTGCCTGTGTGTCCGGCCCTTCGCGAAGGACAACAGATTTTTTCGAGGATAAAGAAAATCGCTCATCTGCCAGCCTTGTATCGCAAACCTTTGAACAAAGGGCTTGAACCGCGGAACTTTGGCAAGAGGGAGTACCGCTTTTTACATACACTCTAAAGAATGTTTACACCCTTTGGGGTGTATATCTGCCACACAACAATAATGCCTTGTTTTCAATCATATGCCTTGTTTTCGTTTCCTTAAACGCCGCGCCCGCTACATTCCTGTCGGCAATGACATGTCATGCTGATAACGCGCATGCCGTTCGTTACTGGGAAGTACCGGGCTCGCAGCGTTAAAGAAAGGAAATGCGGACAAGACAGATGACGTTTATTGTTCTGTGGCGAGATACAACTCAAAGGGTGTAAACGTTTTTTAGAGTGTAGTGACAAAGGGAGTAGCACCGCTTCCTGGCAAAGTAATTTTCTGGCACGTCATCTACACACATCCACCCCCACTCACTCACGCCAACTTTATCGCCCAAGTATTAATTAAGGATAAGTGAATGGGCGTACTCTAGAATCAATCCGCTGAAGCGCGAGTGACTGACTAGACCGACAGCACACGAACGTACGAAGCTCAATGATTCGTGACGCTCCACAGAGTAAGCGAGTGACTAGCGATAATACGTCTTTGCTACAAGTTATTACAAAGCAGAAAACGTCAACGTTCCAAGCCTCTTCAGCTGCAAGAACCAATCTATCGCAAACTGAGCACACCCGCGAGCGATTAGGCAGAAAATAAACAATCAGATAATGACCACACCAAGGTCCCTTAGAACTGATCCTGATTTAATTAATAAGCGGAAAGTTTGGACCAGCTTGGAATACATTTCTAGGCCCTATTTTAGTATACAAGCACCGTCTACGCTGGTCGCACCGTTTGGACAAGGCGTAATGAGCTTCGAAAGCGCTTGCAATGTCCTCTGAAGCTGTTGGCAAAGCTTCGTGTCGTCCACCCAGTCACCGTCTACGATATCTCCCGAAGCAGAGGTTTGCAGAGCCGCACCGGCGTCATGCACACGCAACGGAGGCAGCCGAGGCAATGCATGGACGTGTCGTCACGTGATCAGTCATAGGGGCGCCCACAGTATCGCATTGAAAAGGGACTACGCGTTAGTGCTGCGACACCGCCGCAGGCTTCTTGTCTTTATTTTTGTGCTCGAGTTAAAACGTTGTCACACGTGTACCGTTTGTGGTCGTTAAACGCGGTCGTTGTCCTAGACATTGTGTTTTCTCTCTTCATCCCCCCCCGCACACCCATGAAACCCTCCTATACTGCTAAACGAAATCAAAGACAAGCCCAGAGAACAACTCAGTGACATTTAAGTCACACGAGCAAGCGGCTATGGCTCTTACCGAACCCTAACATTCTTGGAAGTGGTCATTGTAAGCTGCACGTGTCACACCGCATGAACTCAGGTAATTAAAGGGAAAAGAACTGTTATGTTTAAATGAAATGTAGACGAAACAATGAAAACAGAACAATGAAAGCAGAAATGAAAGGGGTCGAAAAGTCTACTTGCTGCAGGTGAGAATGAGCTGACACCTTCCGCATTACGCGGCTTCGTGCAGCTGTAACAAAAGAACTGATCCAATAGTTTCCCCTTCTCTCTCGGGCGTGACACCGGTATTACAGAATTGAGTTCGCCGCCAGATGAAGAAACTTGCTTTGTGCACTTGCTTGTGGTGCATTGTGGTGATTGCTCGAACGCACGTGCAGACTGTTTCCTTTCTGCTCCCGTAGTCCCTACGACATTGTCCCCAGTAGTCGACGGACTGCTCGTATCGGACGTTGAAATAACAGCGATGATCCGATTCGTAAGAACTGTCGTATTCTGTGCGCAAGATCGCTATGTTTTTTCCGGGTAGTACACGGTCGGGAAAGAAGACGAGCCGTGGTGCTAAAGAAAAAGAGAAAGCTCGTAATTTTTCTTCGCGATACGCTTTCATCGCCTCATTCGTGCCTCTTCACTCTCCTCGGCACTTTTTGCTCTTCATTTATGTCGTTGTTCTTCTTGCTTACTGAACTTTTTTTTTTCGACACCGTGCCGCCGAATGTCGCGTCCTCGCATCCGGTACGTGTCTCCCAATATATATATATATATATATATATACTTGTCCGCCTCAAGTGTCGCCGCGCCGCAATCCGAGGTCACGATCGCACAGCGCGTGGGATTGGATGCGTTATCCTCGGCCACGCGTTGGGTGCAACGCTGTCGAAGCTCGGCGCTGTGCACTTTCTTTCCTTGTGCTTTTTCT
Source organism: Dermacentor andersoni (assembly GCF_023375885.2). Taxonomy (NCBI): domain Eukaryota; kingdom Metazoa; phylum Arthropoda; class Arachnida; order Ixodida; family Ixodidae; genus Dermacentor; species Dermacentor andersoni. The sequence goes on along the minus strand of NC_092814.1, from coordinate 36,545,576 downwards.
CTCTCTCCCCCCTCCTCCGCCGCTTTTTCTTTTTTCGTAACGAGAGCTCGGAAAAGCTGTTTCCGTCTGCGCCTATAGGCGGTGTGCGTTGCGTAAAAAGAACGACGCTCGGGGGGTGAGGAGCTCCCCGTAATCAAGGCGAGCCAATCTTTTTTTCGCTCGGCAAGTAACGATCCGTCGCATGGGGCTGTCGACAAGCTTCCTCGCCGTTGGTGCAGTTTTTAGCGCGGCCAGGGCGGGCCAAATACGTATATTGCGCTGTAAGCGCGGTCGTCAAGAATGCTGCTCTGCACGTTCAATAAATAACAATAATAGTAATAATAAATAAATACTAATCATAAAAATTAAGAAAATAGCATTTTTCATATGTAAGTTGTATTTGATATGGCAGTCCATTTCGTCCCAAATGCTAGCGTACTTAAACGTTTGTGCGAAATGAAACACTCCCGAGATTCTAAGTATCTTTCCTCTTTTGCTATCTCAGTCTTTCCTGGTCTATATTTCAGAAGTAAAGCAAATTTTGTTCTTGCGTTTTCTCTTAAGACTTGTAGCACATGTGTTAGTGTTGAGACTTGCATCTGATGTGCATTGTCATATTGTACGCGTAAGGGGAATACTTGTGTGGTAGTGCGCTATCTATCTCTGGCCGGCCGAACCAATTCGCTGTAGGCAGCTCCTGCACACTTGCCTATAGCGCGAGAGCGGTGCGCGACAGCACATGTCTGCGCCCCCTATAGTAGAGGTGCCTGGTTCGAGACCATTTCTTTCTCAGAAGCTTGCGCTCCCTGATTAGCCTGAGCGGTGAGGAGAGCCGTCGCAGTTGGCGACTTGTATATCGGAAGAGGACAGCAGTTTACGATAAGTAGCGAGGCACTGGAAGTGGTAAGGGAATATATCTACTTAAAGCAGGTAGTGACCGCGGATCCGGATCATGAGACTGAAATAATCAGAAGAATAAGAATGGGCTGGGGTGCGTTTGGCAGGCATTCTCAGATCATGAAGAGCAGGTTGCCATTATCCCTCAAGAGAAAAGTGTATAACAGCTGTGTCTTACCAGTACTCACGTACGGGGCAGAAACCTGGAGGCTTACGAAAAGGGTTCTTCTTAAGTTGAGGACGACGCAACGAGCTATGGAAAGAAGAATGATAGGTGTAACGTTAAGGGATAAGAAAAGAGCAGATTGGGTGAGGGAACAAACGCGAGTTAATGATATCTTAGTTGAAATCAAGAAAAAGAAATGGGCATGGGCAGGACATGTAATGAGGAGGGAAGATAACCGATGGTCATTAAGGGTTACGGACTGGATTCCAAGGGAAGGGAAGCGCAGCAGGGGGCGGCAGAAAGTTAGGTGGGCGGATGAGATTAAGATGTTTGCAGGGACGACATGGCCACAATTAGGACATGACCGGGGTAGTTGGAGAGGTATGGGAGAGGCCTTTGCCCTGCAGTGGGCGTAACCAGGCTGATGATGATGATGATGATATCGAGATGCGAAAAAGGCACGCCTTCGCTGTGCACCTTGGCGACTATGGTGGGGCTATAGTCTGACGTAGGGCTTTGATCAAAGGGAGCAGTGGAAGCCAAACGCATAGCGAGAAGCACGAGCGGCGGCTACCTGCGCATCGTGCTCTGTATAGAACGGTTGGCCTGCGGTATACAGCGCAAGTGCATTAGCTGGTGCTCTATAAACAAGTGCGGTGTACTAGTAAAAGGCGGTGTATGTTGAGGCCAAATTACTCGAATTTAACGACGTGTACATAGACTGTGTGTTGGATATATAATGGGTGTTAAACCGGCATCTACATCATGCAAGCAGCGCGAAAGGACGAAAACAGCGTGAACGCTGCAGTCCATTGTGTGCGTGTATGTACGTCTTCGTCTTTTCGTGCTGTTTAACTTCCATAATGTCGCACAAACTTGCCCAAACTGAAATACTCTCCAGCATTTATAACGTCTGTTCGCATCTGCGTCATTTCTTCCACCACAAGTAGTAACTTTTTTAATTATTGTTAATATCAAATGAATACAAGTAATAACTGCCGCATGTCTTTTTGCTCACGTTTCGGCTCTATAGGCACCCTTCTCTAGTTCCATTTGTAGTCAAGGCCCGTGAAGGCTTGAAGGAGAGCAAAAAATCAGTGCTTAAATTCGCGTGAAAACGGTTGTCAACCAATTTCGTCTCCTTCTTTCTTTCTTTCTTTCTTTCTTTCTTTCTTTCTTTCTTTCTTTCTTTCTTTCTTTCTTCGCGCACTTGTATTCTTCAATAAATCTGTGCCATTGAGCCGGTTCGTTGGTACGTGTAACTTAGACGGAACTGACGGCAGACGCCCGGGGCGCACACAAAACACACGAGTGCTAATACAGTATACAGACAAGGTAGTTTTGTGCGTCTTCTGTCTGTCCTTTCTACTGCGCTGTCACTTTTTATTCCTATACGTTCATAATAGATCTTCATTATATCTTACGCGTTTTTTTTTCCTTATTGGCTGGTCAAAGTGGAACTTTACCCGCCTCTATTATTTATTCTCCTTTTGCCTCTTTTCAAGCATCGTATTATTTCATATTTTCACCACCTATATCATTCGTTAGCTTCCGCTTTCTACGACAGTTCTCTTTCACACCCGCCTGAAATAGTACACACACCTCTACGCGTTTTAATGTCGTTCCCGTGACGAGGACATCCGTGAGGATTTTACCTTGGAAAACGTCACGGGTGCGAAGACGGAAAGGCGCGTTCTGACGTGAAACTGCGGAGGTGTGTTTTTTGTCGACCTTACTTCTTTCCGTCACTGAAAGTTCTCGTGAGGTCTTTTCGCACCCTAGAGGTGTGCCGCGTAATCTGAAACCTAGCGCACTCTTGTTGGTGACATGAATTTACCAGGAATCGCGATGTCCAGTGGCTTATCGGTTTGACAACGCAATACTTCACTTGTAAGGGTTGAGGTCGGGCATGAAATAGATGGTAGCTGACTCATCATCATCATCATCATCATCAGCCTGATTACGCCCACTGCAGGGCAAAGGCCTCTCCCATACTTCTCCAACTACCCCGGTCATGTACTAATTGTGGCCATGTTGACCCTCCAAACTTCCTAATCTCATCTGCCCACCTAACTTTCTGTCGCCCCCTGCTACGCTTCCCTTCCCTCGGAATCCAGTCCGTAACCCTTAATGACCATCGGTTATCTTCCCTCCTCATTACATGTCCTGCCCATGCCCATTTCTTTTTCTTGACTTCAACTAAGATGTCATTAACGCGCGTTTGTTCCCTCACCCAATCTGCTCTTTTCTTATCCCTTAACGTTACACCTATCATTTTTCTTTCCATAGCTCGTTGCGTCGTCCTCAATTTAAGTAGAACCCTTTTCGTAAGCCTCCAGGTTTCTGCCCCGTACGTGAGTACTGGTAAGACACAGCTGTTATACACTTTTCTCTTGAGGGATAATGGCAACCTGCTGTTCATGATCTGCGAATGCCTGCCAAACGCACCCCAGCCCATTCTTATTCTTCTGATTATTTCACTCTCATGATCTGGATCAGCAGTCACTACCTGTCCTAAGTAGATGTATTCTCTTACCACTTCCAGTGCCTCGCTACCTATCGTAAACTGCTGTTCCCTTCCGAGACTGTTAAACATTACTTTAGTTTTCTGCAGATTCATTTTTAGTCCCACCCTTCTGCTCTGCCTCTCCAGATCAGTGAGCATGCATTGCAGTTGGTCCCCTGAGTTACTAAGCAAGGCAATATCATCAGCGAAGCGCAAGTTACTAAGGTATTCTCCATTTACTCTTATCCCCAATTCTTCCCAATCCAGGTCTCTGAATACCTCCTGTAAACACGCTGTGAATAGCATTGGAGAGATCGTATCTCCCTGCCTGACGCCTTTCTTTATTGGGATTTTGTTGCTTTCTTTATGGAGGAGTACAGTGGCTGTGGAGCCGCTATAGATATCTTTCAGTATTTTTACATACGGCTCGTCTACACCCTGATTCCGCAATGCCTCCATGACTGCTGAGGTTTCGACTGAATCAAACGCTTTCTCGTAATCAATGAAAGCTATATATAATGGTTGGTTATATTCCGCACATTTCTCTATCACCTGATTGATAGTGTGAATATGATCTATTGTTGAGTAGCCTTTACGGAATCCTGCCTGGTCCTTTGGTTGACGGAAGTCTAAGGTGTTCCGGATTCTATTTGCAATTACCTTAGTAAACACTTTGTAGGCAACGGACAGTAAGCTGATCGGTCTATAATTTTTCAAGTCTTTGGCGTCGCCTTTCTTATGGATTAGGATTATGTTAGCGTTCTTCCAAGATTCGGGTACGCTCGAGGTCTTGAGGCATTGCGTATAGAGGCTGGCCAGTTTTTCTAGAACAATTTGCCCACCATCCTTCAGCAAATCTGCTGTTACCTGATCCTCCCCAGCTGCCTTCCCCCTTTGCATAGCTCCCAAGGCTTTCTTTACTTCTTCCAGCGTTACTACTGGGATATCGAATTCCTCTAGATTATTCTCTCTTCCATTATCATCGTGGGTGCCACTCGTACTGTATAAATCTCTATAGAACTCCTCAGCCACTTGAACTATCTCATCCATATTAGTAATGATATTGCCGGCTTTGTCTCTTAGCGCATACATCTGATTCTTGCCAATTCCTAGTTTCTTCTTCACTGCTTTTAGGCTTCCTCCGTTCCTGAGAGCTTGTTCAATTCTATCCATGTTATACTTCCTTATGTCAGCTGTCTTACGCTTGTTGATTAACTTCGAAAGTTCTGCCAGTTCTATTCTAGCTGTAGGGTTAGAGGCTTTCATACATTGGCGTTTCTTGATCAGATCTTTCGTCTCCTGCGATAGCTTACTCGTATCCTGTCTAACGGAGTTACCACCGACTTCTATTGCACACTCCTTAATGATGCCCACAAGATTGTCGTTCATTGCTTCAACACTAAGATCCTCTTCGTGGCTTAAAGCCGAATACCTGTTCTGTAGCTTGATCTGGAATTCCTCTATTTTCCCTCTTAGCGCTAACTCATTGATCGGCTTCTTATGTACCAGTTTCCTCCGTTCCCTCCTCAGGTCTAGGCTAATTCGAGTTCTTACCATCCTGTGGTCACTGCAGCGCACCTTACCGAGCACGTCCACATCTTGTATGATGCCAGGGTTAGTGCAGAGTATGAAATCTATTTCATTTCTAGTCTCGCCGTTCGGGCTCCTCCATGTCCACTTTCGGTTATTCCGCTTGCGGAAGAAGGTATTCATTATCCTCATATTATTCTGTTCTGCAAACTCTACTAATACCTCCCCCCTGCTATTCCTAGTGCCTATGCCATATTCCCCCACTGCCTTGTCTCCAGCATGCTTCTTGCCTACCTTGGCATTGAAATCGCCCATCAGTATAGTGTATTTTGTTTTCACTCTACCCATCGCCGATTCCACGTCTTCGTAGAAGCTTTCGACTTCCTGGTCATCATGACTGGATGTAGGGGCGTAGACCTGTACAACCTTCATTTTGTACCTCTTATTAAGTTTCACAACAAGACATGCCACCCTCTCGTTAATGCTATAGAATTCCTGTATGTTACCAGCTATATTCTTATTAATCAGGAATCCGACTCCTAGTTCTCGTCTCTCCGCTAAGCCCCGGTAGCACAGGACGTGCCCGCTCCTTAACACTGTATATGCTTCTTTTGTCCTCCTAACTTCACTGAGCCCTATTATATCCCATTTACTGCCCTCTAATTCTTCCAATAGCACTGCTAGACTCGCCTCACTAGATAATGTTCTTGCGTTAAACGTTGCCAGGTTCATATTCCAATGGCGGCCTGTCCTCCGGACAGGCAGCTGACTCATGCCGTCGTCCAACTCATCCACGCTGAGGACGTTGGTGAAGGAAAGGAGTTGTTCTCATCGAGAACGAGGAATATGGGATTTATTTACAATATCTGGATGAGAACGTTACAGTTCATCAGTGTAGCATGAATGAAAGAGAATGCACACTCAGCAGCCGCGCAACAGCTGCTTATAAACATACTGTCCTCCCTAGATCCCTAGGTGAAGGAAAACGGCCGTTCAACCTTCGACCAATCGGAGCGTCCAAAGTCATCGTAACCGACCCGTCTTTGAGGGGGGGGGGAGGTTTACACACTCACTTCCGCACAGGTTTCACTGAACACACCGAGGTGAGAGGGTTCTCGCATACAGAGGTCCTGACCCGAGCAGGCGCCTCTTTGATCCCAGAGCTGACCCCGCAGACAGTGGCCGCCGCGTCTGTCCATTGACTGACCATTCTGGTACCCGTGAGACAGCACCGCAAAACATCTTCCAGGAGTTCCCCGCTCCAAACAAACCGAGATGGCGACGGCGAACCCACTAACAATACTTAGTCCGCCGACCGCGTCTAGACATGGTGGCGCCGACGGGTGGTTGACGCGGCGCATTGTCGTCCTTACAAAGCGAGTCGCTGCTCCGTAGATTGCCAGCCCCCGCAGGCCGGTCTTAACAACGTACGCGCACAAGTTTACGGTTGCGCATGCGGTACGTTGTTGTAAGCGCTAACCCAAAAAGTACCTTCGCACTTGTGCTATCGCTCACCTCAGATGCCTGCATGCGTGTTTATGAAAAAGATACATGGGTATCGACATATCGAGCAAAACTCTTCAGCATCATGGACAAAATGATGCGCTAAGCTACGCATATTGTAATTAAGGAAGAGGAAATGTCGCATATACTTTGCGCATTCTTCTGTGGTGCAACGCAGGTTATCACTCTCTTCCTGGACTACGCTGACGCAAAGAGATGTTCCGTCCGTAAACCGACGATGTTAGAAAAATGTCTATTACTGCAGAATAAGGCGTGTATACTTGGACGGGTTGGTAAGACATGAGAAACCTATTCGCAACCGCAAACAGGAAGCGCCGATTTCCAACGGGTGCGTAATTACACAATAGCGATATAGAGGGTGTTTCACGTAACTTTGACGAATGAGACCGACAGTATATTGTTCGTAGTCTTGAGCTACTCGAGCTATTTTTTGAGGTGTGATATAGTTAGCTGAGTAGTTATGTTTAATTATGGAAATATTGAAACATTCGTTTTAGGGCATAAGTCGTATTTGGGAAGCTCTAGAGCGTGTTCAGAAGACCCGATGTTGTTTTTATGAAGTTACTTCTTGCGTGGTTCTTTTTCCCAGGCTCTATAAAGAAAGTCTGCGAAATATTAAGAATAAAATAAATAAATAAAATCATGAGCCGTTCCACTCTGTGAAGGTGGATGACCAGCGAAGCTGTTTAGCACACGGCGCAGAGGTGACACAGAATTTTGAACAAAGGTACAAAGTCATTTACCGTGATTCTGTACATTCGCGTGGACGACGGGACCTCCGCCCAGAGGAGCTGGAGGAAAGCAGACCACGTGAGAGCGGAAGGAAAAGAGATACGCAAGCGCTTGGAACGCCGACAAAAAGAGGGCGATGCGAACGTAGACATGGCCGACGCGGGTCGAAGTATAGTATCTGTTATCAGCTTAATATCTTATACGGGTTGCTCTTGGACCCAAGATATTAAACCTATTTTTGCAAATTGGTGGAGTGTTTGAAGCCTGGTACACCTGAGCCGCGGGTAGGCACGGTATTGCATGATCTTCGGGATCGGCTCACTGTTTTTGCTCGCAGAACCCTAGCCATAAACAGCTTCGCTGAAAGAAAAAAAAAAAAACAATCCCTTCACTGCGCTCTTGCTCGTCTGGCATGCAACGGTCCCAGCCGTGTTTTCAAAGGATGAAAGCCGCATGCCCGTTGTAAAAAGAAATGATTGGTCCCGGCTTCCAGGCGGTCGCGTCAGAATCCCGCCTTTGTAGACATGAAAATCCGCCATGGTAGAAAATGGTAAAGGCTCATTCACACGCGTAAATGATCGAAATCGGTGTCTTGTTGGCCACAACACGACGCCGATTTCGGTCTGCCGACTCTCGACGACAGCGTTTTTTCCTTCGTGTCGGCGCCTCTGTCAGACTGTACTGAGGCCGAGCTCTCCGCCGACTGTCGGCAGATGGTCGGCATCGGTACAGTGTGACAGAGGCGCCGACACGAAGGAAAAAGCGCTGTCGTCGAGAGACCGAAATCCGTGTCGTTTTGGCCTGGTGTGAATGAGCCTTAAGCAGTAGGCCGACGCTGAGCAAGGCTGCCAACACATGTACTCGTCGGCTTTCGACGAGCATGCGCACTTCGTTCTTTGAAACACCATCGAGAGCGCTGCATGCCCTAGACGAGCAAGAGTGCAGTGACGTCATTTATTTCATAGTGCGCGGGCTTTCTTCAGAGCCCCGGAAAAAGAACCATGTAGAAGACTATTTCATGGAAACATTTCATTTGGTGTTTCTGAGCGCGCTCTACAACTTTTCATACACGACTTATGCCCTAAAAGAAATATTCTTTTTTACAATTAAACTGATCTAATTAAGCAACTAATCGCACTTCCAAAAATGGTCTGAATAATTGAAGATGACTACGAACAGCATGCCGTTGGTCTCATTCGTCTAAGTACCACTCTGTTTATACAGTTTACTCCTGGTTATGTAAGAAACACCTCGCATATGTGTGCACGAGAGATAACCCGTTGCAACTGGCGTGTGTTTCAAGAAACGTTGCATTTTATTCATATATATATATATATTGTTACGTTTCGCCTACAACGCGCGGTATAGCCGGCGCGGATGCAACGGACGGTCTGTTACGTTTCGCCTACAACGCGCGGTATAGCCGGCGCGGATGCAACGGACGCCGGAGCTTCGTTCAAAGCGGCGGACATTTTGGCCCGTTCGGAGCTCCCGCAGTCTCCCCGCCAAGCGCGTCCAGGCGTGTTTCAGTGCCACGTGTCTTCGTGTGTGCGTGTGTGCGTGTGTGCGTGTGTGTGTGTGTGCCCACGCTTGTCAAAGCGCGGCAGCCGGGGAGAGGAGCTCCCCAAGTGTGAAGCGAGGAGGTCTGATCGGCGCCCCACTGGCGGATGCGTCACTACACTCGTCTCAACATGTCTCTCAGCGTGTCCGTGCCCCGTCACGTGCGCCTCTATCGAGGCGTTCCCTCTTGCCCTCGACTCCGAGACTATAAAAGCAGCTGCCCCCGGACGCCGGGAGAGAGGCTCCGATTTCTTCTGTCGAGTTACGTGCTCTCCCGTCTCTCCACTTCGGTCGACCTGACCGCCCGCTCTTTTGCGATGTTAGAATAAACAAGTTGTTCTGTTACCAGTTGACTCATGCTTTGCCGGGACCTTCGGATGCTTCCAGTGCCCCAGGCCGCCAGGCCAACGCTACCCTTGGGGCTTGCGCTGAGTTTGCAACAACTCGTGCCATCGGTGCGATTCCAACAATATATATATATATATATATATATATATATATATATATATATATATATATATATATATATTATTTAATTTCTGTTATTGGCTGTAGTGCTACTTTCTTGCGAAATAGCGACCTGCCCAAGTCACCAGCCTTTCTTTCGCCCCCTGGATCCGTCGACAAGGCATGCCACAGAAATCAGCGAATCTGTAAGGTCGCAATGGTTTGTTGCCGTAGGCCATCTCTTTCGTGACTGCCTTCGCCTCCTCGCTCAAAAACAAGCAGCGCACGAGTGGTTTGGCAAAAGACGCAGATTGCGCGACTACTCAATGCTGTATGACCGAGCTATAGAATTCCTATGGCACTACCACACGATTGTAACGTTCGGCTCGCCAACCCACTCATTTGCGGTGCGAGTATACCTGCGAAGAAAATGGTTTGCGTCGAGTTCGAGGCACCTATTGCTTTCCCTCTTATCTATGCCTTTATTATCATCTACCATTCATGGCCGGCCGATGATAACGTGGGCGCATCGCTGCTCGGGCCCGAGGCGAGGCGCGACAAGGAATGGCATAGGAAAATAATAATTGCATTATCTCGGCCATGCTTTCCAAATTTCATCACGTTAGGAGGAGCAAGCGCGCTACCTCGAGCTTTCACTTTTGCGTCTTTTCTGGCTTTCCATGGCTCCGCTCGTTGTATACGACTGCCTTTTCCGGTACTCCGTGAGTGGCTTAACTCTCTTCTTTATTGTCCCCTTAAGTCTAAAGCTTGGGTAAGTCTGACGCGTTCTATCTAGCTGGGTAATAATAGTCGCGGTGCAGGAAAATGACTGCTCTCAAGGACGGAAGGGCATCGTGCGCGGCGCCCCCGAGGCGATGGTGCACCCCACACGTGTCTCCTCCGCTGGGCGGCTGTCGTTTTGTATATGGACCACCCAGGGTGGAAGAAGGCGCATGGCCCGCTCACAGGTGGCACAGAAGCTACGCTGCCGCTTTGGCGATCGTCTCTCCGCGACATGTTGGCCTCCGGGGGCAACGTTTTGAGCAGGCAAGGGATAGCCTCCGCAATTGCTGTACCAGTCTGATCGTTCTCTGCCCAAGGGAGTTCCGGCTGCCGTTTCGCCTGTGTTCCGCTCGGCGTTTAACACTTTAGACATGGTGCGCAGTTTACACCTGTAGCCGTAGACACTTCTTTTTTCTTGACCCCAGCGTAGCTACAAGACAACGCAGGAAGGAATAACATGCACATCTGTCCGAAAATGTGCCCACAGAACGTCATGCGGAAGTTTTCTGGCAGAATTTATAATAAAAATATAAGAAAAGGCCGTGTGCGCCATAGCGCCATATCCACATATCCAGTAATGCGACATTGGGATGGGGGAACATGCAGGTTTTTTTGCAGAATACAGTTTGGTCATGTGGGATTATTTTAGTTCTGGGGCATAGAGAGAACAGTTTAGTGATAATAAAGGCAGATGGGTAGGCTGCCTGAGGCACATTCCTCTAGCCAGCGCATGGGGGAAAGAAACATGAGTAAGAAGAGCCACGATTATGACAGAACAGACAAGGTCTACTGATAGCTTATAAAGTCTAGACCCGCACCTTTCTTATCGTCCTCTGACAACGGCTGGCTGCCGAGACGGCACGGCAGTGTCAGCCAACCTCTGTCGGTCTTCTATGTACTGGGGGTAATGGCGTAGCGCATGCTTTGTAGTTGTTCAATGCGCATTCCACAGCTCACATTCCGGAGACTGAATGCGTTCCATGAAGTGCACGTAATTACGTGTAAACGTCGCTACCAGCTATATGCCTGTGTAAGACTGGCACTGCTGCGCTGAATTTTTGGTGGTATCCTAAATGTCGGATTAGGGTTCAATGTTTGGAGGAGCCTGTGGCGATTTTCCGGATGGTCCCAGTGTTTTTCTGTTGCTTTCAACATTCACCTCAGACCTCAGAGAAGGCAGTTGGCGTCCTATGTTGAAAGGGGAATCGTAAACAGTGGCTTTGAGTCGTCGAGAACCTTCTTCGCTTCGGTATCGGTCAGTTCATGGCCGTGTAAACCACAGTGGCAGGAAATTCATTGATATGGTGGCCGTTCTTTTCCGCTAGAGTGTGTAGCTCGGCAGTGTGAAGGGCCAATAATCTTTAGACTTCGTTCATTGCACCTGTAAGTACTGCAAATCAGCTGTACGGAAGCCCTCAAGGTTATTTCGTTTTCAGCATCTATAGGCTATGTTGCTTTAGGTGATAGAAGGAAAAAAAAAAAAGAAAGAAGATAGCATTCTAAGTAGGATCTAAGAAAACAATATGCAGAGTGTCAATTCTAGAAAGACGCTCAGAAGAGGTTATAAATGCATAGTTGCAGAGGCATAAATGCACCCCAACCCGCGAACATTAAAATTAGTAAGATCCCGCGGCCGTCACAGCGAGAAGGGAAATAAAAGGGGGGGGGGGGGGGTAGCAAGTGAGAGATAGCAAAGACAGGAAAGGCAGGGGGTCAACCAAATGAGCGTTCGGTTTGGGAGGTTAGCAAGCATTTCGATAAAACTTGCTCCTGACCACACGCCTTTTAGGGGATACGTGCGTATACTTTATTAAGGATTATTTACGTGTACGCGCAGCACAAAAGCAGTAGCAACACCTAAAACGGCAAACACCGACAAGCAACGCAGTTTTTAGATGATAGCTACTTTTTTAGCAACTTTGCTGTTGCCAATATCGCTTCTTGCAGGAACTTGTATAAAGTTTCTCCGAAGCAAGATACCCCTCTTGCGTCCTTTCAGCAGCGCAATACTTCTAATAGAAGGCTCAGAGACCGACGAGCTAAGCTCTTTCGCGAACATATTTTTTTTTTTGTAAAGTTCGCGCAACATTCGTGAAATTGTAAAACGAGCACAAATTCGTCAAATTGAAAAAAATCGAGAGAGTTGACGCAGTCCTGCAAATATGAGTGGGTACACTGAGGGAATCGGAAGCGCGAATTTCGTGGAGGATGATGATCATTTCACTCGTGCATCTGGGCGCCAGCATCAATATATATAGCGAGCACATGCCAGCGTTGCAATGAAAAGAAGCTGGAGTCGTTTTGATCACGCATCTAGCGAGCTCTGTTCATGTTTCTTTTCTCACTATTCGTGCAGCGTTCTAAACGGACACCGGTAAAACCGCGCTCTGGCAGCGCTGTCCGACATATACACTGTTAAAACAGTTGCACCCTTTGGGGTGTATCTTTGTCCCACAACAATAATCGTCATCTGTCTTGCCCGCGTTTCCTTTCTTTAAGGCTGCGAGCCCGGTAATTCCCAGTCACGAACGGCATGCGCGTTATCAGTGTGACGCAGCATTCTCGACAGGTAAGTAGCGAGCGCCGACTTTTCAAGAAAGGAAACGCGAGCAAGGCAGATGACGATTATCGTTGTGTGGCAAGATACACCCCAAAGGGCGCAAACTTTTTTTAGAGTGTACACTTTAAAAATAGTTTGCACCCTTTGGGGTGTATATTTGTCCACAACAATAATCATCAGCCTTGCTCGCGTTTCCTTTCTTGAAAAGTCGGCGCTCGCTACTTACCTGTCGAGAATGCTGCGTCACACTGATAACGCGCATGCCGTTCGTGACTGGGAAGTACCGGACTCGCAGCCTTAAAGAAAGGAAACGCGGGCAAGACAGATGACGATTATTGTTGTGGGAACAGTCGCGGCGAACTACGGTGTTGTCCTGGATTTTTAAAAATCGCCTGTTGCAGATAACATACTTGCGTCCTTGAGTTAGATTATTCAGAGAGGCGCACATTACTTGTACGAGAAATGTGAACACATATTCAACTAAATTAAAAAAAAGTCCACTAATCAACTTCTTAATTAATTACCTTACCGCACATATCGCACTCTACGAACTCTAGCCGGGGAGTTTGCAAGACGTATGCACTTGGAATGAATTTCTAGAATGACACCAATTTGGAGATACATGTATATACGCCATCAAACTCGTCTTAAAAAATGCAGTTATTCCATTTATTTAACAAAACGCCCTTTTATGCATTGAAGCGCAAAAGTAGCTCGAACGCACATGTATTTCATCCAACACTTCGGGAAATAATATCTCGAGAAGGGGGTCATTCTCGATATTCATTTCGAGTGGATACGTCTTGCAAGCTCGCCGGTTACAATTCGTAAATTTCAGTATGTGCCGTAAAGTAATTAAGAATTTTATTAGTTAATTTTTGTTGATTAGTTGAATATATGTGTTTCGATTTCTCGTCCTAGTAATGTCCGCCTCTTCTAATAACGCAACTCAAATGTAAGAATTACGCTATCAACCACGGGAGATTTTTTAAAAATTCCCGAAGTCCTAAATATGATCACACAGTATAGCAGCGTACATAGAAATAATTGTGAAGTTGTTGATCGGCACTTTCACGGCGCTCTTAAAGGGGCCCTGAACCACTTTTTATCGAAGTGGAGAAAGACATTTGAAGTGAAGATAGGCTATTTCAGAACCACTTTGCCGCAAAAAAGTACTTCAATGCGTTCAGCAGAAGCGCAGTTATCGGCAATCAAACACGGCCTCAGCTGTGCTCCCCTTCCTCCTCCAATGTCTTGCATTGCGAAGGCTATGGCGGAGACGTCACCGTGGCGCGCAGTTCAAATTTCCAATTTGGTGCCTCTGCCGCGCTAAACGTAAGCCAAACGCGGCTGTCCTTAGAGAGCCGCAGTGCGCTTAGCCACTGGACTCGTGGCGGCACCTCGCGGCGGCCGCGGTGTAGCCGACGCAGCGACCAATAGCAGCCGCGTATTGGAGTGTGCTTTATGACGAAATAGAGCACACAGAAAAGAGCGAGGATCATGGGGTTTTTGAAACGAGAGCGTTTGAGAAAAGGGTGACTTCGCGCTCCGCTTGCGAGCTCCACGGACCGCGTACGACAGCAAAACTTTGCTGAGATGTTCACAACAGCGTATGCTACTCGCGGACTATGTTCCTTCACCAAGCCCGAGGGGTGGTTCAGGGCCCCTTTAAGCTGCCTGTCCAAGGCTAAGCTTGTTTGCCAGCTCGCTGGCAAACGCTGTGGCCCCCTCAGTCGTTCCGATAGGGCGCGCCGGCTCTTGCGTCATGCAGCGGCCGAATACGCACCGGCGCTGTCGTGGGGCGCTGGGATCGCTGTCGGTTGAAGCGCGCGTCAAACACGGTGGTCGTGCCGTGCGCGGCGTAATGAGTTCCCGAGATTCGTGAGGAACGTCAGTGACCTAGATTTGATGGATACACGCGCGTGGGACAAACAGAGATCGTGTCTTGGAGTGCTCTGATCGCTACGCGAGATCTTTCGCTAGCGCGAACATCACCAACGGAGACTTCACAGAGTTTTAATTCGTATCGCAGTGGTAATAATGCCAAATCCTTCGAAATAAAAGCGGGGTAGAAAAGCGAAAAAAATCCTGGGGCCGATTCACAAAGCTTTCCGTTAGTAGTCCTGTGTGCTATTGGCCGACAGCTGTTTTCGCTTATAATATGTATTCGCGATGGTCTCTTACAAGCAGTGCAGTTAGAACTTTTCTATAAATACGGACCCTGAAGTATAGCGCTATAAGAACCTGTAACGTTTTCCCGTTCTGGTGCGCCAACGCAGAATGGCATTTAGCATGCATTAATGTAGTATTTCTTTTTGTCTTCGACCTTGGAGCAGCACTGCTACTGCTATGCGCACAACGAAGGCGCTTTTAGTTTACCTCTGGGCCACTGGCTTGAACCAGGCGCGTCTAGATATGCTCATTGCTGTGTTTTGCTTGTGCTTGTTACCTCTGGACATTGTGTCTGTGTATGAGTGAGACACTTCATGCATCACCTATATTACCTGGAGTAGCACGCCAGGCACATGGCCAGGCAAACATTTCCAACGCTCATTAAAGAACTCTCTCTCTGTGTCTGGCTCCCTCTCTAATGAAAAAGGCTGATGAAATGAAAAAAGCTGATGCTCTTCCATACGCAGGCCCCAAAGAGTAATCAAGTTAAATATATCTGACATTCGAAATCACTTTGGGTCACTTTGGGTTCCATCACGTGTGCCTTGCGTAACCAATAGATTTTGAACGTCGAGAGAAAGTATCACTTCTATGTCGAATAAAAAAAGTATCTACTAGCACACCAGCATGGTTATGTAAGAGGAGGCGTATAAATTCTCCGAACTGTACGGCTTGCGACGAGACTGGAGACATTGAACGCTGTCTCTGGTCGGGACCGAAATACCGACATGAAAGGAACGCTCTTCTGGAGAGCCTGCAAGAAAAAAAAAAAAAAAAAAAAACCCAGGAGAGAGAGAGAGAGAACGAGAGAGAGAAAATCTTCCTCATGCGTGCCTGCAACACCGGATCAGTTATAGATAGCAAAGAACATTCACGTCTTCTTATTGCATTTTTAAGAGATACTGGTTTGATGGACAGGTGGTAAAACACCAATGTGATATTGTAAGAGACGCTAGGAGAAATTGCCGGCCTTGATCGCCAGGCTGCATCCTGCTACACTATACAGGGTATTTCAGCTAATTAACTTTAGCCAGAGTTTAAAAATATGCCTATGCACTCTAAGACGACCCGACAAAATGCATGTTTCTCACTTTTGTATGCATTGTGTCACGCTATCTTTTCTATTTTTGGTGTTGGGCTGCTGAGCACGAGGTCGCGGGACCGAATCCCGGCCACGGCGGCCGCATTTCGATGGGGGCGAAATGCGAAAACACCCGTGTGCTTAGATTTAGGTGCGCGTTAAAGAACCCTAGGTGGTCGAAATTTCCGGAGTTTTCCACTACGGCGTGCCTCACAATCAGAAAGTGGTTTTGGCACGTAAAACCCCATAATTAAAAAAAATTGTATTTTGCTTAATTAGATAATTAGCCAAGATTAATTAACTAACTTCTGAAGCAACGAAGCTAGGAAAGAAAATCCAATTAGAAAGTTGCAGAGTGGTTTGCAAAACGTCCGAATAAACAGTTTCTGTCTTTCTATCTATAAAGTATTAGTGTTTTTCAGCTTACTGTGATGCCTGCGAAATACAAAAAAAAAAAGAAAAGAAAAACACATAGTGAAATGCCCGTTTGTGCGTCGCGATTGCACTGTTCCCAAACATTCCGCGCACAAACAGCCATTGGCGCGCTGCCGCTTAAAAGGCGGCAGGGCAGCGACGTATAGGCTTTGCGTGTGCCAATTACGCTAGCACAGTTATCGCTTGTACTGCCGGAAGTAACAGGTCCGCCATTTCGCGATAGCTGTAAGCAAATTGAACGTCCCTAAATAAATAAAAAAAAGAACTCAGTTTTCGGAAGGCTGGAAATGGTAGAATAAATGTATCTTAATGGCCAGATGCAGTCTTTCACTGAATTTGCATTTATTTTTCGTGCGATTTCACAGCAAGTGCTCGGAGAGGTCACCTTCTGCAGCGATACAACACTGGGCTCTTCTGAGAACGCTTGCTGTCGCTGCCTTCAGCACCGTCGGTGAAAGGCTGCAGCATACTTCAGTTATCTTCTACTGTAAGGCTTCTGGACTGGTCGTTTCCGTCGTGTATGCGTGATCCTTAATATAGCCCCACCAGAAAAAGTCAATAGGGTTGAGGTCGGGTGACCTTGCCGGCCACAGGACAGGCCCATTTCTCCCTACCCATTGCCCTGGGAAGGTAACATCAAGCCATGCTCGTGCTTGACTGCAGCTGTGGACTGGGGCCCCGTCGTGCTGATACCACATTGCGTCAAGCCGGGCTAGTGGCATGTTGCAGCAAAAATCTTCAACCGGCCCTTTGAGGAGCTCACTTACATACCTCTTGCCGGTCAGAGCGTTGTTAAAAACACGGGGCCAATGATTGTGCTGTCATATATTCCGCACCAAACCTTAAAAGACCACTGATATTGGTGGCGGGATCTTCCTAACCAGTGGGGATTTCGCTCACTCCAATAGCGTGTGTTGTGGATATTGGCAATTTCGGGGAAAGTTCGCCTCGTCAGTCCAGGGTACCTTGGTGAGAAAGTCAGAATACTGCTCCTCCTGAATCAAAATCTATTTCGCAGAGTCGATTCTCTTTTGGAGGTCCCTTGACTCCAGGCATTGATGCAACTGCAGATGATAGGGGTGCAGTCCAGCTGTTTTCAACATCCTCCAGGCAGCTAGAGTCGGACGCACCGAGCTGTGCGCTCACGCTAAGCGTGCTAGCGTGTGGATTAGCCGCCACGAAAAACAAAACGTTGACGCGAACCTCATTATTTATGACTGAAGCTCTCTGCCTCTTTCTTGTGAAGCTGCCGTGGTTTGCTTCAGCGACTCGTAGGTGTTGAATTGTCATCGGGATCGGATATATATATACATACATACAGTGAAGCAGATGCGCGTATGAAGCGGTTTATTGACGTTTCGGCCGGGGTCCGGCCTTCATACCCGGCCGAAACGTCAATACCGCTTCATACCCCGGCCAAAACGTCAATAAACCGCTTCATACGCGCGTCTGCTTCCCTGTGAATATTTACCTGGACCCAGAACTGCTTCTTTTCTGGTATATATATATATATATATATATATATATATATATATATATATATATATATATATACCGGATATTTTTCTTCAGTGCTGAAACACGAGTAATTCACCTCATGATGAGAATGCTCACACACACGCGCGCAGGCAGAGAGAGAGCTTTCAACTCGCGTACAGGATGAACTTAGTTTGGCACTGGCAATTACTGTTGTTGCCAATCGCGAAATGGCGGCAGAGAGGAATAATTTCCGAGGGGCTTTTTTTGGAAGCGGTGTGGGTGGCCGGCAGTTGCGTCACTGTGCGGGCGCTCGCGTGTGCGAGACGTTTGAGCGCCTGAAATTTGGTGATGCGTGCGCCGTTCCGCGGCCGCATCTTTCAAGTCCCGTCTGGAAAGGAGGCTGCTTCGCAGCGCGTGGCGAGAGTAAGGTGGCGGGGAGCTGGAAAGTGCCGCAGGCTGTCTTCTCAGATGCGTGAAACGAAATTAAGAAATAAAGACACGCAGCTTGCCTAGAAAAACAACCAAGAAAGCTAGGCAGCCGACCGCGTGCGCCTAATGAAAATGGCTCCGCGGACGCTTCGCGCTTAATTCGATTAGTCGTCGCGGAGATTGCGATCTTTCCGCGCTTTCTGTTTTGTCGCTCGCCGGCCACTGCAAAACACGCGGAAGTGCGTTGCGCAGGCGGCGGGAGCGAGCGGCGTCTCGGCTGCCTGTCAGCGGGCCGCGTCTTCTCGCAGTCCACGCAAAGGTGCCATCGGTAGGACTTGTTTCAGTGTCCCACACTGCGAAGCAGCTGTCGTCGACCGTTGTTTGACTGCTGACATCGACGCCGCTGGTTTGACCTCCGGTCGCATACGGCGGCGCATTCCGATTGACGGAAGGAAGAGCGCTCTGTCCTATGGGTGCACGTCAACGAACCTCGTGCTGTCCAATTTAATCCGGAGACTTTCACTACGGTGTCCCTCGTAGACTCTGCCTGACTTTGGAACGTATTAGTCCGAGTAATTGATAACCAATGAGAGACAGCCTGAGTTCGCTGCTCGCTTCATTGTCGCTGATGTGCCACCTGGGAAGAGCGTGCACTAGCATGTCAAGCGCAGCGCCCCAACCGGTGGGTGAGAGTCTAATACGACTAAGCACGGGATCCAAGTGTTCGCACAAAAAAGAGTGCCGCTGTGCTGTCCTAACTGTTGAGTCCAGGCACTTTTATTCCCCCTTTCACATACATCCTAATGATAGTCTGAGCTTGTTTACCATCGGTGAGGCAGAATTTGCCTCGTATTTGTTTTTGTTACCTTTATTCAAGGGGCTGGTTACGGCCCCCCTATGATCGAGTTCAAATGAGTCTTTGTTTGAAGCATGGTCATTACATTTGAGACACTGCGCTGTTGCGCTATTCGGTCGTTGTAACCGATCGTTAGTAATGGTTATACTTTAAAGGCCTTGAAACTAACCTCCAGGTCATTTTTGTGCTCTATTAGGGCTATGCTTTTAGTCTGTTGAAAGAACATGAGTTCCTGTTCGACGCTATCTTTATGAAGTAAGACATATTGCTGTATTTGTATACGTATGGGTACACAGCGCGCAGAAACTAGACGAAAAACAATAAAAGCACAGGACATGCACTGTCCTTCATTTGTAGTTAGCGATTGTTGTATACCAGGCGTGTTTTCTTTTTCTTTTTGCTGTTGACAAAAATTAAAAAAAAAAATATTGCCTGTGGTATGTATAGCACAAATCTACTGGATTACTCGAAGAGGCTGACGTGCACAAGAAATCGAAGGGAATAATTAACGTATTAACAACATTTCACTAATCACCTCTTTAACAAATTAACTTAGCGCGCATATTGCGATTTGCGAATTGAAGCCAGTGAGGTTACAAGGTACATCCTGTTGAAACGAATTGTGTAACTCGCACCAGTTTTGAGATAAGCGTCGTCATATTTGCTGCGAAAATGCATTGTTGTTCCACTTACTTTTTTTTTCTAAAAAAAAATTAAATTATGGGGTTTTACGTGCCAAAACCACTTTCTGATTATGATTTTTTCTTAACAAAACGTATTTTTAGGCATTCAAGCTCAAAAATGATTGGCGCAACATTGCATTTTTCGGCACACTTTGGGAACGCATATCGAAACTGGTGTCATCCTCGGAACTCATTCCAAGTGAATACGACTTGCGAACTCACCGGATACAATTCGTGAACTGCAACATTTGCCGTAACGTGATTAGTTTAAAAGCTAGTAAGCTAGACATCGGTAATTAATCTGTGATTAATTTCGATTTCTCGTGCATATAGTGTCTGTCTCCAGAGTATATAGTTAAGCACAATCAGTAGAATTCTAAATGTCGCAGGCGGATACGTGTGCACCGCAACAAGCCAAACCCATAAGTATTCTGCCAGTACATATTATGCTCAACTCGCCGTTTTTTGTCCACTTGCGTGTAGTGACAAAGCTTCATTGTACCATCGTGTCATTCGCCTCAAAACACGTATTAAATGCCACGGCCCATTTTTTTTCTAGCTTGTTGATGTACATAGCCAAGCCTGAACAGTCGTGTCAAAAGAAACTGTCGGTAATCTCAGGCGTTCGCCGGAAGTTTTAATCTCTGTTTTCGAGACGACGTTTACACCGCTGCTTTGATGCGACAATTCTTTTGTGACTGTTTTGCGGTGAAGGCGTAGGCGAATCATTTTTCGCGTAGTAGTAGGCGAAACATTTTTCGCGTAGTAGTTAAGCACAAATGCCATTGTATTCGCTTGTAACTTCGCTTAGGAGATATATCTTCTTTCCGTACCAGTTTTATTTGCCTCCGGTTCCTGAGCTTTGTGTGCACGTTATACAGGGTGTTTCAGCGAACACTTTCAAAAATTTTTTAAAGGTTACCCGTGGCAGATAGCTTAATTCTAGTCCATGAGGTGGTCTGCTCGAGCGGCGGACATTACTTGCACAAAAAATTGAAATGAGAAATCGACTAAGTAACAACAATTCACTCATTAACTTTCTAACTAATTACCTTATGGCCCATATTTCAATTTACAAATTATAGTGGTGGAGCCACTTGGAACGAATTCTCAGGATGACACCAGTTTCGAGATATTAATTTCCAAACTTTGCAGAGAAATGCATTAGCGTTCGAGTTACTTTCTTAACAGAACGTCGTTTTATGCATTGAAGCACACAAGTAACTAGAACGACAATGCATTTTCCCGCAAAGTTCGGGAATTAATATCTCGAAACTGGTGTCTTCTTGAGAATTTGTTCCAAGTGGATCCGCCTTGCGAACTCCGCGGCTAGAATTTGTAAATTGCAATATGGGGTCATAAGGTAATTAGTTAAAAAGCTGAGTAGCGAAATTTTGTTAATTACTCAATTATGAATTTCAATCTTTTTTGCGAGTAGTGTCCGCCGCTTTGAGTAGACAACCTCATGAACTAGAATAAAGCTATCTGCCACGGGCAGTATTTAAAAAATTTGAAACTGTTCGCTGAAACATCCTGTACGTATTTCCTCCTTTTGCCATCTCATTTCCTGTATAGCTTTGCGCGTTCTGGCCGGACGCATAGGGTTAAGCGGAAAACTAAACGAGTACGCGCCTCCGTGTTTAACGGGCAGCGATGGTTATCTGACGCACGCGACGTAGGCCTCGCTGTGCTTGTCGGTGCAGCCGATGCACTGTAGTGCACACCGATGCCCCACTGGCAGAATGACCTCGGAGGCCGTCAGAAGAGCGGAGGCCTTGCGCGCGTGACCAGGGCATTCACTTGGGAAGCAATTCAGCCGATGCCACTTTTCTCACAGAGGTCTTTACTACGTGAATAGGTGCTGCATGAACCGAACCGCGCTCACGAGAAACAAGAGCATTTTGAAACGAACCCCAATCATTCATTGTGGACCAAACCAGCGCAGGTGGAGGAGAATATAAATTTGTGGCACGCGTCACCGCGGTTTCTCCGTCGTGTCGTTGTTAAGTGCATCAGCAGTACGCGAGGCATAAACACCGTGAAAGTCGAGCAATGTGCCTTTCGACATACAGAAAGCCATCGCAATTGTGAAAGCATCGCCGATAGTGTAGCGGCTCGATTGTCGCGGGATAAGCGCCAGTTGGACGCGGCGTCGTTCCAGCAGCCTGCGAGGCGCCGCATCAGGATGACGGCTGTGGCTGCCAGTGAACGGCATCAACGCCGTGGCCTTTGAGGTCACGCGTTCCGTTTCTTCGGTGAACGGTGGCATCTAGCAGCGCCGGTCCCTTATGTACGCGAATGCCGCCGAGGTCGGCAGTAATGGACGTCGCCCTTTCGCCGTCTGTGCACATACGAGGAACTGAAGGAATGCGGCCTCTTTTGCGTGTGATAGAAATAAGCGGTGCTAATTTAACTCGCTTCTCAGCCAAGTCACGCGCTCCCGCACGCGCCACAGTTGTTGGCAGGACTCGATCCTTTCCTGTCTCGGCTTACCTCGTCGTGATCAAGAGCTGCACCTCAAGAGGCCAGCACGATTTATTCTTACGCTCAGCTAAGGTATTCTCCACATTGTCCTTTAGAGCAAGCGAAAGGGGGACAGAAGGGGAGACTGCAGGGCCCATTTGTGTCTGATAAGCTGACAGAGTGCCGTGAGATTACGCGCCGAAACGCGAACAAGCTCGTCATCGTCTGGGATGTCGGTTCCCAAATGCAAGCCGTGCGTGTTGTGATGACGCTTCGATTTCCGGCCAGGAAAACCGCCGGCGGTACGCGAGAAAGAGAAAAGGCAGGCTACCCAAACTGCTGCGTTGTATACAAACAAAACGGAACCCCTTTCCCTCGAGCGATGATTGGTGCGACGACGGGGCTGAGCAAGATGGCACGCTTCGAAGGGCGAGTTGCGCGAGTCGCGATGATGGTGAGTCACTCGGTCATCGGGACGCACACCCCCCCAGAGGGCGAGGATGCCGCGAATCCGTTGCCGAGCGGAGCATATCTCACGAGAGGCTCGGCAGGCCCGTACGACGGGGTGACGACGACCGGCAGGAAGCCAAATGCGGCGGCGGAAGCTGCGGTCGGGGGCCGCACGCGACGACGCTGCGTGCAGTGGCAAGCGCGCTCGTCTGACTCGGCTGCTTGCCGGATGCTGCAGATGCAGCTATACATAGCGGCGTGCACGAGAGCGAGCGAGGCCTTCACATCGCGGCGCTTTCCACGAAACAAACTTTCATTTAGTCGTCTTCTCCGGGGTGACGCGAACAGGCGGCGGTGGTCTTTCTGCTCCCGGCCGGGTCGCCTCGATCAGCGCGTCAGCTTCACAGGCGAAACACCGGTTTGCCGCCGCTCCTTGCTGCCGCCGGCGTCCTAGGGAAAATTCTGGCCTGACTTGGGGAGAAGCGATTGGCTGCCCCGCGAGATACTACTGGCGTCGTCGCTGTTCCGTCCTGGCTTCTCTACCGCGGCGTTCTTGATTAATGACCGTAATCGGCTACGTGCAACCCCCTACGCAACCCCGCTCCCCGGTCCGACAGTAAGAGAACGGCAATGAACGCAGCGCGGATAAAATTTTTCGTTGCTATCATGAATGATGTTTCTTTCTTTAGGGGTGAGGCCGAGGTACGCTTTTGATTTATGGTCTCGTGGCAGTCAATGTCCCATCTTCCATGCCGTCATCCGGTAGCCCTTACTGAGGTCGATCCTGCCTTACGAGAGCAGTGGGACGACACTCTGCTTTTGTGCGAGCTTGGA
Organism: Dermacentor andersoni; assembly: GCF_023375885.2. Classification (NCBI taxonomy): domain Eukaryota; kingdom Metazoa; phylum Arthropoda; class Arachnida; order Ixodida; family Ixodidae; genus Dermacentor; species Dermacentor andersoni. The sequence continues at coordinate 36,522,010 of NC_092814.1, read as the reverse complement.
TTATCGGTTCTTTCGACTTGCACTTAGAGAGTTATAGTTCTGCAACGTATGTACAGTCACGACATGGTGTCTGCTGGACGCCGCTGTATTTTCTACGGGTGTACGACTATCCAAAACTTTCCAATAACTGGTCCAATTAACTTCGACCTTCGAATCGAAGTCACTATTCGTAAGTACAGATATTTTTCGAATAGATTTCGAATATTTGAAGTCGCCAGCTGTGCCCAGTCAAGCATAAAATTAGAGCAAATGTGCTCGAAATTCGATCCCGGCTGGCCGTAACACGAGTACAGATATGTAGCGGAGCACGCTATGGGGGGTCGCTCAGCGAGCCAGACTTTTTTCAGGCTAAACCGCTACCTTTCGCACTCGCCAATCAGTGCTGAGCATGCGAATGAATAGCTTACTTGCTCCTGTTGCACAATTTGTGCTGTTAATAATAAATAACGTTCCATAACGTGCGATATAATGACAAGAACTTGCTAATGTTGTGAATATACTAAGGTGTTATAATCGTTTTATATTAATGGCGAGAACAGCCGATCATTAATCGAGAAATATTTGAAACGTATTGGATATTCGATTCGATTCGGTCTGGGAATTTACTGTTCGGACACACCTAGACTATTTTCGTTAGGACTCTATAGTCATTCAGCAAAACGCGTAAAGCACCATCGTAAAGCGTGCTTGTGTGCCCTTATACATTAATGTCCTACAATTCGCTGTCTCTCTCTTTGCTCTAACCATTTGCTCTTCGTTATTTTCATTGGTTTACGTAAAACCTTATTTTGATAGACAAAATGGTAACAGAAGTGCACTACCATGAGAATATCAAACTGAAATTGGGTATTGTGCTTGCTTCCATGCAGCCATTTAGCACAAAACATTCCTTTTAGCTCGGCCTGCGTCGACCCTCTCGAATTAAGCTTAAGTAAACAGCACATGCCTCTCTTGCGGTGTGTGCAGACGCAGAGGATTTGTTCTTCTGCCCTCCTTACATACTTCAATTTCTTCCTCCAACTAATCGCCTTTATTTTTATATGCCGTTTAGAGCTGCGCGGAGCTGACTACTACCATGACATTTCGCTAGCAATTAAGACGGTATAAGGGAAGAGTAGCCGCTGGCAGCGCGACGGCTTGTTAGCTCTCAGACATAATTGCCAAATGTGCCATTCTTCGTATTACGAACAGCAGCAGGCAACGCCAATTCTTTGCTGTACGCATAGACGTATATTTCTTATATTTCCCTGAAAGAAGCGCCGCTATCAACGATCATCCCCATGTGTGTTATTATGTATGGTATGACCTCTTAGGAAAGTGGCATATTTCATATGCAGTTCCGAATTCCGTGTTCCTTCGGTGCTTAGACTAGCATTTTTGCGCGTTTATAGCTTTAATTTCGCGTGTGCGCTCCAGTTACTTGGGCTGAAGTCGATGCGCTATGAAGCAGACGACTAGCCTTCACGAGTGATTACAAAAACTGAAGCATAGCTCAGATTATTGAAGCTAGTGCTGTGAGCTTATATTGCATGGTTGGCGCCGCGCTCACAAAATTCCGACCACATTGAGTGGTTTGAGCGCAAAGGCGATGCTGCACATAATTGCGGTTCTACAGAAAGACGAATCCTTAATCCGAGCCGTTCGCATTACCGGAACAACCGTGCTATTGACCTAAAACGAAGACAGCGAGAAGGCAATCAGTGAGGAGGAAATCGAAATATGCCGCGGGCTCCCGCTGCGCGAGCGTTGCCGCTGAATGCTAGGGAGAAAGAGCCACCAGCCTGGGGAGATTCTGGAGGAAGCGTTTGTCCCTCCAGATGGCGCTGCCACGGAGAGCGGCAGACGACAAAGTTTGCCTGCTGCGTGCGGGCCGCGGGGTCTCGTAGTATTCGCGATGGCTCATCTTGTGAGCCGTGATAGCACATTGTGACGAGTTCATGTGGTTCCCTTCTGGCATCGGCCGCTTCGTGTACATCGCCAGTGTTGACTCGTGAAGGCTCTCCCGGAGGGGGGTGGGGGGGGAAGAAGGAACACTGCTTTTCTCACCAGGATGGATTCATGCTTCGGCGCGCGTAGCCTGTTCGGAGGACACTCGAGCACGGACACGCTGTTCAGCAGCACTCAGCTCGAAGTCATTCAGGACCTGGACCTCTACTTTATTCGCCAGATAGCGCACAGCCTCGGGGTGAGTTGAGTACGGTGGCGGCCAGTGTGCGTGCGCGCGTGCCGGCCGCTCCGAGCGCTTGTCAAAGTGGATGGATGCAGTGATAAGCTCCTCGTGGCGGCGGTGAGGGAGCGCGATTCAGGTTTGCCTTCCTTCCTCGTAGCAGCGGGTTCGCGGCGGGCCTCTGCCGCAAAGCCGCTGCGTGGAAGGTTGCTTTTGCTCCGGGCAGTTTTCTCACGCTTCAACCGAGATAGATCGGCGCGCGTCCACGGGTGCACGTTTGGTGCAGTGCTCAAGGTGCACGTACCATTTTACGGGAAGGACGGCATCAGGTGTTGAGGCGTTCCCGCAGATTCGCGTGCGGCCTTAACAACGCCTCAGCGACTACTGCTGTTGACCCGGCGCCTAGCATTCGCCGTCTCATCGTTGCGGGATGCCCTGGAGCAGGTGGCTAACGTGCCGGACATGCGCTGTTACTGCACAGTGAGGCGAGGTTATTTGCGAGTCGCGTTATCATGCCCGTTAACCTATCCACCTTCCCGTTGAATGCTCGGAAAATGATCACCTTACCGAAGTGAATAAGACAAAAAAAAAAAGTGGTCTGCAGTGGCCCGAGACGGGCTACCTTTATTTATTTTTTCTTCTCTTTCTCGCCTCTGGAACCGCTTCCAGCTGTGGGGTATACGCGGGGAGCTAGGTAATGTATCCGCCTCACCCATGCATACGAAGCAGTGCTGTATTTTTAAGGATGCGTAACGGCCAGCGCTGTTTGCACGTGCGTGCGCGTGTGTTTAGGGCGTGTTGTCGCGGGGGTCTGTTCGAGACGAAGAGCGAAGGGGAGGCCGTTATTTTTAGACTCGGCGACGAACCGCGTCCACCGGCCAGGTCGCCGGAGTTGCAGATAGAACTCCGCTGAATCCGTTCTTCCTTGTAGCTGCATGCACCATGACTTCATTTTGCGACATCAGAAGTGAAAGAACACAATCGTTGACTTTAGGACGTAAACACCAAGGCCCTAACCGGATGTTTTCGTCGTGAAGTGAGCGCTCTTCTCGATGCGTTAGCTTTAAGAATGAACCAATCGATTTCCAAGTCCTTGTAAGTGAAAGTAGTCACACATTGTACTGTGAAATGCGCTGCTGCGGACTCGAACGCTTGTATATCAACCACAAAACACCGTTAGCCGGGTCTTTTGCATCGATGGCAGCAGAGGAATCTGGCGTGTGTAATTCACATCAGAACGATAGCAGCGACCGCGTGGTCGCTCGACGTTATCGTGTAAACATCCAAGTGTCCACTTGGGGATATCGCAACGCTCTTCGACGGCCGTTGGCGTGAACCGAAGGCGCCGCTACATGATCTGCTAGACGTGGGAGTCGATGACGAGCGTACTTCAACAGCTCTTAGTCACTGCGCATGAAATGACCACTAATAGTAGGGGCAACGTGGATCCAGCGTTGTCATATTATTATAAATAGTTCAGTAATATTTATCTTTAGAAGTTTTCACTATTTTACGAGGTACTACCGAGCACGAGCAAAATACGCTGGCAGAACATGGTGGAATGTTCAATGTATGTGAAACGCGTTTTGTTTTCATAATAGCAGAACCAGGATTCCAGTGGCCGTGAGGTGCACAACCGCCATATATTTACGTCTGCTGTGTTTTAGAAATACGAGGCTATAGCTTGAGTTCAGTAGCTTCATTGCTCGAAACCAAGGTGACACAAGACTCGTCTCCTTTCTCGTGTGATGTCTCCTCTATTCGTATACACGCGCACCGGCGAAGGCGTTTGCAAGAAGTGACCTTGCACAGCGCCTCGCTGGTCTAAGAAAAAAAAATTCTGGGGTTTTACGTGCGAAAAGCACGACATGATTATGAGGCACGCCGCAGTGGGGGACTCCGGATTAATTTTGACCACCTGGGGGTCTTTAACGTGCCCCAATGCACGGGACACGGGTGTTTTTGCATTTCGCCCCCATCGAAATGCGGCCGCCGCGGCTGGGATTCGATCCCGCAACCTCGAGCTTAACAGCGCAAGCTAGCTGGTCTAAGGAGAACAAAATCTGTGCCAAAAAACCCGAACTACGAATTTCTGCAGCCGACAGGTGCTGCCGTCCAACAGTTGTGGTGGAACTCGTGCAGCTGCGGGTTCAAAATATCGCCTTGCGCCATTATACGCCTGCCGCGTTGTTCTCACTACCTTCCATATATCTGCGATACTTGGAACAAGCATTTGCCACATAGTCAGAAAGACACAATCTTTGCACCGCAGTGTAGACTCTTTATATCCATTTATTCATGCAGTCTCGGGCATTTTGCCGTCGTTAAGAAATTAGAACTGCGGGAAAACAAACATATGGACGCTTTGCGTGCCCGTTTCACACCTTTTCTCTCTCCTCATTTACACGATTCGCCGGCCCATGTCTGTAATCTAATTTCTAACCTCCTCTCCCCGTTCGTGCCCATCAGGCTAGCTGTGTGTCATCACTTCTTTGACGCGTGCACTTGTTTCAGTGCTCAACTGCACTCCGACAAGCAGTGACTTTATGTTTTATTTGTCTCTCTCATTTACGTATACGCTTCCCGTCATGTTTGTGATGGAGCAGAGTTTCCGCCGGTCTTTGTATATCCTCCCCATTCCTTAGGCCTCACTCGGGCTCATTCAGACTCATTCGGACTCTAACTCGGGAATGATGTACCCGACACAGCCTAAACAGGAGTACGAACTCGCCTGAGTGAACTTGGCAGCTAGGAGCGTGTTCGCGATAGGTTATTCATAAACGGAGCGCATCTGAAGTCGCCATATTGAGCAGGCTTTTGTTTACGCTCGCCGTGACACTGAATTGGACAGTTGAGCTGGTCGCCGGTTGGTAACGAGATGATTACCGCGTTTTGCTAGAGGCCATGAACTGCGGCGAACCAGTCGTAGCTCTAACTCATACAGCGGCGTTGATCGAAAGCTTATAGAGAAGCAGGCTCACGGTCATGGATGTTCTCAAACAGATGGAGGGTAGGAGTGAGGAGGTTTAATCTTGACTCCTTTATATCATGGTTCAGTTCAGTCTATTACCTTAAAAGCCCCCTGCAGGGGCATTAGATAAAAGGTGGTTTTTTATAAAATAGCAAAAACATCGTGAGAAATAATCATATAACAAAATGGTCGGTTACAAGCCTTCACATGTGGTGAATTAGCGAGCCTCGGTCCAACACGTCCTCAGGCTAAATGATGGATCGTTCTACTGCTCCTTTGAAACTTTTGTGTTCCATCGCTCCAGTCTTTAACTTCTTTATTCCTACAGGGCAGTTCATGCGACTACCGAAAGGTGGAACAGTTGCGATGCGCGCGGCCTTTCGATTGATTTACTTTTCCTGATTAAAACAGTACGCTGCTACCTATGATATACTATACATCTGTTCAGGTACCTGGGCTTCACTCGCCGCTGTCCGCTGGAGCCCTTAAAAAAAAAAAAAACAGAAAAGGCGTATATATTTATTAATTCTGCAGCAAGTAACGTGTTTTGAAAGCCCGCTATAGTAATTAAGTGTTTGAGACCTTTTATATACAGTACGTCTTCCTTTTAGATTGCTTTCTTTTTCTTTCTTTCTTTCTTTCTTTCTTTCTTTCTTTCTTTCTTTCTTTCTTCCAATTTAGAAACGACGAACAGTGCTTTCAAGCGTTTGTTGACGGCCCGCTCAATCGGAGGACATGAATGCATAGGTCAGGACGTGCAGGGAAAGTGGTTGTGAAAGTCACACAGACAGGACAGTGCCGAGAGGCAACGCATTCAGGACCCGCTTCCGGCGCACTTTCGGTGCTGCGACGAAGGCACTGCTGTTTCGACGTCGCCCGCACGCCGGCGACGGCGAGCGGCAGGCGAAGAAAAAGCGCTTTTGTTTTCTGTGGCATTCGTCCAACCCGCGCGACGCAGCTTGGGGCGAGAAAAAACGCGGTCACGCTCCTCGGCGAACGGTGCGCGGCCGGTCCCCTGCCTTTCTATCTCCGTGGCGGTGGAGCGACCCAGAGGAAGCCCCGTGATTGCACTGCGAAGAGGTTGACCTGACGACGCTGGCCATCGCCAGTCGTGCCCTAGTCCCGCAAATGGGCCGCTGCTCGTGGGCAGCGAGCGGTCAGGGCTGTGTGTCCATCCGTGAACACCGGAATCCACGCGCACATGCATCTCCGGTAGGGTGGCCAGAAGGGCTAGCCACCCTATCTCCGGCACTGAGTCGCGCTTCCCGAGCCTCGATCGCTGGACGACCGAGGCTCGCTAAGGCTTTACAAATGTCTTCGCGTGACGAACTACTTTCGGACACGTCGACATTATTTTGTTCCGAGGAGACTGTGAAGTGAAAGCCTTTGTCACAATACTTGGCCAGCCACTTGTGTTTAACGAGAGCAAAACGCGCGGTAAGTCGGTGCGGGTTTCTCCGGCGACTGCCTGCATGCGTGTTGTCAGTGCGTGGCGCACGCCTCGACTTTCGCGCCGCTGTGCGAGTTTACGAAAAGAAAGTCGCTGCGTCCGCAGCACTTCGCGACGTCCATTTTTTCTGAGGACAACGAACATCGGGTATCGCGCGTCTCGTCGCTCCTTCTTGTATGGTTATGTTGAATCCCCTTTTCGTTTATGTAACGAAGGTTTTTTTTTTTTTTTTTTTATTAACGGGAGCATTTGTCATGCTCTAAAGACGCCTTATTTTAAAGGTTCTGGCGCTGAGTTGTTATAATGGATAAATTAAGCGAGAGCTTTAATAATTAGGCCACGTGAATTTCTGCTGGATTTCTCATTTTGAGGCCTATACTGGTGGCGTGCGCCGTATGTTCGACAGCCGTGTGTTATGCGAATTTATTTATCTCTTCGTCTCCATTTGTGTAACGTCGCAGTATGACGCAGACTCGCGTGTCCGCTGAACTGCATCCAGTCCCTAGACCCGTGGCAGAGTAGTAGAAACTATGTATAGTGCGTGGTCCCGCTGGGGAAATTGCGCAGTAATTACGGAGGCATGGATCCCTGCGAACGAGTCTCGCCGACATTCCTTGCGTTGTTGCCATTGCATCAGCATTAATGCTTAGTGAACGTTTCGGCGGTGACAGATTGCTGGAAGTTGAACACGCATTGAATATACGAGAGAACGTTGGGAGAACGCCGATGGGAGATCGGCGCCGCGGTAGCTCAATTGGTAGAGCATCGCACGCGTAATGCGAAGACGTGAGATCGCTGCCCACCTGCGGCAAGTTGTTTTTTTTTATCCACTTTCATTTCCATTAATTTATCATTTCTTTAATTCAATCAGTAAGTACAAGTAATTTCCCCTGAGTTGTCCTTGGTGTCTTTGTTGGCTTATTATGCTATTACATGGGGGAAGTAGCTCTAAAATTACGGAAGGCGACAGAACAGAGCGCGTGCATACTATAATCACACTCTGAGTGACCAGGAGGTAGAAAACTTGGTTCATATTGAGGTAGAAAACTCTTGAACGTGGCCGGTTGGTTCATGGTGTGGCAGAATGAGCAATGAGGAGACACTCGGGGATCCATCGCCATGCACAGCCGTTGTGTGCCTTCTCAGTGGGCCCAGTTAGTTTGCCACAACAAGGCGAACACGCCTGGAGCTTTCCCAAAGGATTGAGCGTGTTTCGATGTCGATCAATTGTTACGAGGGACGGTGCATTTTACGAGCCATACGAGGCAGTTCTTGCCAGACGCCGCCTCACAGCCAACGTGATGTCCGATGTGGGAGAGCTCGTGCGTTGACGAAGCTGACGGCACGTTTTTACAGCCTTTGCGCACGCACATTATCGAGAGAGTCTGAGGAGTAGCAGCGAATGCGTTCCAGCACAAGGAGCTATCTTTATCGCCTGGTGGGCGCCTTTGCGATGTGGTCAGGTTGTTCACGCCGCGTGTGAGGCTGTGGCCCCGTCTTTTCTCAGGCTCCCGTTGTACCATCTCCGTGTGACGAGCCGCGTTAGTCCGGCCATAAACTATCCTTCCCAGCGTGCGGGTGCGTATACTGTCCCACTTCTGGGCGTCCTCGTATGCGGCGCCACCACTTTCGGGGTCAGCAGGGAAGACCGCCGCGATGTACGACTGGGGCCCGTTGTGCATACACACGCACCGCACAAGGACCACCTTATATAGTCGCAGCGTCTGACGGAAACCGTGCAGCAACATCAGCGTTGCGCACTTCAGAACAGCGACTCCATTGAGCAAACTTCTTTTCCCAACGCGTAAGAACAGTCTGGCATTGACGTCACGGATCCGATTTAGAGCCCCATTCGCTGCTTACAAGCTAGTCCTGGGCATAATATGGAGATGCGGATTGGGTAAAGGTGCTGAACTTTTCACCGTGTTAGCGGTATACCTTTTCTGTTCTTCCGTTACAGGCCGTTAATCCTTGATATAATTTGTATATTACTTTAATACATATGAATGATATTGTCGATGTATTTAGTCACCCCGTTCAAGTAGGTTTGTTTGCTGATGAATGTTTTGTTTAATGATGTTAACTGCTGTGAAGATAAAGTTCTTAAGTTGTAACCGTCACAACATTCATTCCTGGTGCAGCCAGTGGAGCATGCAGCTTAATACTAACCGAACGGCTTACATGCACATAAGTAAGAGAAAAAGAAAAGCAAAAAGAAGAAGAAAAAAAATACCTTTGTCGTTTTCTTACGATCGTGCATCTCAGCACTCATCTGAAGTTGGGATGAAGGGGCGGGGAATTGTGCGGATAAGTAGAATGTACAGCAGAATTGAGCAAATGCTACGCTTAGCACCCACACTTAATTCGCTTGCAATGCTTGCTAGCCACAGCTATAGTTTGCTCAAGGTTGCTTTGAACCGAATTACGGTGGAAAAGCGGCGGAAACTACCGGCATCGCGCCGCCAGAGCAGCTGCGCGTGCGCTGTGAGCGTGGTGTGATATCGGTCTGTCTGACCTCTGCGACCGCATACTCACCACGAACATTTCGCTTGTAAAAACTGCCTCTCATTGGCCGGTGGTCGCCTTTCGCGGTTGGCCTACGCTCGCCCTTACGAACCGTTCTTACTTCCATAGGAAGTACGTCCAAGGTCGATCCAAATAGGTCGCGAAGCTTCGGGCGAAAAGCGGTTCAGTACAGATTGTCACCGACATCAGCATGGGGGGTTATGGGAGCAGCGATTGAAGCGCGACTATGTTTGGAGGGAACAAATATTGGGAAAGAAAAAAACGTTTTTTAATTGAAACGAGACACAGATTCATTCAACGAAAATAAAATTCCTAGTCAATTTTATATATTCGTGACGAGTTAAGAAAATACAAGTTTAATTTTATTACTAGTAATAAATGAATTTCTTTTCACGCCTACCGCTACAGGGGGCGTTGACGCCACTATCACTCGCAATACAATGCACGTCTTGAAATGGGCAGAAAGGCGCTTGTAAAGTTCACCTGTTGAAATACGCCCCCCTCACAGTTTGTGCTTTCTTGCTTGTCGAAGTTTGTCTGAATTTGGTGACGCGGGTAGCTTCATCGCTTCTTAATCTGTTCAGTCAAAAGTAGTGAGTTACGACCGCCAGATAATTGTGTAGTTGTTTTCGTGCGACTGCGCTGGCCGACGGGCTTGGCATCCGACAATAGGATCAGCACTCTACACCTAAAGCTTTCGTCGGCCTCCAAAGAAAGTATGTTCTTTGCAGGGATGCGATTTCGACAACCGTACGGCTGGGCTTTTCCTGCATCGCTTTCCACGCTGAAAGCTCGAAACGCCCATCAAGTCGAATGACGGGGCATTTGAATATATAGCTCCAAAGGAAGGACAACAAAACAAATTTCGCGCCTTCGAAAACAAGATGACGTCACTTTTGCTTATAACGGACATGGCGTCACATTATTTTTTCTTCCGCCGGAAGTGTTCCCACCACATACAGATGGCGCTAAGCCCCATGAACCGCCGATGGACCGCCATGTTTTGAACGTATGGGCTCCTATGGAAGCTTCGTTACCAGGTATATTTACCTTGGTACGTCTATTCCGGCCCGGGTTATCCGGCGCCGAGTGTCGCCGTTTCACTGCGGTGCACGTTTCTGGCGCCAAGGGCTTCTCTCATTGTTCCCCCACTCTCCCGCCGACCGGCCAGAGGCGGCCGTTTTAGGCGAGATCTGGCGCCTCGTTTTCCGGGGATTTTGAGAGGAAAAAGATGGCGGTCAGCCGAAAGTTCGCGAGCAGCTCGCTCGTCAAGGTGAAGGGCCCTTGGTGCGGCGAAATGTGCACGCGAATGGCCATTCATTCTAGCGGCTACTTTTTCTTCTTGTGCTGTACGTTCCTTTTCAGCATTGTCGGTGCTTTTATAGCCTCACTGTCTCACTGCAGAACCCGCTTATTGTTTTCCCCTTTTTTAAGCGAACCATCTTGGTTGCGTGCCCCTCGAGCAATAAGCGTATAGATATCGCCTAATATAACGCGTCGTGCACGGTGGAGAACTTAATTGGTGCGATCAAAATGTCTTTCTTTCTTTCTTTCTTTCTTTCATTCTATTCGTAGAGTGTGGCATCGAAGTGACCTTCGAGGCATATCACGTCATTGAAGCCACGTTATATCCAGACGCGCCCCAGAAAACGAAAGGATGGATGCACCGCCAATGTTTTGTCTGTTTTCAAGCAAACGGACTTCGATGCCACACTCTACGAATAGAAAGAAAGAAAGAAAGAAAGAAAGACATTTTGATCGCACCAATTAAGTTCTCCACCGTGCACGACGCGTTATATTAGGCGATATCTATACGCTTATTGCTCGAGGGGCACGCAACCAAGATGGTTCGCTTAAAACCACTCGTATTCACACTGAGAGCACCTTGTTCCCTTTCGCTCCATTCTTTCTTTTCATCCCTTGAGCCCCTTCCCCCGTGTAGGGTAGCAAACCGGCCGTGCGTCTGGTTGGCCTTCCTGCCTCTCCTTCCTTATTTTGCTCCTCATCCCCTTACCTCGAAGAGCCGCCTAGCCGCGGCCTTCGCCGTAGGTATATGTCGTATTTTTGGCAATTACGTCTACGCGGCCTGGACGGCGTCTCCGCGCTCCGCCTACGCTGGAGCGCTCGGACGGTGAAGAGGTACACACGAAACTGGCCGGATATTTCAACAGAGCCTGCATTTAGAACGCAGCGAATGCCGTCACCCTTTGCAGTTGGCGCTCAGACAAAGTGCGCGCCGCTGTGCGCTCACCTCCGCTCCCCTTGGTAATCCTTAAATGACGTCAGTTCATCAGATGCGTGTAATTGGGCAGCATGCTGGTAGGTGAGCTGGTGTACGCCGCGGAAATGCAGAGGCGTTCGCTCTTCAAAAGCCTGCGGCATAATTCACAAATCTTTTCGTTTGTAAGTGCTATTTGCCATTGGGCGGGCCGCCTTATTCGCTAATATATGTCCAGTACCAAGATCAGCTGGCATTTCTTCTTACAAATATTTCTAGCGTAGGCGATTCTTTTTTGTGAGTACAGGACCTGAACAGCATATTCACCGACTGCACCCTTGCGCCCCCTCGCGCCATAAAAATCCATACATCAGCATTAGTGACTATAAAACCTGATTTGGGCATGTTGCGTCAAAGAAAGAAACCATCGAGGACATGCATTGCGCACGCAGAAGCAAGTATAACCTGCGGAGCTCATTCGGGTATCTCTTTCCAAAGCATCCAAAAGATTATAAACCGCCATCGTTTTGTGATCAACTTCGCGGACTCCCTGAATCCGGTTGTCAGTCACGAGCCAATTTTTTTATTGCCCTCAGTTGGAGCAGCAAGGTGCTTAGTATAATTTATCTATTTTCTATTTCTTCCCCGACAGAGAATTCTATCAGGAATGGAACCTAAAGAAAGGTGCTGTACGTCACTGAAATAAATGCTGGCGTAAGTTTTCAACAGAAAGTCGCTTGAAGGTTGAACCGTACTTCCTCTTTTCGCCTTCCTTTAAACCCTCCAATGGCGTCGATCATGGACCTGTGTCGCTGAGTGCGCGCCAGTTCCGTTATTACTTTTTCGCGCCACCGGCCGTCGTGTTTTCGCTGTACATTTTCTCCCTCTCAAATCTGCATCGAGAGTTCGGTTATTTTTTTATTTATTTTTTATTTTATTTTCACAATACTGCGAACATCTGTCCAAGCAGGAGGGGGCTACGTGAGCAAATACAAAAAAAAAAAAAAGCAAACATACAGATATATACAAGGGTTACAGTCAACAAGATTCATCAAGGGGGTGGCTGTAACCAGTGGGAATTTCCAGGTAGGGCATTCCAATCATTGATTGTTTTCGGAAAAAAATGAGTTTTTGAAAAGGTTTGTTCGTGCAAAGATCGGTTTTAAATACTGGCTGTGTTTGTGGCGGGAAATTCGAGATGTGTCCTTAATAATATAGTCACGCGATTGTATTCCTAGTTTCCCGTAATAAATTTATAATATCCACCGGACTGTGTACATAACTTTGCTTGAGAGAGTTTAGGCGCACAGTAATCCTATTTTTGATAATTCTCATCGGGAATAGAGAGCTATATAAGCTTTTAATCTGACTCTTGGAGCGTTTGTTGGGTATTCCCCCGTGCTTAGACAGCTTGCCTACATTTGACTCGGACTGCTCGAAAAGAAGAGCCCGATGCTTCAAGTACGACAGTTCTCTCTTTTCCGCAGATCCTTCTGTAGGTTCGGACGAAATATTCGTTGACGTGTTTTTGCTGTATCGATCCTCCTTCGTTTCCTTTCGGGCTATACGTTCCCCATTTTCACTTCATTTAAATTTTGTTTGTTTCTTGTGTTTTTTGCCTTCGTCTTTCTGGCCCTCGCGGTCGCGTGCGCATGTCGGCGGGGAAGTATTTTCCTCGCCGCTTCCGCTGCACCTGCCAGCCTGGCGAGGTCTGAGCCCGCGGCCTTGCAGAACCGCGCCCCGGAATTGTCAGGGCGTTTCGAGGCCGAGTGCTCTAGAACCAGCGCTGGTGCCGGAAACGTCGCAGCCGTCAAGCGAGACAAGAACCGCTGCTCCTGTCGCTTGGGCGCATTCGTCGACGCACATTGTCGCCAGCCGTCGCCCACGTCCGATATAGCGCAATCTCTGCAAAGATGCATGCTACCACAGCAGTACTTGCCTTATACTTTGTTATAAGTTTGTCCCGGCTGCGCTGTCTAGGACAGATGCTGCAAGGATGCTCCGCCTACTTGCACTCCAGTGCACTACATCAGAGTAGAATGAACCACATTATATCCGCGCCCGTCCATACACCCTGGTTCCAAACTTAAGCCTTCGAGTTCAACCAAAACTTCCCCGAAGGGACGCGACCCTTTTGTGTAGGCTACGGTTGGGCGTCGCATTCACTGAGGACTAGGCGTTCCGCATAGGTTTGGCTGACACCGCAGCATGGGTCGATTGCGGCGTCGCGGAAGCAATTGGGTATGTTGTTTGCCAGTGCCCGCAGTACAGTGTGCAGAGACAATCGCTTTCCGTCGTGCTGAACCAGTTGGACGACCAGCCTCTGTCGGAAGAAAGAATTTTGAAACATCGACGCGTCTTAACATTGCGTCAGAAGGCCGTGCAAGCACTACTGCGCTTCTTTAGATCGACCGGCCTGTGTGAACGCCTGTGATTGGAACGCCTTTTTTGTTACCTGTTCTTGTTTTCTTTTCGTGCTTTTTTTTTCTCTCCCTTTGCCCTCTTTCCAACCTCTATATCTTCCACCCCAGTGCATTGTAGCAAACCGAAGACTCGCCTCTGGTTACCATAGAGTTTCTAAAAATACCCTAGAGGGAAATGTGGCGCTAGTGTCTACGGGGGTTCTCATGCGCGTTGCCTCAACCTACATGGGAATGATGGGAAGTACAGGCTTCGGATTGACTTCGGTCTTTAGACTAGTGGCGTTTGTTTCTGGCGCAGTAAACAAAGCTATACTCAAATATTATCGCGTAGAATCTAATTCTATTTCTGCAGTATGTTATATAATGTACAACACGCTGCATAAACTTTGTATGACTTTGAGATGGAAGCATGGTTTACTATGGTTTGTCACCAGGACACACCAGGGTATGCATACTTGTGCGATTCTGTTCCCAATTTAACGCCAAAGAATAATTATTTATTCATTTTTTCAACAGCAAAACAACCGTGCAAGTACTTATATAAAAATACTCATCATGTATTTCTGGGAATAAAAATGTTGTATTGTGACAAAGCGTTGCGCCCTTGAGAGGAATGCTACAAGTGTCGTCTGCTACGACGCCTGCTCGCTGCAAACGCGAGACTTTTCTCGCAGACGACAGGCACTTGCGAACTCTCTCGCTCTTTCGAAAGGTTGCGTCGGCTGTCACGATTGCTGAACGTCTTCAAGTACTTTTAAGCACATCTGCTGCAGTGCTAGCTAGGACGCTAGTGGCCTCCTACGAGTATGCTGCATCATATTATATATTGGCGTACCGCTTCCGAAGCGTTACAGCGTGGCTTTGCGGGTACCCATTGTGCGACACTAGACTACAGCTAGGAAGCAGCTATCTTTCCTACCACAAGTAAGTTTGTGTTCTCAAAGTCCTAAAACACGCATTTCAATGAGCACATAAATGAGCACATAATGAAGCCCTCAATAAAATTTGATTGTCAAGCCACTAGAAGTACAACTGTATATGTCTTGTATCAGTAGTGCCTTCTTTGTCCTATTCTGAAGTTTCATAAAGCACGTAACGCTACAGTGCCAACCTAACACACTTAACAAACAAAGGTCCAAACGCTCAAAACATGTTCTTTCAACGTTTACGATGCCGCCGCTTTCTCGTCACGGCTTCGACGCCACACCGCGACACAAGCATCGTCCCAGTCGCTGGCCCAGCGCGCTATCGCCACTCCGAGCAACATAACAAAGGCAAAGAGCTTTGCGTTGCACTGTCCAACTGCAGGTTATAGCAATTGCGCTTGGAGCGAAACCAAAACTGCCAAAAAATACTTGTACACTAGTTCGCCAGTCAATAGAATGCCAATCCGAAGCCTGTACTTCCCATCATTCCCATGATGGTTGAACGATCGCAGCGCCAGATTTGCCTCTAGGTATACTAATATGAAACTCTATGCTGGTTACCCTCTCTCTCTCTCTCTCTCTCTCTCTCTCTCTCTCTCTCTCTTTGTCCCGAGAAGTTGAGCGCGCGCTGGTTATATTTTAATGCGTCAGCATTCTTTGGCGAATACCCCAGCTCCGTCAGACGAAAATGCACGCTAAAGGTGTACTGCCTTGTATCTGCGTAAAAATACGTAATTTGCGAAGTTAGGACATTTACTCGCTGTTATAGTGTAAATGTAGATGATTGGTAGCTACCATAAGAATACATAGGGCTCCACGGAAAATGCATTGGGAAGCTTATAGTAGGGGCGGACGAACTGAAATTTGAGGGTGGGCCTACTTGAAATTTAGAGGTGTGTCAGCCTGACATTTGGAGGTGGGTCACTTGAAAATGGGGGTGAGCCAACCTAAATTTGGGGGTGTGCCAACTTAAATTTAGAGGTGAATGCAGAAAAACTCTCATGGATTTTCTGCATTCTTCCTTTATTATTGTTTGCTCTCCAATTTAGTCTTTTTTTTTCTTCCTTTTCCTTCTTCTTGATCCTTTTTTTATCTTGGTCCACTTTGCTGCACTCTTGCCTATAGAGGGTTGCCGGACTGCTTCACTGACCCGTGTCATTGCGCCGTGTCACGTCATAGCGTGAGCCACGGAAGTGCGAAATGTCCCGACTTTTTTTTTTCTTTTTTTTTGAAGCTTGTATTGCTTTGCCTGTTTCTCCAACTCGCATCAGCGATATTCGTTCCAGCATCGTCACGAACTATTCGCGAATAGCCGGCGGTGCTCACGCGTCCATATGAAGCTATGTTGAGCCCGTAAATATTACATGACTGGAGAATGAATGAATCTAACAAAAGATTGGCCTGTGCTTGGGTTTGTGCATTGTGCCATGGTGAGATAAATTAGCGTCGTGTACTTGTGGGGAATAATTTATAAGCTTTGTTCGTCGCTTGAGTGAAAGGAGGCCGTAATCGAGAGTGCAAACTAGCACAGGCATACCGAAACTTCTGGCTGTTTTTTGTTACAAGTTCACTGTTCAGGCTGAACAGCGCGTCTATCACGCGAATGCTATAATATTGTCACTGTTACGTCGGAAAGCTCGGCGAGTATTTTACGTTAGTTTACGGGTTTTAGCCATGTAATGAAACTTCGGGTGCTTGCGCCTTGTAAATGGATCGTAGGTCGCACGCTGACTTGTTTTGCGCACAAGTGCGCAAAACAAGTCATTTTGCAAAGTTAAGTGATTTGGTAATGATGCCGATTCTTATATACTCAAGCGTCACGTTTTTGCTTTTGGCCACAGTTTTCGTGGGTCAGCCTCTCGTCGCGTTTGTCGCTGTGTTCCGAGAATGAGGCAGTTCAATTTGTACAACTGCAGCGTAGACTTGGTTTTGTTGGTCCGACAGCGATTCAATTTCTGAACCAAGACCTGTAAGCGGATACCATATGACGACGTTTGCGTCGGCAAGGGCGTTCTCGACTGGTGCTTGTACATAACAGAGAGGTGACGCTTAATATTCAGGGCGCTCTGAATTTGTTTGCGTGAGCTCAGCGCACCGAAAATGGCAGTGTGTCAGTCCTCCTCCAAAGGTCGAACCTCTGTCGGCGTGCGAGGTTGCGATTTTATCCGTCGCACGCTCGTGGTACCCGTGGCGAAAGCGCGCCTGGGTGCGCCCATCGAATGTGCGCTACAGCAGGTGAAGTGATTGTGATGGAATGCTGCACTATGACGGGGCTAAGGAGAGCGACCGTCAAGGCGCACGCGTGCTATGAACTTAGAGCTACGCCGCGCCTCTGGCGTTCCGTACCGCCCCTCGCGAGCTGCTTCGTCCCTGGCTATTTCTTGTTCTACCACTTCATTGCGCACGCTCGCCGCGGGAGCGTTTCATAAACCTCTACTGCACGCTGTCCTAGATATTTAGGTATATGTGGCGGCATATTTGTTCGCAAGCCTTGGGAGCAGTACATAGAGCGCTGCACTGTAGACGGTCCCGTTGGTGAAATTAGTTGAGCGATTGTATTGCGGCCGTGGCCCTTGTGGGCCTCGTAGGCCTTATCTTCGTTTGCTGCTCTCTAAACAAGTTAGCAGTGCAAAAAAAAGAAAAAAGAGCGTTAGGCACAAAGTGGCAAGTTATCGTTTGTTTTTAATTGAAGACAGTTCCCAAAGGATATGTCCGCAGACTGCGTGGCATTTCTGCCCTGTATTCGCGTACGGTTCGTGTTCTGCATTGTTGCCCCTTAATTGTAGGTGACGCTCGTTCTTAAAACTACAGGGCCCGTGAACGCAGGTTCCTTTGCTCTGATGAAGACATATACATTGTTGCACTGTTTCGGTCGCAAAGTTACATTTACGGAGTGGACCTTTCTTTGTGGTGTGTACCCTCTTTACGCTCTCTCTTTGTCTTCCTGGCATAAATGTGTTGCGTTTAGTTGTATGCGGGAGTTCGAACTCACGTTCCAATCCAGTGTCTCATCGTATTTCATATTCAGCTTGCCTTACTGTCTATCTAACTCCGAAGGTCATATCTACTGGAAGTAAATCGCTTTGTCAAGTGGCCGCTTGGCCAACTGTTCGAGCGCTCTCCCCTCCACGTTTCGACTGGTCACTATCGGTTCTGCAAGTCGCCAAGAACAAATGCATTCCAGATCACCCGAAGCGCCATTCTTTCGCTGGAAACCGGCGCATTCAGCTCGACATGACCGATGGTCTATGTGGCGAGTTTTGCAAGAAAGAAATGTCAGCACGCTCAAAACATTCGCACGCATAGCAACTGCACCCGCGTGCAGGTGCCTTCGCGAACGGTATGAGCAATCCTGGAGTGTCCAAAAAGTTCTGTGACAAAGAGGACAGTGCAGGCCATCAAAGTTTCTCCAGAGCGATCGTCCTCTCGCGTTTCTGTGCTTCCTTTCGCAACGTCCGAATCTTTTTCGAAGACGGAGCCTGCTCGACGGTGTCGTTTCGCCTTGGCGAGTGGCGCAAGCGGTATTGAGGCTCCGCGCTCTTGTCTTCCATCGAAACTCTTGGCCGTCGATTTAAAGCGGAGAACCGCGCGTGAGAAGGGTGCACCCTGACGACTCTCTTTGGACACGGTTCTCCGCGCCGACTGCGAGGGCTGATGCCGCGCTGCGTGAGAAGAGGGCGCGTAGCTTCCCTGAAGGAAAGTGGGCGTGGCGCGATCCCCTCCTGGGCTCTCTCTCTCTCTCTCTCTCTCTCTCTTCTTACGTGCATCGTGTGCACGCGCATGCGTGCTTGCGTTCTTTTTGCTGACGTTGGTTCGCCGTACGAGTGCTCAGGCTCATTAAAGCAGTAAGCAGGAATAGGAAAAAAAAAAAAAAGACAACGAAAGGAAAAAAAAAAAAAACACCGTCGCCTTCCACTATCGCGATACCCTGTGTTTTGTTGCTACCCTGAGAAAAAGAATACAGCTAGAACCGAGATGCGCGCTTATTGGTGTGCAAAGATCCGGTCGTGTAGTAGTGCCATCTTTGGGGGCTGGGGTCTCGGGGGCGAGGAAAAAGGGGCCGCGTATTGCGGCGGGCGATGTTGGAGCAAGCGGCAGTGGGATTTGGATGCGACCCACCGCACGGCTTACGAGCACGCCCTTCCCCCAGGGCGCATCTTACCCCTCCTCCAATTTTGAATGCACGAGTGCATGATCCTGTTTCGTTTATAAGTTTGAGAGGAACTAGCTGGTAAGGATTCAGCACAGCCCCTTTTCGCTCTGTCTCGTTTCAGGGCACTCATCCCATGGAAAGGCAAGGAAACGATGTCTGTGTTATATAACTTCTGTTCATTTACTCGTCGCATCCATCGTTGCCTACGCGGTAGATCGTGTCTTCCTATAAGAAGGCGCGATCTACCGCGTATGCCTCTGTAGAGTTACAGGCGTGAAAGTTTAATAAATATTAGCGTCGACGGTTGTTAGGGGGATGGCTTAGTCTGTTATTTTATTTTTATTATTGTTTTCAATTCACGCGCGTCTTAAGGTGCCATACACAAAAACTTTCTTTAAATTGGAAGGCAGGATTTAAACAACTTCTTCTGAATAAACATGCCTTATTTAATTTATTCAACTATTTAAAGTGCAGGAAATGGTTCATTTTATTTTTTAGCAGGTAATTTTTGTCATAAGATGTGGTAAAAGTACTAGTCGCACCAGCAGTGATACGTAACTAATGAATTGCTGAATTGAGAAAAGCTTTGGCGTTTGTGTAGCTAAGTGGGGGACCTGTGCTATGAACTAGGATAAATGCAATGTGGTAAATATTAAGAAAGTAATTTTCGAAAAACTAAGCTAAGTGAAAAAAATGCTGATTTGAACCAAATTTATTTGCAAAATGAGCTGTAAATGCAAAAATATTGCATAAATTCCTTGTGTTCTAGTTCGTTGCACACATCTCTATGTGAGGAATGAGTATGCAAAATTTCACATGAAAGTGTTCACACACACAAAAAAAAAAAAAGTTATCATAGTTTGCGTAACATTACGTGGAGCAAAATCTAGTTTTGAGCAAAACGTAAACAAATCTTCAAAGCATGTGAAAGTTGTCGAAAACTACACAGAGGCCTCAAATTCACTAGCTTCATAGCTGGAGCCCCATTGAGAGGAACTAGGGTCTCCTTTTGTTCGTGTGGCTGCTCGGTGACAACATAAAATGAAAAATAAAAAGTATTTCAAATAATATTATATGAAAGAAATAGTACTGATTTTCGGTTTCGCAATACGAGGGTATGGATTAGAAAATTCACTGTTCCAAACTAATGATGATAGGAAGATCTTTTTTTTTTTTTTTGCGTCATGTTGCTGAATTTTTGGGCATACATGAAATGTAAAAAAAGAAAGAAAAATCAATTTTCGGGGGGAAATGACTTTGGAATGTGGCCTTAAGTCCTACCACCTTAAGTCATGTCTTTTAGGTCCCCCGTGGGGAATATCGATTTGTGGCGGCTTTATCGAATACATTTTTTTTTTTTTAATGAAGGCTCAGATTGGCATCGTTGGCGGTCCTGTAGGATGTTTCGGTCCCATTCGCGTTAGACAAATGCTTTAGGCCCCTTAAGAGAAAAGTATCTTCCAGTTTGATGACGCGTTTGCGATGATTCAATTTGGGAAAGAGGTCATACAGCCACCTTTTCAAAATCTAGTTTAATCTCGGTAAACGAAAATAGCCTAAACGAAATTGTCAACTAAACGAAACAGCCTCAGATGGGTCAGTATTGTATTTGGGTATTGAAAAAAAAAACGAGAGAAAAAAAAAACGTTCCGTTAATCGCAACCGAAAATTTCCCAACGCTCTGCAAACGGAACCACGGAAGCAAGTTTTAAAAGGATTTTTTTTTTTCAGAATGAGGCAGGATCTGAAACGTATTTTTTGCGGCACCTGTATTCTAAAGCCACTCTTAAAACGCGGTGGCAAAGACTCAAGCAGGCAAGCATTTGGTTTATTTTTAATGCATAGCACGTGCTGACCTGTACAGCTTCGCGGCACCGCCGCTCGCCCCGCAGACGACCAAAATAAGGACAACCGAAATTTCGGACGCCTGACCGTACGCCGGTCGATAATTAGGGCTCCGCGGGCCCTACAGGACCGCTTCTTATTCGGCCACCGACTGGAACAGTAAGAACTATGTTTTTGTTTTGATAACATCAGCAGTGCTTCCTCCAAACAATCCTGTAGCCGTCGATCGCACTCAAACCGCGGGACAAACTAGCTGCTTTATTCACTTACTTATGTTTAATATATCTAAACGTGTTAAGAAGGTGTATGACATATAGTGCAGCATTTCTGCACATCTTTCTCAGTAAACAGAACTCCTGTTAATCGGAACATATTTTTCCGCTCCCTTGAACTTCCGTTTAACGAGGCTCTGCTGTATTGATGATGAGACAACCCCTAACTAGAATTGTAGTTTTGCGAAGGCCTTGCTGGTAGGACACCTATTCAGTCATCTTCCGACATAGCACTCACTCGTCGGCATAATCTGTTTGTGCGCAAGTCTAACCTACAATTCTGTTCAAGAGCTTAGCGCAGAAACTTGAGACCATATGGACAGAATACTTGTGTGTACGTCGTCTTCTGTCCGTCTCCAGTTTCTGCGCTAAGCACAATAGAACTGTAGGTTAGACTTGCGCACAAATAGAGTAATTATGCCGAGATGTGAGTGATAACTATAAGTCGGAAGATCACCGAACGTGGGTGGTGAAGCCACGTTCTAACCACCTCCTTATGACGTCACCGAATATCGACAGTGATTGTATAAAGCTAGTTAATGTCTTTATATTGAAAACAATGTCGCATGATTTAGAAATTAAGGAGGGTGGGCAGACGAGGGGCAGGAGGCATGCAGGAGCACAGAAATTTCGGGGGGTAAATGTATTCGGTGGGCCACTGGCTATGTCCCATGTAATGAACCTTGTAGTGCCCGCTGCAGTAAGGCAGTAGACAAAACTTCAGCCCAGTTGTATTTTTTCTTTCCTGTAACTGTCTCGCTGAAGATTTTGCAATTCGAGTGCAGTTCAGTTTTTTTTTTTTTTTTTTTCGACTTCATAACTGCACGTATTATCCTTGCAAATCCCACTCAAATAATTCAACCCGTGCCAGTGACAGGAGAGTTTTGGTTATGTTTTGGGCCCACGCAAACCGTGTGTTCGTTCTCGGACAGCTGCTGATAATTCGAGCAATTTCTTCTGCGGCCCACACGCTTGCCTGTGGGGTTTTGCTGCAGCGCGTGATTGCAGAGGCCTCGTAAAGGCTGAACGGAGGAAAGAAATACAGCGCCAAGCATTCGATTTGGCGGCAGTCCTCTCGGGGGGAGCGTCGAGGAGGAAAGGAGAGAGAGAGATTCTTGTTGAAGGGAAGAAAAATTGGGGTAAAGTGCAGCGCAGTAACTGTCTCTCAGACGAGGACACCTCAACCGCGCTGCACCGGGGGGAAGGGATAAAAAGAGTGGTGAAAGAAAGAGGGAAGGAGCAGCAGCTGTCAAAACGCTGTGAGTGTGGGGAGGGGGCTTAGAGGCGATCAGCTAGGGCCGTTTCCCCGTGCGCGCTGTTGTGTACGCGGACGACGTCGCACTCTACGTGAGGGGGCCGACGTCTGCCATCCCCGAGATGCGACGCGGACTACAGGCGGCACTGGATTCCGTCGCCGGCTTCCTCCGTGCCATCGGCCTGGAGCTGTCATCGACCAAAAGTGAGGCGCTAATGGTGCACCCTCGCGCTGCCGCACGCCGCCACACCGGCCGCGTGCTCATCGATGGTGTGCCACTGAGCTGGGAACCGACGGTGTCCTACCTTGGTCTGACTATCGACCATCGCCTCACCTGGGTCGCGGCAGTGAAACACCTACGCGCCGCCTCTCTCCGTGTGGAACGTGCGGTTCGCCGCCTCCTCGCGCGCGGACAAGGCTGCCCCCCTTCTTTCGCCGTCAGTGTTTATGGAGCGATGGCGCTCTCGCGAGTTTTCTACGCGCTGCCGCTCTGTGATGTGCGCGACTCCCTGTGGCGCGCCGTTGACCGCGACCATCGCAGGGTGCTTCGAGTGTGCCACGGCCTCCCCCGCATGTCGCGAGTGGCGGAGACGCTCGCCGAAACTGGCGCCTGGCCCCCTTCATTAACAGCTGATCTCCGCGCGCTCGGCCACATTGAGCGCCTCTCTCGAGCCCCCGGCACGGGCCCCATCCTGTCGCTCATCCGGAATCTCCCTGCATCACGCGTGGGCAAGGTGATGCAGCTGTTTGACAACATCGTGGCTGATCCGCCGGCTCCACCACCAGCCTGGCCGCCACCGAGCCTCGCGGTGCCGCTAGACGTGTGTCTCGAACTGCCAGGCGTCCGCTCCAAGCAACGCACGCCTCTCTGTGCCATCGTACAGGAGGCTGCAGCGAGGATACAGGACGACCTGGTGGGGAGAGTGCACCTATACACAGACGGCTCGGTCCTCGAGGATGGCTCCGCGGCTGCTGCCTGCATCGCCCCGAGTCTCGGCATTGAGAACCAGTGCCGCCTGCCCTACCGAGCATCTTCCACCACCGCTGAGCTCGTGGGCATTCATCTGGCTGCGGACATCCTCGAACAATCGCCGCACATCTCTCGTGCGGCGATACTCACCGACTCGAGACCCGCCCTGCAACAGTTGCTCCTTGAGGAACGCGCCCCACTGCTCGCCCAGCGAGTCGCGTGCAGGCTCCACGCATTGCAGCAACAGGGACTCGATGTTTGCCTACAGTGGGTGCCCTCACATGTCGGTGTCGCTGGGAATGAGGCCGTCGATAAGCTGGCGCGACGCGCACACGACCCAAGCACCCAGGTGACGAAGCGGATAAGCTCGTTCGACACCGCGCCGGAGAGAATCCGCCGTGAGCTCGCGCTGCGCCACCCAGACGGCCGAGTTGCGCGCGGACGCCCGCCACGCCATCTCCCGGAGGCCGGCTTCACCAGGCGCGAGCGCGCTTTCCTTCTCGCCTTGCGGACCGGTTCCGTCTGGCCCGCCGAGAGGAGGCATCGCCTCCAAGGAGCCCTCTCCCCTTTCTGCAGGGACTGCGGCGCGACAGAAACGTTAGAGGAAAGGAGGTCGTCGCGCCCCGGTGCAAGGGGGCGGGTGCTGCTCTGGAAGACGTCGGCTGGCGCGTGCTGCGCGGAAATCCGATCGGGTTCCGCCGCGCTGCACGTGGGCCTGCTCGTGAGCAGCCGCTGGCAGCTGGCCGCGCCGGAGCTCTCGCCCGCGGGCCAGGACATTCAGAGAACAACTCTGCGGGGGTCTTCGATTCTGACTGTCGTCGCCGGTCCCCTCCTCGTGGTGACGGCAGCTTCTGCTGGCGCTGCCTTGCCGAGGAAAAAGCGCCGGACGAAGGCGGGGCGACACTGCGGCCGGCGTTTTTTCGTGCTGCAGCTTTGTCATCGTTTCTTCTTGCGGTTAGCGCAGATGTAGCGCTGCGCGTGGCGGCCCGTTTTGTGGAGAAGCTGGATCGAGGAAAGCGAGTCTGTATCGGGCGGCAAGTTGAGCGAAGTCGTATTTTTTGGCCGTCTTCAAATCGTCGCCCGCAGCCGTAGAATCTTGTGTATTGTAGAACATTCCGCCACCGTTAAGAAGTCGCGGGTCATGGCAGAAAGTCCACATTAATTGGTGCTATACTGTCTTGAGGAAAATTCTTTAGGTGTGTTGTGCTAGCACACAGAACTTTATTAATAGCGCACTGAGCATTGAAACGTGCAGGAAAAGTCGAGAGGATTAATTATTTCATTACTACCACCGCACGTTCTGCGCCGTGCTAACGAAGAGAGCAGTACTAGTACTAGACGTCGTTTGTAACTATGCGTTGCGTGATGTGATTTGAATTTATGAAAATTTTAGGTCATTTCGCTTTTAAAAACAAGCATTTATTATTCTCTGGCTGTATATTCTGAATGCGTGTTTAATGCACCAGACCACAACGAAAAATTGCGAGAAGCGTAGGATACTTGGTGCTTGTTCACTGTCAAGGGCCGCATTTTGTAACGCTCCATTTTATTTTCCCTTTTTATCATTCGGCGCACCGAATGGCCAATTCCGGCGATAAATGTTACGGCTGACTAAGTTACGCAACTCGGTCACCTGTAAGCTCTCTTGCCCAACAGCTGCGGGCTCGACACGGGGGCCTATTAATAACTTGCACTTCACGGGTTGGTTCACTCGCATATCTCGTCTACGCGCCGTTGCGTTTACGGCGGTCCCCCGCGGCCAATTCCGCATTCGCGTCTCGCGTGGCGACCTCGCCGCGCACGGGTGTTGCGGCCTGTGCTTGCGTGTGCGGCGGCGGCGTGTCGTCGAGTGGGACGTGCGCCGATGACCTCTCGAGGTCGCTCACTCGTCACTTGTGCGCTTCCTCAAATCGGAAGGGCCAGTATTTGCATTCCTACCCTCGCAAGTTCCTTTGGGGTGTCCTCTTGCACGTCGTGCTTCTTCTATACCTCTCAGACGCGATACATGCAAAGAAAGCTACATGTTATGTTTGCTCGCTTGATACGAAAAGGGCACTCGACTTTTGTAGTTCTGTGCACTCCTTTGGCTCAAGCGCATGCTGAAGTACTGTACCGTTCTGCATCGCATTTGCGTGTAGCGCGCTAATGGGCCTCAAAGAGGCCAAAGATACGTGAGTTTTCTAAGAGTGGTGCCAGAGTTAGCATGGATATATCTGTCATTTTAAACGTCTAGGACCGTTGCTTTGCATAGCAATCAAGAAACGCTAGCATATAGCGTGACAAAGCAAAGTGTGGGCAGCGGAGCGCTCGTGCTGGGTCGCGTTAAAAGTGACAGCGAGGACATATAAGTCGCCGAGTGGTGACGAAAATTCCAGAGGGGAGAACTAAGTGCGTGCTCGGAGACTTGATTGCCGGCTGACGCATCGCGGGGTTGACAGCTTGGAGTTTAGTGACCTTCACACTATCTATATTGGCTTCAACGCTGCTCCTGCTGCAGCTTCGCATGTATAGCTTGCGTCGCCTTAGGCATGATCTCGGTGTAAAGGCGTAGGGTCAGGCTGCTAGCCCTAAGATAACTTGTTCTTGGGCTAGTTGGCTGACACTTGACGAAACCGGCGTACCGAGAAAGAAAAGAAGAAGAAAAAACGCAGGACCGGGCTTCATGGCCCGCAGACCTAATATGATAGAGTCTTGTTCCGAAAATTCAGAATCAAAGCCATTCAAACTGTACGAGTTCTTTACGAATGATGGAATTCCAATATAAGGCAAATGCAAGAGCCTGAATTTCTGCTTAGCAAGGTCACAGTGGTGTCCGGTTTGTGTTGTTTGTATATTCTCTTTGTTCTTTCGCTGCAGTGGCTTCACATGCTAGCCCTGTGCGCAGAGAAGCAGCCATTGTGTGTGTGTGTGTGTGTGTGTGTGTGTGTGTGTGTGTGTGAGAGAGAGAGAGAGAGAGAGAGATGGGCACACGTCGTTGTCCAACGAAAACTAAGCAATCATTAAAATAGCGTAACGGAGATATAAAAGGTGTTTTTGTTTTGTTTTGTATTGCAGCACATTTTCGTGTTGTCAGTGATCATAAAGTGTATAATATTAACTTATTAATTAACACATTAAAAATTATGAAGTTTTACGTGCCAAAACTACGATCTGATTATGAGGCATGCCGTAGTGGGTGAGTGGAAATTTGGACCACCTAGGGTTCTTTAACGTGTACCTAAATCTAAGTACACGGGTGTTTTCGCATTTCGCCCCCATCGAAATGCAGCCTCCGTGGCCGGGATTCGATCCCCTTATTAACTCATTAGTTATCTGATATTGCGTAATTACTTTCAAAATGATTAATTTAGAGCACACAAGTCGGTCAGTGCCCAAGGCATGTCCGTTTTACATCCTGAGAGTAGCATCACTTTTGAGATATATTCATTTCTAAAATCTTCCGCCGAATACTTTGGCGTTCCAGATACAAAGGGCTATAAGGGAAAACTCTTCCGTTTTCTTTCTCTTTCTTTCTTTTTTTTTGTTCTTGCGTCATTTGCGCTTCAGATAAGCTTTGCGTCTGCAGTCACTGTTGAAACAAACAGAGACCGCTAAGTAGGGACCGCGACGAGTGTCCCTACCTGCTTGGTCGCATGCAGCGAAATATAGTGTCAGTTCTCTAGCGCCGTGTTGGTTTACTTCGAATCCGTTTCTATGTTTCTTTACTAATTTTTATTTTTTATTGACTTGTTGTAATCCATTACATTACGTCTCCTTTTCTGCACGATCACATAATAATAATAATAATAATAATAATAATAATAATAATAATAATATTATTATTATTATTATTATTATTGTTGTTATTATTATTATTATTATTATTATTATTATTATTATTATTATTATTATTATTATTATTATTATTATTATTATTTAACGTGCCCAGGAACAATCCTAAGAAGGTCTAAGTGCTGGCGCACGGCTATACAAAATACGAATACAAATACAGAAAAATAAACATGAAATAGAAAACGACAATTATAAAACGAATAGTTTACAACCAGCAGAAGCCAAGGTGAATTAACAAAAAGAAGACAAGAGAAAAAGAAAAACACGAACAATGTGTGAGAGTCAATAAAAACCATAAGGTTTTAATACTGGCACACAGGCAATCTAACAAAAAGATAATGTACTGCTTAAAGAAAAAATAATAAAGAAGACACAAGGCACGGGGATGTGCGGTAGAAGGAGGATATATCAATCAATCAATCAATCAATCAATCAATCAATCAATCAATCAATCAATCAATCAATCAATCAAATACGTTTATTGAAGTGCCCAGGAACAAACTTGAGGTTCATGGTGCTGACGCACTCGGCAAAACAATGCACAGGAAAAACAGTGAACGCTTACACACATACGCACGCGCGCACACATAAAAAAAAATAGTAATTTGGCGAATAGAGATTTTAACAGAGCATAAAATGAGTACAGGAAGAGAATACAAAGTAAAAGAGGATAAACAGAAGAAAGGATTAGAGAATGACGGAAAACACAACAGATATGAGAATTTTTGTTCAGTTATTGAAATTCCTCTGCAACTCCTTTCAGGAAAATATTAAAATTAGGCATGCAGATATCCAGGCACTCTGAATGGGCGTTATATGTCGCCTGCACTCTAGACAGAGGGTCACAAAAATCTGAAGGCTGAAAGGCACAAGTTTTCTTGTGCCTTTAAAGGCACAAGAATATAAAAATTCTGCAGGATGTAAAAACACACATTATAAAGCAAGTGCGAGCAGCAGATTTTTTCATGTATTAATTTGTGAAGAACATTCGATTTGCTGCGTCTACAGGTGAAGGTAGGTAACGTGGGTGTCTGTGTTAGCTCTATGTGGAGATGGAAGGCTTTTGACAGAATCGATGTTTAAATATAGATGTGCGCTAATAATAATAATAATAATAATAATAATAATAATAATAATAATAATAATAATAATAATAATGCATTCACAGCAGGCCGCATAATGGAGCTTCTACCCTGGCGTTATCACGTTTAGTGTGTCATGTAAGACAATGGAGATACTACGCCCCATTCCGCTTGCGCGGCGTGATGGGGATCGGACAATTTTCAGGCTGCCTCGCTGGCGTGGGAGGTTGTGAGCAGTGCGGGTCCTTCGGTTCACACATGGCCGCGCACTTTCCACAGATGCGCTGATGGTTGCACGGTGCGCCCGTCTGGCTTTCGTCCCTTCACGTGCCTCTAGCTGCGGAATATTTGTCAAGCTGTCGAACGCCTTAAAGGAGGCCGCGGAAATATAGAGAGCGAATATCACAGAGGAGATTAATTTGCCGAATCGCGCACCAATCGGTGTATACTCGGAGGTAGTCGACGCCAGAAACATTTCACGATCAAAAGCTTCGCGGGTGACCTGTGGAAGAATCGGTGACGCAGGCGATGGGCGAGAAGACAGGCGGGGGCTAATATTGTGCTTCGATATCTCGAAAGTGGTGCTAGTCTGCGGATTCTTAGTAAATCGACGCGTGTTTAATTTAACCGGCTCCATTTTCGTACTTGTAACTTCGGTGACGCTAGTGACAGGGATATGCGAATAATCGTTGATATTTCGAATACGAATCGACTACTTCAGTTTAAAATCGAAGGGCTCGAGTCAAAACGAAGTACTACAACTCGAGATGTCAGACTGGATTCGATGAGCGATGCACATGTCACACGTGCTACACTTTCGGGCGTGCTCGAGTGAATGCAGAAAGCGCTGCTCCACGTCATTTTCAAGCATGCTTTATGAACCTTTTCTACACAATCATGCTTTGTCTGTCAATCGCGGTCGAAAATTTCGATGCAGGTCAACACCAACGGAGATCGAAAGTGAGCAGCCTCAGGCTGCGAACAGTTAGTTACAGACAGTGAGGTCACAGACCACTTATGTAGCTTCTTTGCGGATATCGATGGCACACGTTTACTTAAATATAATGTACCGTGAGGTAACCCATGGGGCGAAAAAAAAAAAAAAAAAAAAGACCTTGCAGATCCCACGCACTGCGGGGAGTCTGTCTAAGCGAAGCTGTGGTAAGCCGGTAAGACGAAGCGGCACATTTTGACAGGAGACGTGTAGCGGACTCGGGCAGCCGAGAAATGCTACACAGCCGACACCACCGGCCACAGCATTTCAACCTTCGGACGCCGCAAAGCCCTCGCGCGGTAACAGCTGCACCACAAAAACACGAGAGATAGCCAAAGAAAGTTACTCGATTTAATAATGGAATGGTGCGCTATTTAGATTTGTTGCTTCATTGCGTAATTCTGTTGATCCAGCCGTTGGAACGTCTGTAGGGATGAAGTGACTCGTTACAAGGTGACTCGTTATGTGTGCGCGTTCCGGTGTTGAGCTATTTAGCAAGAAAGTAGCAGCAGCAACTACGGTCGGCAAAGTGCGGTAATGTTCGCCTGAAAAACTGCCCTTTTGGAGGGGCATCAGTTTTGGCCGAACATGCGGCCTTACTGTATACGAATAATGTAGCTTTGAATGAGGCTCCTACGTTACGGTTCTGAGGCAGCCTCAAAAGCATATCTATCCGTAATTGCTGCGTTATTCAAGTAGTCTTTCGATCGAAGTAATTTGCTACAGCAGCCTCAAACCCCTATTTCGAGATAAATATTGGTGTCGCCAACGCACCATCGTATGACTGGAAAATAATCAATTAGTAGCATGCACACCAACACGGCCGCGGCGGACGTTGCGTCGGAGGGCACGCCAGAAAGCCAGCGGTGTGATTTACAGGGTGCTACCTAGCTCTACCCACCAAAAAGGCTCCAAGCGTGAATGGGCACGGCCCGTTTCCCTCTCTCACAACCGACGCCGTCCGACCTAGCAATGTAGGGAGCCGGAGGGCAAGGAGAAAGCCTGCGAAAACCTCAGACGTTTTCGCGCCCTTTTTGAGCCGCGTGACATATATGAGCCAATCAGGCTGGACATCCCAGTGGTTGAAAGGTTTGATTTGACCACTTAGCATTCAGTGCTTTCACTAGCTTTCCTGAATCAGTCGCCGGTCGTTGTCGTTAGCGGCTTGATGGAACAAGATACGCGGCTAGCGCTTTTTTGCGCTGCATCCTATCCCGTGCTATGTTGTGTTAAAGAGTACAATCTGCGGTTAGAGGATGGGCATAAGTGAACAAGCTTCATGTTCGATTCGTCGCTAAACGGCTGCCTTCGCAGCGTGTGTGCACTTCAAAGCCTTGCAACGTCCGTTTATCCTCTTCGGCGAGTTGTACGAACAACCTCTGCGTGTCTCCGTGTGCTTGTGTTGTGCTGCTTTGCGCCAGCGTGCGAGTAGTGATTTATTTGTGGGTTGAGTACCGTCTGAGCTTTGAAGGCCAGTTTCACTGTGGATGTACGAGTACCTTCTTGGATTTTATAATTTGTGAGTACCGCTCGCCGGAGGTGTATTCGTTTTTATACCACCTGTTCTGCTTAGGAACCGTTCTTCTTTGTGTGTCATAGCTGTCGCATGTGATGTAATAAAGTCCGTATTAAACTGTGGCCCGTAGAACTTTTCATAGTGTGTAGGTTGCTTTCTTTTTATTGTCTAATAGTAACTTAGGCAAGGCATAAATAGTAGGATGATAATCCCGTAGCTTTTTGTCCGCGTTCAGTGCTGCACTCGACCAATCCCGGTCTCAGGCGTTTTGCAGGAGAAAAAGAAAAAAAAAAGTAAATGAAATTGCTTGCGCCATTTTATTTTCTCGAAGTGTTGCGGTCATCCCTACAACCCAATAATTCCAGTAAACATAAAAACTGAGAAACTATAGCCAGCACTACTGCAGTATTTAGTATTAGAACGTTCAGTAGTACGAAGACCTGCGTTTTTCTTTGCAAGCTATGGAAAAAAAGAAAAAAGCTTACCGCTGCTCTGTTCTTGCCCAAGTTACGGCGGCAAGATCGTATTTTATGGTCCGAATCGTTCAGTATAAGACTTCCTACTGTTACTTGCCGGGTTTGTCAGAAAAAAAAAAAAAATGCATTTGCCTTCGGCTCGGCCTCTTACGGTCTCCTCGACAAATCGCGCCGGGGAGCCCTGGTGGGCACTTGTAAGGTTTGTCGAGGGTGCCATTAGTCTCCACATCGCACCGCCACCTCTTCCGCGACAATGTAAACAAGTTCGAAGGCCCTGTTTTGCCGTACTGCAGACGCTAGAAGTTACATAGCCGCCATTGTCTTCGTCTGCGCCTGTCGGTATGTCCGCATCTAGACACCGGCGAGCTGCAAAAACGAATCTCGAAGGCCACAGTTAATTTTCCGCTGCGTTGTTAAAATTTGAAACAGTTGTTCGTTATAATACGGCGGATAAAAATTGCGATTTAAACTGCTCCGGAGAGTGATATAGGCTGGTCGGCAAACTGCAGTAATCTCTGATATGTTCTTTTGCACACACCTTATGCTACCACATAGTCAAAAATAAAAGGCGAAATAAGTAACTGAAAAAAAAAAAGTTATTTTAGATAACTTATTCGCAAGGATATTTCCGCCTATACCTTTGCGTTAAAAAGTGGCGAACAACTCTTGGCGTGTTTCTGTGCCATTTTAAGTCACAACACGCTTCTTCTTTTTTAAGGGTGAGCCTTGGATGAAGGAATTTGCATCTACGGGTGGATTGTTCGATATTATTTTATTTGTTACAAAAGCAATGAGGTGCGGTTAGCTTACCATCAGAGGGGTAGCAGCGGGGCACCTATACATGGCTGAAACTAGCAGGAACACACTGGATGAGTTTGTGGCGCTGTTGCCAGCTTTGTAGCATCATCGCCATGGAACTTTATTTGTGCACCCTTTAATGACGGTGTATAAAAGACAACGTTTTCGGTTTAAACCACAGAAACGATGTTTTCCACAATTCCGTTGTATTCTGTCGCGCACCAGTGTGTACGCGAGGGGTACGACAGAAATAGCAGTTCGTGTCCGCACTTAGGGGGCACTAGGCTCCTTCTGTTTTCAAATATGTGTTTGCACCGCTATACTTTCCAGTTTTTTTATTTACTAATATTATTATTGTTGTTGTTTTAGGATTTCGCCGTCCCAAGCAATACTTTTTGTGAGCTAGGTGTCGAATCGCGCCACCTATGATGCATGACCTTTACTTTGCGAGGGCCGGTCCTGGTGGACACCATTCCTCGTGGAACAAAGAGTTTTCGTGGACATCAGGGCTCGTGGGTGAGCAGAGTTGTGAAGTTCACGTCGGCTTGATTGCGCTAGCAAGCAGCAGCGCGTGTGTGCTCGGAATCGTCCGCTGGCTGCAGTCAAGAGTCCGTGCGCGGATCCCTAACTCTTCCGACTGCTTATCGTGAAGTCATGTTCCACAGCAGGTGCGGCGTTCCTGCGGGGTGGATCCGCAAGGTCTGCCAGCGAAAAAGTGGACGCACAGCGGGTAGATATGACGTGTACATTTACAGCCCCCAAGGTCGCAAATTCAGGTCACGAAGAGAACTGACAGCGTTTCTCGGTTACATTGGTAGTGGTCTATCAATTTCCGAGTTTAACTTTTCCGCTGCAAGGAGGGAGTGCGAGGCCGGCTGTTCTGATTGTGCGAGCCAGAAATGTCTGCCGGGTCCCAACGAGGCACCACCACGGGTGCCTTCAGCAGCAGGTGACGAAGCCTCAACAAGCGGGGTTTCTGTGACGAGCGGGATCAGCGGGCCACTAGCGCCGCTCAAGGGGCACTCGGAGGAGGTGAGTGCTAGGCCTCACGTGGCACCTTCTACTGCCACCGCGTTCGGAAAGGACTCCGACACTAGGGATGAGCATGCCGAGAAAGCCAAGGATGTTGCAGTCGACAAGGAGATGCAAACTGGAGAAACTCAGGTTATCGCGGCGAAGTCTGACTCAACTTCGTCAGCGGTTCACCAGCTCGAGCGGCAGCCCACACCTGGGGAAAAGATGGCGCCTGAGCCGAAAGACGATCCCGGTCGCGCGATCGATGCGTCTCGTGACCGACCACAGCGGCCAGACGAAGCTAATGGGAAGCCAGCCGTTGAGGCGAATCCAAGTCTGGCGCCTCAGCAGAAGAGTTTCGATGTCAAGAAGACATCGTCGAAAGAACGTCACCGGCTTGCAAAGGCGACTACTTCCAACTCAAAACCGAACGCCAAGAAGCTTGGGCTGAAGAGCAAGCTGGAAGCAAGGCGGAAGAATAAGCTCAACGTGAGTAGTTCATTGTTCAAGAAATTTGAACGGGTCCCGCCAGCTAAAATACATTCGACCTCCGAGAAGCAGCAACCTGACGCAAAGAACGAGCCCCAACCAGGCCCGTCGCTAGAGGATAAGAAGGAAGGCACGCCTTCCAAACTGTCCATCGAGCTTGAGGCAAAGCCGACAGTTGAGGCGAAGCAGAACACCGAGCCCAAGAAACACCCATGTGGTGCGCTCAAGTGTGACCTCACCGCAGGTGCACAATCGAATTTAGATCAGGTCGAAAAACCTCCCTCAACCAGTGGTGGTCAGCCGCCTGTTGAAAAGAAGCTCAAGACGAAGAAAAAGTGTGCGCTGAAGCGTAAATTCGTAGAGGACAACGTGCTTTTCACGGAGTTCCACCTCATCAAGCGTGTGCCTGTAGTTAAACCGAAAGGTAGCGAGCGAAAGTGAGTGAAAGCAACCATTTGGGTGAGCAGGCGTTCAGTTTTTGTGTTCGACAGACTGGGAAGAACACGTGAGTGATGGGAGGTAGGAATGCAAGCCTGCGTACTACGCGTCCCTGGATATGAAGGAGCAAAATATCTTCAATCGTGTGTGTTGTGCTTTTTTTTTTTTTGTTCTTCCGGTTTTAAGAACATTGTGTTCTTGTTTTTATTGTGGATTGACAATTATTGGGTTTCAATAAAATTTTGACATATCGAAGTCTGTGTGCTGGAATCGCATTCTGTAACGATTCGGTTTCCTAAGAATTCACTTTGCAAGCAGTGATTGGTCGCCACCTGGGTGACGCCATCGCCTGTTATGATGACGCGACGCACACGTCAATCATGCTGAAACCGAACCACCGAACCCGTTGCCTGCTACGAAGCTAAGTGGCGTGGGTGCTTCGGTGAGATCCGGTAATGCCTAGTAAAGGAGGCATTGGATCCAGAGACGCTGTGCCGTGTGCAGAGCCTGTGCGTGCCGTGTGCACGAACGAGAGCGGCGTTCAGAGCAAAATGGCTTGGGGAAGCTTATAGTAGGGGGGGGCAACTGAAATTTGGGAGTGGGCCAGCTTAATTTTCAGGATGCGCCAGCCTAAAATTTGGGGGTTGACCAACTTAAATTTGGGCAGGGCCCAACTTAATTTTGGAGGTGGGACAAATATAATTCGCACATGGCCCAACTTGAGATTTGGGGGGTGGGCCAACCTAAACTTTGGTAGTGGGCCAACTTAATTTTAAGAAAACGTAGACACGCTTTCCTGCGCCCTTAATGTAAGTCACATCGTGTTTTTCATAGATTCGCCGGCACAAAGACATAAAATACAGAAATAACGTGTGCTTTTCTCAACTCTTGTCGCCGCGAGGTGGCGTCACGTCGCAAAAGCGTCTTCCATACGTCTTCCATGTAGGAGGCTGTGATCTCCCAGACGGCTCGGAACGCATTCCCTTACATGGCCTCGAAGCTGTCTCGGGCTGTCTCCTTGGCTGTCTACGTAGACTGTCTCCGACGATGGCCAGAATTGGAACACACCCTAAGAATGGCCGTTTTATTTGAAACCAACAACAAAAGATGGTCTTTGTCTTTCAATTTTTGGCGACTATGCATTGAGTATTATTTATTTTTAAAGCGCTGGGGCTATCAAGGCTACGCACTTCATCGCAGCCAAGTGAGTTCATTGAACGCATTCGCTGGCAAGTGCACGCCACAGACAACCTGCGTATGACCCTAACGGCGAAGTGCACTTGCCCGAAGTGACACTGACCCGAAGTGACACTGACCCGAGACCTGTTTTAATGCACGCTTCTGAGGACAACCGAAATAGACAGTATCATGTATTTGTTTTACTTTATGAAGTGCAATAAGTGATTGAAGCCTTAAATTATGGCCCGTGGCCTAAGAATAGTTTGGAAAGCTTGGGGTTTCAAACATAGAATTTCATACAAAGCTATATGGCTTGAAAAGACGGCCAAGCCGAAATAAAATTCATTGTCGAGAAAAGTCTTAGCCGCTTGACTACAGTTGTCGCCCTGTTGGTTCTTGCAGTCTCACCTTTCGTGCTTTTGGATGGGCGCGGTCTGAATAGAGTTTCATACTACTATAACTAGATGGAAATATGGCGCTTCGATCGTTCAACTATCATGGGAATTTCTGGAAGTACAGGCTACGGATTGGTATACGTTGATTGGCGAACTATTCTACAGGTATCTTTTTTCGCAGTTTTGCTTTCGCTCCAAGCACAATATGCCTATAACCCGCAGTGGGGCAGTGCGGCGCAAAGCTCTTTGCCTTTGTTCTGTAACGTTGCTCGAAGTGCCGATAGCGCGCTGGGCTAGCGGCTGAGCCGATGTTTGTGTCGCGGCGTGGTGATTTATAACCTGCCAGTAACTTTTTTTCTACTAGTGATGCACAGTGCAATGGAAAGACAGCTGACTGCGTGCATAACACATTTTGTTTACTGCATAGACAGTTGTACTTCTGGTGGCTTGACAACCAAATTTGATTGAGGGCTTCATTACACATTGCTCGTTTATGTGCTCATTGAGATGTGTGTTTCAGCACATTTGAGAACTCAAACTTACTTGTTGTAGGAAAGGTTGCCGCCTCCAGGCTGTAGTCTGCTGTCACAAAACGGGTAAGCGCAAAGCCACGCCGTAACAGCTGCTGGCGCGCGCTTCAGAAGCGGTACGTCAACATAAATTATAATGAGGCATACTCGTATGAGGCCACAAGCGTCCCAGCTAGCACTGCTGCAGATGTGCTTAAAAGTACTTGAAGACGTTCCGCAATCGCGACAGCTGACGCAGCCTTTCAAAAGAGCGAGAAAGTTCGCAAGTGCCTACAGTCTGCGTTCGCAGTGACCAGGCGTCGTAGCAGACGACACTTGTAGCATTTCTCTGAGGCGCAACACTTTTATCACAATAGAAACTTTTTATTTCCATAAATATTTGATGAGTAATTTTACATAAGCACATGCATGGTTGTTATTGTAAAAAATAAATAATTATTCACTTGCGCTAAATCGGGAAGAAATTACAGAACAATGGATACCCTGGTGTGCCCTGGTGGTAAACCGTGCTCCGGTCTCAGTCATACAAACGTTATGCAATGTATCGTGCATTGTATAAAATACTGCAGAAATAGAATTAGATATTACGCGAAAATATTTTAATATATAGCTTCGTTTACTGCGCCGCAAGCAAACGCCACTAGCCTAAAGATCGAAGTTAATCAGAAACCTGTAATCATTCCGTGGAGGAAGGAAAAAAGATCGGAGGGAGCATACCGCAACGCTGTTAAAGCCAAAGCTTGTGGACCAACACGTGATCGCACGTCAAAGTGCGCGGTTGGTTTTCGTGTTCCTGCTCTGCAGGTAAGAGCCACGGCAGGGCAGCTGAACAAGCGCGCACTGAATAAAAACTACTTGCTACTGGGAACCAAACGTTTCAGCAAATCTCGATTCTTGCTTCGTGATCTCGACGCAAGAGATCACGTTTTGGGCCACCACTGTGGCTTCACGGAGCGTTCGCTTGTCA
The DNA here is from genome assembly GCF_023375885.2 of Dermacentor andersoni. Classification (NCBI taxonomy): domain Eukaryota; kingdom Metazoa; phylum Arthropoda; class Arachnida; order Ixodida; family Ixodidae; genus Dermacentor; species Dermacentor andersoni. Next base: position 36,485,125 of record NC_092814.1, on the reverse strand, counting down.
AGGCTGGCTGTGTGACGCAATGCTCCCTCCTATATTTTTCCTTCCTCCATGCATCATTCCCACGTAGGTTGAGGCGACTCTCAGGAGAACCCCCGTAGACACTAGCTCCACATTTCCCTCTTGGGCATTTATTTAGGAACTCTATGGGCGCGGTGAAGGCCTTGGGGACATATTCTGCGATGATCACTTCGGCGATGCTACCGCCTTCGCGTGACGTAGTGCTCAATCAGCCAATCAGCGCGCGCCTGACGGCGATGCTATCGCCGAACTTGATCGCAGAATACGTCCCTTGTCTCAGCCCGAGGCAACTCGGCCGCGGTAGCGCGCAGTGTGCGTCGCGCGTGGACGCAGTGGCTTCGTGCGATAGCACTTTTTGATGGCTTGGTCCAGTGTGGTAATTCTTGTGAGCGCAGTGTGTAGACATTTGTAGCCGCTTCTTTCATTGATGTCTGTCTAATGCATCATACTCGCCTTTTTAATTAACCACTCCTACCGAAGGTCTGTAATGCAGGCTGGCAGTGCTTGATAAATTCTAACGAGGTGCTCCACCTAACACAACGCAGCCGTGTTTCAGCTTTATAATCAACGCTTTTTTACAGCGAAGCTGTGTACCTACACCGTGCAAGGAAAGTTTTGTGTCGTTGTAAGCAAGAAAGTCCCCATACGTGGGCCGATCACAAAGATAGTGCAATACCGGCACGACCCGCGGCGGAGGTGAAGCAGGCGTTAAGCACTCCCCATACGTGGGCCGATATCGAAGATAGTGTAATGCCGGGCCGACCCACGGCGGAGGTGCAGTTCGCCATTGAGGGGCCCACATACACAGCTGCGCTGGTTATCTTTCTTCACAGAGTGAAAGGGCACCGAGTTTTTGTTTATTTATTTATTTTTTAATAAAGAGTTCATGCAGCGGCAGCTTCGCTTCGTTTCTTTTGGGAAGGGAGATAAAATGAACGGCACCGACTGCGCGGTCGCTGTGGTCATCGCTTGTTTGCGAAGTTATGTCACGTGCTATAATGCCGCTGCAGGTGGCGGCTCAGTAATTGGCGAACTGGTCAACTTTCGACAGTAAGTGTAGCAGGTGCCGCGCCATGTCGTACGGAAGGCCCGAGCCAGTCGCACAATTTGTTTCAACAGCGTTTTGTGGCGTACTGAGGATGAGTTAACGGTCGTTCCCTGATTGGTTAAATGGATTTCCTTGTTCTGGTCGTTACGCATGTCGAGGAGGGAGGAACGTTTGTTGTTCAGCGGGTTATTGCACCATGCGAATTTTGTACTGCTGCCGTCATCTATTTCTAGTCTCATCATCATCAATAACATCATGGCCAGAGAAGGGAGCCGTGCGTTGTGGCCAAGTTGACTTTTGGAGCGTCGAAAAAATTTTTGCTTTTAAAGATCCTACTTTGAATTAATCGAGGGGAAAACATGTGCATTTATCGCTGGTACTCGCTGCGCTAAGTATTGCTGTGAGAGGTTCGGTATCCCGTCTCTTGTCAGCTCTGCCTTGCACGTGCAGTACGCCACGAAAATTTGTAACTCTTGTTGGGACATTTGAACTCCGTCTATTTATTTATTTATTTATTTATTTATTTATTTATTTATTGGTGTGGAAATAAAACCAACTGTCTCCGGGCTAGGGTTGTTCTTGGCACTGAGAGGCACCGTATTGCGGAGCGCTTATCTTATAGCGCCAGATTTTTCTGTTATCTTTATTTAATAGGGGTGGGGGAATCTATGGGGTGGCTGTACGCGGAATCATCGTGGCAGCCAACGAGACGCTTGTGTATGTGTGGTGCGTGCGTGCGTGCGAAATTTGGGTTCGAAAATCGATATTCGGGTAAAAATGTGTCAAAACCTCGCTCAGTGATATTTGCTACAGAATTATGCTGCTCAAGCATTGTCATCGCGAGTTATTTCAGCACAGAAACAGACTCGAATCTCTTGTTCCCTATCGGCGCACCGTGTGGAACCGTGACGCGAAAAAGTAACTCTTCGCACCATGTCGCTGCGGTTTTGTAGAGAATACACTGTGTAGCAGGATGCTTGTCAGTGCGCACTACGTTGGCGATGGGCCTGTATAATTTCGTCCTGGTTCGAGTTACTGCGTATGAGCATATCCCGTGAACTCTAGTTTTGGTGATATTGCGCAGTCGGGGTGTGGCCGCAGGTGCCTCTGCGCAGCAGCGTTCGAAGGCGACGTGCCGTGCGTGGTGGGTCGCCTCGCCGTGTTCTTCTCCGCTCTGAAGCACGTGAAGCAGAGAGCTACGGGTTGGTGCTCTGTTGGTCGGTGCTGGTGCGAGAACCGCGCGCCATTTGAAACGAGCCGGGCTTCGGCGCACTGCTGTGGCGCGGCGCGCACTCGTCATAGAAGAACGAGGAGCCCCGCGGTTCGCGACCGGAAGCGCGATCGTCCCCACTTCGCGGCTGGGGTTCGTCTTGATGAGCCGCTCGCGTTGGCGCTGGCAGTTTGTAAACTGGGAATGTCGCCAGCGACTGCGGCGTTTCGAGTTGTTTGATGAGGACTCTTAGTTGCGGTTAACTGCCTATATTTTGTTACGTCGACATTAAAACCCGAACTGAATATCTATGGTGGAATGACATATATTGTCTTGATGTTCGTCGATCGCTAATCGCAAGGGATTCATTAATTCTGTAGCATTGCGTTCGTGCGGGGCGCAACAACGACAAAGAAGAAGAAAAAAAAAGCTTGCAGAGTCCGATGATTCCGATTCACTTGATTGATTTACTCCACTTCTCCTTGAGCTGCAGCCTGGAGTTTTCGAATAGCATGCACATGCTCCTGCATGGGCTTCTGCCTTTCAACCCTCGGCCAATTCTTCCAGTCCGACGACGAGCGTGTATTTTGTGCCGTGGCGGATACTGCACAGATAGCGACAGCCGACGCGAAGCTTTTTTTCTTTATATTTCGTAACCTCATAACTTTAGCTGTTTGCCGTATAAAAGGCCGGCCAGTTATTGCTCAAGTAGCAGTTCGTTGCAGAGCAGAACATTATCGCGCGGCGTATCGCTGAATGGTTTGTGGTACACCATTGCCAACTCTTTCGCAGCCGATTGCAGAAACCTGTAAAAGGACCTTTCCGCAACGACCGTTGTGCATGCACGGGCTTTAGTGACAGCGTGTAGCACGTTGCCGACATGCCTTGCCCGCTGCGATGACGGGTCAAGCAGCCGGCGGCGGGACTACGCAATGCCCTCATTCAGAATCCTCAAGAGTGTTTCCTAGGCTGTTAAACGTGCATCTTCCGTGTTCAGGGTACAGGCGGCGTCAGCATCAATGCTCGTACAGTATATCGCCTTCATTTCGTCGGTGGCGGTTTCGCTAACACAGTTTCACAGCGAAGCTGTCTATGGCTATAGGATCCCGGGATCTTCTCGCGTCCGTCACGGTGGGCGGACACGAAACCCAGGTGGGCCGATCCCGGCGGCAGTGCAGGGCCAGGAGCAGTGGCTCATACCCCCGTAAGGCGTTAAGGGAACACACAGCACAGCTTTCGTTTCAATACGAAACGCACAAATAAAAAAAAGAAAGCGTCAAACCACATGATGACGAGGCGCGCGCTCGTCCGCGTTGATCAACGTACGTTGCCACAAATCTCTAGCCGGTGGTCGTTGTCGGAGACTTTAACGTAGACATCTCAAAACAACTTGAGGCAAAGCGCAAAAAAGCACGTCAACAGAAGCGAACGAAGAGACAGCGCTACTAACTTCTGTTACCCGCCGCGGTTGCTCAGTGGCTATGGTGTTAGGCTGCTGAGCACGAGGTCGCGGGATCGAATCCCGGCCACGGCGGCCGCATTTCGATGGGGGCGAAATGCGAAAACACCCGTGTACTTAGATTTAGGTGCACGTTAAAGAACCCCAGGTGGTCGAAATTTCCGGAGTCCTCCACTACGGCGTGCCTCATAATCAGAAAGTGGTTTTGGCACGTAAAACCCCATAATTAAAAAAAAAAAAATTAATTACTAACTTCTGTTGTCGTCATGCTTTTTTGCGGTTTGCCTCAAGTTATGCAGTACCAACTATCCCACTCAAAACTCTTGATCTCTTGATCTCAAAACAGGAAAGAAAGCAGGGGTTCACCCACTTCGTTAAAGACTTTGGCCTCGGTTACTTCAACGATCTGAGTCAACCAACGATCGTACGCGGGTCATGTATCGATTTAACGTTGGCCGAACAAAAGTTTCTCAAATAAGAACGAAAAACGTCAGTGTTTCATAGCGACCAGAAAGCAGTTATAGCAGTCATTTCAAAGTAATAAATAAAATAAAGGTTTCGTAAACTGCATTGAAACGCGTTTTCGTGTCATACATCACTTTGAAGAGCAATGTGCGTAATGGCCGCACACGATGGGATCGGTGTTTGACAAGGTGCTCTACACATTAGGCGCAACATATTCGCTGACCAACCACCTTCACAAGAGTGAATTAGCGGTGATTTGTTAACGTTCGATTTAAGCGCTACTCCTCTCTTGGCGCTGTTTACGGCCCTCAAGTATCCGCTGCTCTTCAATTGAGTGCGCAACCTGCTTTACAGACTGAATCAGCCGCACCTGTTGGATCACCGTCTTATAGTGCGGTGCTGCATTTCCGACGTGCGTTCACGGCGGCTGACGAAGTGGGTCGCGTTCATTCCATCGGTGGTAGGATGGCGTGCCCCGTGCCTGGTCGCGACAGCCAAATCGCGCACAGCTATTAGCACGCGTGCATACCTCGCCGCATGTGTGTGGCGCCGCCGCCGAGCGATTCTTGGAAAGTGCGCTTATCCTTGCTTTAATGTCCCTCCAACGGAATAGTCTGGCTTTAAGAGGCCCTCTATGTCAAAATTTAAGTGTGGCTATTGCTTAAAAGAAATCTTTATGTTGCATCTTGACTTTCTTGGGGGAGTGCCATATATATGAACCGAGATACAAAAGTATGTTTGCCCTAGCATATATTATTTTTTTAGCTGTTTACAAGAGCAAAACAGAGGACTACCTCGCTATATATAGATAGCAAAAATACATGTTTCGACGTGATGAAATAACGTCGAAATCCAATAATAATAAATTAATCACTAACGGTATGAAAATTATTGTTGCCTTGGCACCCGTCTTCACATTGGCGCAAGAAGCAGTAATTCACTCAGTCTAACGGTACACGAGAGCCAAAGCAACCGACTTCCGGCGCTGTCGTAAACTTTGCCCCCTATGATCCTGAAAGAAATTCGGCAGGTTGCATGAGCTGTACACGTAGTCGCCATCCGTAACTTTATACGCGAAAGCTGCTGTAAAATTTGGCCCTGCTTCAAAAACATTCTTGTCGCTTCAAACTTCGTCCGATTCCCGCCATCTGCATCTTGCGCTCGAAGAAATACCCGCCGCGGCGGCTTGCCTATGACGTTCTATATATACTGCTCAATACGAGGTCGGCGTTCGATTTCCGGCCGCATCGTGATGGGTGCCGAATGCAAAAACGCTCGTGTACCCCGCTTTGGGTGCACATTGGAGAACCCCTGGTGGCAGAAGAACGTTGAAGAACCCGCAACTGTGCGCAGCGAAATGTTGACGCCTTTTGAGCGCTCTTAAACCGAAGATTGTATCCCTACTCTCACGTTATAACGGCCGCTGGTTGCCGCTGTGGCTGTGCAAGGCGCTACTGCGCGCGATTTCGAAAGTGTATTGCGTCTCGTCCGCCGAGTGAAAGCGGCTGGCGATACGGTGCTATATGGTGTCCCGCCGACAAAGTGCGCTGGAGCCGGCACAGCCGGGGCCGGAACCTCTGTGCGTATTAAACGACGTCGTATGTCGGAAGCGTCTGCGGACTGTTGCGCAAACTGGGCCACGTTGGGGAGCCAGACGGAAACGAAAACGGCTCAGTTGCGGCTGATAAGCAACTGCCACCGCCATGCACTGCCGGAACGCTTCCTGCGCTTTGGCAGGTCGCGCCTGGCAAGTCAGCCGCGGCTCCGACAAGAGCCGGGCAGAGGCTGATGGCGACTCGGTTGCCACAACGGCGCGCCTGCAGACCTTGTGGGCTGCAGTGAGGCATTGCAGCGCGCCCCTCGTGAACGATGCATTTGACTCGCATGCGGTGTCAACTTGCAATGCGTAGTAGCTGCGCAACAAATTGCAGGCTGGTCAAGTCGCGCTTTCTGTTGGCCTTTGTCCTTTCGGGAACGTGTGCAGCAAACAGCATGGATTTTGAAATGCTCTAGCTAAACGGATGCGAACGTATGTAGCGCCTATACGAACGAACGCACATTTCTTTCACCCACCATGGAATACTGTTTCCAGCTGCTTCGCCCCACCCGATGTTCGATAATTGTGGAGTTTAATGTCCCGTGACTGTACGGTGCGAGGTACACCGAGAGGGCTCCGGATCGACCATTGTTTGACCCAAAGCACGGTACACGACCGGCATTCTTGGCGCCTCGGAATGCAGCTGGAAATGCAACCTGCGTGCTTGTGCTCAGCAGCACAACGCCATCGGCCGCCGCAGCGGGTCGAGAATTTTCGATAGCGTCACCGACAGTGCGAATATTGTAGGCCGGTATGGCATGTCATGCTCACTTTCGTTTAGCTCAGATATTCGCAATAATGCTAACGCGTACGATTTCGATGACACTCGTGCTGAACCTCATGCATGGCCGCGCATTCAGCGAGAACGGCTACAAGCAGGTCTACAGCTTTTTAGTGCAACTCGGTACCGATACAAGGTATAGTAAATCCCTGTGGTAATGTAAGTCACACGCATATTTTGCGCATTATTGGTGAGCAGCTTGCGCACAGCCGTGCTCAGACGCTGCGGCTCTGACGCTAAGGGGCTCTGGGGCTCCTCAGCGTCGCCAATAGGCCCGCATGCAGCCTGATGCTTTTATCTGCTCATCGTCACCGAACACAGTGTTCTCTCGCGCGGAGACGGTTCCCCGTGCATCCTGCGCGAAACCGAGTCGCGCGCCTTGGTACACGGCGTGCAATCTGGACTGGTTGCTAATGAAGCTTGGGCGAAGCATGCATGCAGAGAAAAACTGGATGGGGGCTAACAAGTGCATGCGCCGAGGCACACCGCTGTGAGATGAGTGATGGGGTGCAGGACCTCAGCTTGACTCTGATGAGCTGTCATCTTCCACTGAGGAGTCGTCGCTCATTGAGGAGTCGTCCTCCTCCTCTTCCTTTTTCTTCTTCTTTTTCTTCTTCTTCTTCTTTACGAGGCCCAGTCGTTCACGCTCTTCGCGTCGCTTGACCTTCTTGTCGTCGAAGCCGTGATAAACGTAGTTCTCCATGACGAGGAAGTGGTTGGCCATGCCCAGGCAAATTGGAGCAAAGCACAGCAGGAGCACGAAGGCGAGCACGTGCGCGAGCCAGTAGCCCTCGGCGCCTGCCACGAAGGTGTCGCAGAACAGGAGCAGCGCTGCGTTCAGTGTCTGGAAAGCCGGTTCGCAGCCGCCGCCGCCGCCCTGCTCGGCCAGCTCGGCGTTTGCCCAGCGCAGCCTCTTCTCGGCGTCGCTCATGTACTCGTTGTAGTAGCGGCCCACCGAGGCGGTCAGCGGGTCCATCCCGCTGATGTTGCCCTGCACCAAGGGCCGCCACTTGCGCGTCAGCTGGTCGCGCAGCGGCCGCTGCCTGGGCAGGTGTCCGAGCGCGTCCACGAGCGCGCGCACTGCGGCGCCCGAGTCGCGCACGGCGCTCGCGTTGCGCAGCAGGTCGGCGCTGAGCCGCAGCACTTGGGGCGGCTTCTCGGGGCTCTCTTTCTTGTCGGCGGCGGGGGCTTCCTTCTTTGTCTCGTTGCCGCCCTTGCCCCCGCCGGCCCACTCAGGCGCCTGCAGTTCGGACACCGAGCCGCCTTTCTGGCACTTGGTCAAGATCTCGCTCGGCACGAAGCCGCCCCACGCGCCACCCCGCTGGTCAGCGGTCCACAGCGCGTACGACATCTGGTCCAGCACCTTAAAGTTCTTCGAGCGGAATGGCTCGCAGACGTACACCTCTGCGGCGCCGGCCACCAGGTACAGCTGGGTGGCGATGTACGAGGAGATGATGAGGGAGACCATACCGGCAGCGGCGCTGTACACGAGCATCAGGCCGCCCGTGTTCGACTGGGCAGAGCGCACAGTGGGCCGCAGGTCGTGGTCTTGTGCTGCCATACCCATCCCGGCGATGGCCACGATGGGCGCCACCAGCGTGATCACCACCACCAGCAGCATGGGCAGCCCCGTGAGGAAGCTCATCCAACCCACCGCACCGCCGTCGCTCTCGTAGCTCGCCAGCTTGTTGATCGGCGTATCCAGGCCCCCACCGCTTTGCGCCATCATGCGCACTCGCTCCTCAGCTCGCTCCAGTGCGTCCCGCACCTTTCGTAGGAGTTGCTTACGCTCCGCCACTGTGGCATCCTCGACTGCGCGGGCCAGGTTGCCGTAGGCGACCTGGCGCGAGCGTTCCAGCTGGCCACAGCGACGGCCCACGGCGCTGAACAGCGCGGCCAGGCTACGCTGTCCTTCGGACGATAGCGAACGTGACAAAGAGCGTGCGTCGTGTCTGCACTCGGAAAGCACGCTACGTGATGGCAAGCCAGAGTCCATGGCCACGCGTCTCTTGACAAACTCGCCAAAGTCATCGCGAAACCGCGTGTTGAGCGTGTCCACGATGTGCCGGAGCCTGCCCGGCGGAGTAGCTTCTGGCTTCTTGTCCTTGTCCTTGCCTTTGTCGTCGCCGCCGCCAGCCGAAATGCCCTTCAGGAGGGTGACGGCGGAAGCGTAGTTGTCGTAGCCATCGCTCACGGCCGAGCCCATGTCCGATTTGTTGAGGAAGAGCGCCACGGCGGTGATGATGAGCGCCACACCGGTCAGCGAGACCGCCATGCAGTAGTACTGGTAGTAGTCGTCGTACTCTGGTGTTATGATCTGCAGGCGCTCGCCGCCGCACTTCTTGGCGAAGCGCGCCCCCACGATTCCCAGACCTCCCGCGGTCACGGCTAGGAAGAAGAACCAGCTGATCCACACAAAGATGCCCATCATGCCCTGCTGGGATGACAGCGCGGACCAGAGGCCGCCCAATCCGGGCGCCTGTAGTGCTTCTTGGGCGAACTTGAGCCCGTCTCCGGGGTCGCCGGCGAACATGGTGAGCAGCGAGCGACCGATGTCACTCCACACGGGCACCGTTACGCCCGAAGGCTGCAGCGCGAAGCTCCCGCCACCACCGCCGCCATCGCCGCCAGCGGGTGCCGCTGTAGTCTTGGCGCCGCCCTCACCTCCTCCACTATCTGGCGCCTTCTCGGGCGGCTTTTCTTGTGCGCGCACCAGTAGACACAGCAACAAAGCGGCCAGCGCAGGCCGCCGCATCACGGTTCTGCGGGGCCGCCTCGGCGCAGCATCGTGCAGGCAGGGCCCGAATGAGCGGCTGCGCGTGTCTCGCGATGGCCATGGGTCCGGCTTCCTGACGGATCGCATCCTACCGATGAGGAATCATTCCTTTCGGTACATAAGTAGCTCTGTTCTGGGTGATCCGTTTTTATTACTTCTCTCTGTGTAGCCTTCTTTTTGTTTGTGCATACCGTTATTCTCCCTTTAGTAGTCAACGAGGCGGAGTTTTACCGTTGTGGAACATCGACGCATGCCTCGGAGGCGATTCTATGGTACCGAGCGCACGGCTCATATGACGTGCGGTCTCTACAACGCGCCTTGACTAGCACGAATTTGCAAGAGCGCTCATGATAGCCATGGCTTGCTTCAGTGCGCCGGAATGTGTCATTGCGAGCGCTTTATGACCGTGCCTTTCGAAGCGAAGACACCGTTCAATACACGGACCAACGTTCATTACACGGACAGCATATGTACAGTTTATAAGGACGCCCTGTAGTTTTGTGAGTGTAGGGATGTTCTCAGCAGATCCTCAAAACGACCCAACCTTGCCGTATTCTCCGGCCTTGGGACGTTCTTGGGACATAGGAGAGCCACTGTGTACCTTGCTCGCATGTCCTCATTGAAAATGAAGCGATTCAGACGGAAAAAAAAAAAAAGAAAGAAAACATGTGTATGTAAAGTAAGCTTTGCAAAGGAGTGGGCGAAAATTTAAATTTCGTAATCGTGTCGAAAAACGAATATTTTAGGAAAGCAACCTTCGAATATCGAATGGGATAACGAATAATTCTCGTTTCTAAGCAATGTGAAGTGTAAAGCCTGCGTGGAGTCCGTTTGCTAAATAAGGTTTGTTTAAGTTATTTGATGCATGCGAGTAACACCGTTCATATTGGGATGTCGGCTGAACTGAAGAGCTTATAAATTATAAACTAATAAGTGTGAGAAAAAGGGGAAGCCTTTCTTGCTTTTGTCGGCAAAGTGCTGGAGCACAGGTGGAGCCATATAGGTCTGGCGCTTATTTGTTATCCGCTCCGCCTAGCTTCTAGACTATTGTGCTCTACGAAATCAGCTACGTCACATAAGGCGTTCGTCTTTTTTGTCGACACTCCCGCCTCTGAAAATTAGCGCACTGTGTGCCATATTTAATGATGACTGTATTGGAACACAAACGCTCTAGAAGTTTCCTACAAAATGGGGTTGGAAGCTTCTAGAAACATTTATTGGAAACAACAAAATGGAGTTGAAAAAGGAGACAGGTGGTCCCAGCCTGTCATCTTTGCTCGTACAGCTCCAGCCAATCAGCAGCGGCCGAAATGGACAGTCAGCGAAATGCAAAAACGCCCGTGTCCCGTGCATTGGGGGCACGTTAAAGATCCCCTGGTACCACGGCGGCCGCATTTTGATGAGGGCGAAATCCGAAAACACCCGTGTACATAGATTTAAATGCACTTTAAAGAACCCAAGGTGGTCCAAATTTCCGGAGACCCTCACTACATCGCGCCTCATAATCAGATCGTGGTTTTGGCGCGTAAAACTCCATGATATAATTTTTAAAGATCCCCTAGTGGTCAGAATTAATCCGGAGCCCCCAACCCGCCGTGGTTGCTCAGTGGCTATGGTGTTGGGCTGCTGAGCACGAGGTCGCGGGATCGAATCCCGGCCACGGCGGCCGCCTTTCGATGGAGGCGAAATGCGAAAACACCTATGTACTTAGATTTAGGTGCACGTTAAAGAACCCCAGGTGGTCGAAATTTCCGGAGTCCTCCACTACGGCGTGCCTCATAATCAGAAAGTGGTTTTGACACATAAAACCCCATAATTTTAATCCGCAGCCCCCACTACTGCGTGCCTCATAATCAAATCGTGGTTTTGGCACGTAAAAACCCTCGCCATAGCTACAAAAATTCTTTAAACAGACTCAGTTTTTATGCCACCGATCATATGCAATGATATAGCTATGTCAAAAAGGACATTGTAACGTAATGATGTTGTCCTCAAATGGGCGTAGTGGGACATTTCACGAACAGGTGCCCTCAAATAACCTTACAGGTACTAGAGTTACTGTTCATATTCAGTACCTCTAACGGGTACATATTGAGGACGTCGTCATGCGGGCGTTTCAGTCGTGATGCGTCCTGGGCCTATTGTAAGTCCGCATGTAGACATTGGGGACATTTTGAGAGTGCCCTTATGATAATAAGACTTGTTGCTGGACTGGTATCATTATGCTGAAGAGCATAAGGGTACCAACCCTTGCAACTGGTTCATTATGGGCCAGTCCGCACCGATATTCTCGTTTGTCTTTGTTGCGGTGCATCTTCTTCCCTTCAATCCTTGGTGGGATACTCCGTGTCGTCTGTAGTTGAGGCCAACTTCTGCTGAGTCATTTCTGGGGTCCTGGAGCAGGAATAGCGACACGCGCTGTGTGAGCCACCGAAAGCTGCGCTGTTTTATTGACGTTACCCGTGGGCACCCTTTGACATAAGTACTTGATCTGTCATTCTTGTGTGGATGTGTCATCTTTTCTAGCTACCATCTTGATAAACTCCGTCTGAAGTCTACAGCAGCAAGTAGCACGGCTCATACTTTCTGCTTGCTACCTCAGATATTGCTTTCGGGGGGGGGGGGGGGGGGGGGGGGGGGGAGGACGTGCCCATGTGTCACCCCCCCCAGGCTATGCCACTCCAACAGCCTGCACGTGCCGGGCGTTTCTGTCTTGCTGGCGACATCGTCAGCCATTACCAACATTAAGGAATCATTATAGAGCGTCGCCGTCCCTCTTTTGCTCCCCGCAGTTCAGCTGAGAAAGGCTATCTCAAAGTCAATACCTTACTCTAATAAAGATGTACTCCTCACCAGCGACAGCGCACTGTCTCGGAAGCATTTGGTCTGCAGGACCTGTTCCCTTTAAATTATTTCACCATTTCGTGCTTGTCCAGATTTTCCGAACGCGATGTACTGCCATAACTCAGTCTCAGCGGGAAGGCATTTTATGATTCAAAAACCGTCCGTGATGAGGAAACCGGCTCGATCATGAATATGTGAAGAGGGTGCCGTCATGCTTCTTCGAGTGCCAGACGGTGTGGTCGCGATTGCTGATCGCGGCGCGCTCTGAATCCACTTCGATGCGTCTCAGCGGTGACGTACGTGGTTAGAGTGTTACGTATCCTTTTTTTGAATGCCGCGACCGTACCTTCGCTTGACGCGTTTTGGTTCCCCTGTAGCGGCGGCGCTGCAGTGGCGTCGCGTATTTTAGTCGCGTAATCCGGGGGGGGGCGTAGCAGGTCTGGAACGCGCGGCTGGCGTTTGACCAGACGCGCACTCAAGCCCGGCCGCGTGTAGAGCTCCGGCTTGCTTGACGCGCGTTCACTAGTTAGCGACGACAATGCCGCGACTACGAGCAGCAGTGCGCGTCGCTCAGTGCACTGCCCATATGTATTCTAGTTCACTGTAGTACGGTCCTGTGTTTTTGTCTCGTGGTGGCTTACTGGATCGAGCATGGCTCGCAGCACATGTGGAAATAGATAAGCTGACCATAAGCGCGTCGGATTAGAGCAGTCCTTTTTTTCTCTTTTTTTTTCTTTCGTTCTGCTATCCCTCCTGGATCATGAAGCTTTAGCTTCAAGTGTGCTAGAATACAGTACGCTCTTAATATAGTTGAACCCTTCTGGGTGTATATTTGTCCCACAACGATAACCATCATCTGCCTTGCTTGTGCTCACTACTTTCCTGTCTAGAATGCTATGTCACGCTGATAATGCGCATGCCATTCCTGACTTGGAAGTACCAGGCTCACAGCGTTAAAGAAATGAAATATGGGCAAGACGGACGATGATTATCGTTGTGGGAAAAGATGTGCCCTAAAGGGCGAAAATGTTTTTAAGAGTGTGCACTCTACGTTAGCTTGAAACCAACTTGCAAAACGCAGAAACACTTTAAATGAAGTTAGTTGCACTTGCACTTAAGAAAAAAGGAAAATGAACTGAATTCTGCCACTGTAGGCAGCAGAATTGCTGCACATTGGTAAGTTTTATAATAATAATGATAATAATAATAATAATTATTATTATAAAAAGGACAATGAAACAAATTTTGCAAATCTGTAACTCTGCACAGAAAACAGCTATTGCAGTTCTGCGAACTTACCTTTCTTCGAGCATCTCAAGCTGAGTTTCCAACTATACGTGAAACTACTGCACTAGGGTTTTGCAAGATTCAGTTCTATTCACAAATTAGTAATCTACTTCAGAGCAATGTATAACACAAATTTTGCCCCCTTTAGATGTTTCAATAAGTCCAGATTAAAGAATTCTATAATTTTTTGTTGCTGATCAAGTTACACAGTTGTTAACTTTGATACTCCAGTTAATTGTTATTTTTATTTTATTTTGATCAGACTGTTTTCAACAACTTTTATAATAAACAAAAGTGTTAATGCCATTAAAATATCTGCGCCATACAATCAGTAGCCTTTTTACAACGTCTTATTTTAAATGCAACAAACCTGATCAAATTCGTAGCAGCACTGTGGATGCCGAGCAAAGCGATTTCTCCGTTTTGCAACTCCATGTATTTAGATAAACTCCTGGGGGCTTCCTTCACCGGAGCTCCTTTCGTGGCCACTGCGGCTTGCATGATGTGAGGTACAATTGGCTCCAAAAGTTTGCACACCGTGGGATATAAGAGAGAACTATTTCCGCAGTTAGCTGGCATGCAGTCTGATGTTCAAATTTGTAGCAGTTTTATTTTTTATGGTCACAAATTGCTTGGAAATGCAATGTTTTCTCAGGTCCCGTGGTTTGTAATCGTTGTTTCATTCCAAGTAGACATGGTGTGTGATAAAGGCACAACGGATCTGCTGCGTGGTTCGTTTTCGTTGTGCATAAAAAAGATGCCGTCGTCTGGCTTTGTGCAGGAGTATGACCTTGAGCAGAAGATCGACCTGGAGATTAAGATGCGCGAGGGCACAACCAAGCTGCTTGCCGTGTGTCAACACCGGCCTCAGAGCCTCGAAGCGGCCAAGTCGCTGCTCACCTCGAACGAGCGCATGGCCGCCTATGTTGCCGAGCTGCAACGCCGCAAGACAGCCGAACGGCCCAAGCAGTCGTGAGTGGAGCCAGCAGGATCGCTTGATTGGCTTTAGTGAAGCGCGCATTGGGAAACGAACTGTTAAACAAAATTGTACGAATGCTTTGCCCTGTTTATTTCTGTTGACTAGAATATGCCCGAGCTCGTTGGGTGCACGTTGCATAAAGAGGTTTCCAGCAGAAAACACAGACCTGAACAGGCGGGAAGAAGACACACGGCAAACCATTGGACTAGCAGTTGAATTTTTAATATTTGCTGCAGCACACAATACGGCACTAAGAAACCAGTGCTGTGCCATGTTTTGCTTGTCACGTTGATAGCCCATTCTTTCAGCTGACAGGCCGGTTTTTCGTGGGTAGCATTTACTAAACAGCATTAAACAATATGTCACCTTGTAATACGAGGGTCACTGTGATATAGACACACGGACAACAGAAGTAGAAGTGGAATCTATTGTCCGTGTGTCTATAACGCAGTAACCCCCGTATTAGAATATGAACTTCCACCAACTAGCCCAACTTGCCGCTCTACTGCAAGATGTCACCTGTACACCCCGAAAAGCTATTAAACACACACACACAATATTATGATACGGTACAGACAAGATGAAGATGGTGCTTAATTCACATATATGATTAGACAAAAACTTGCGTTCACTTCTAATATTTTCAGACCAAGTCAGGATATGTTTGAACTGATTAAAAAAAAATCACCTGTGACTGCACTTTTCCGCCTTTACAGGTTGATTTATTTCTGGAAGAGGCGAAAATTCCCTGCTCTGACATTGCAAATATCCAGGGAAAATTACAAAGATGCTCTAGTTAACTTTTATTGACTTTCAAGCACCTGTTGTAATCGTGAAATTGAAATAGCACATTTTAAGGATGCATATCTCAAAACTGATGCTAGTCTGATGCTAACGAAGGTGATGAAACTGATGTGAAGCGGACATAACTTCACTACTGCTCTACTTTTGTTGAGAAACTTCAACATGTCTGTTGAAGTGAATAACTAAAAAGTTAATTATTCAATCTTTTTATTTAGCCATGCAGAGATTGTGATTTGTAGTGCAAGTAATCTCGACCTCTTCAGGTGATCCACCTGAACAGACTGAAGATATAGATTCACAAAGATATACAAATTAATAAACTAATTTATTCAAACTATTTAAACAAAGACTTTGTATCTTCAGAGCTGCAGCCATTGCACAAAAATAGTTTTACTTTGCACAATGCCAAGTGCCTTATGTATGAATGCAAACACAAGCTGCTTGCATCTCCTAGTCTAAATGTCTTTAGTAGTGACTGTGAAGAGATACTTTCTGAAGGCAATATAGTGTGTTCTTTTATCGATGTAGTGGCCAGTTAATGTTCCCAAGCTTGACCGAAAGAGCACTGACTGCATCTAAAATGAAGCAGCTACCATGTGCAGCCCTCCTATGCTCTTCTAATTATCATGTCCACGCAATCCCAAGGGGCACGAAATGTAAACTCTGTGCAGCAAAAGGCACTCTAGAGTATCATAGAAATCACCTAGCATGCCCTGGTATGTTTTTACTCTACTGCATCCTGACCACTGACATTAAAATGTAATAAAACTGTTTTGTCAGAGAGAAAGTGAGATAGGGAATGAAAGTATTTTACTGCTGTTAGCTTACTTCTGTAGCTTTCAGAAAATCTAACATTTACATATTTCTGACCATTATTGGAGTAGTTTACCCTTATTTTGTTGTTTTTGCCATTGCAAAATTGAGCATGTTTTAACACGTAAGCTGAGCTTCATTCCGCAAAACTATTTGGCTGTGATGTGAGATTGTGATTTGAATTTTATCTTGGGGTAGCATACTTCTTCGCCACTAGGGAATGCAATTGTGACATAGGCCGTCGGGGGCCGCCATGGGGTCACATTTTGTACAGTTTTCCATTCATTTTGCTCATGGTCATTGGCGTTTAATGCTGCCATTATTGCAAAGTCTGGCTGCTCTGTGGGGTGTATGATAAGGAAGAAAGAAAGAAGGAAAAAATTGGATTATTACAAAGTATGTTCACAGATTTTCAATTTTTGTGTACCTTTTCTCGAAAACATGCAGTAATGTGAATGAAATTTTGGGCAGATCTTATTAATGCCTTTCACATGAGTGAAACTAAAGTCAGTACGGTGCCTTTAATATTATTTTGTAATTGTGCAAAACAGAATGGCGTCTTTTATATTTGTGATGAATTTGAGAGCTCCATGATCCATAAGTAAAAAGATACATTTTTTGAGGAAAATATAAGAGGCTAAAACAAATCTTTTATTAGATGCATAGTAATGAGCGTAGATACTCAAATACATAGCTAATTTCAGAAGCTTAGCACAGTTCAGTTCTTGAAACCGTTTTTTTTTTTTTCAAAGTATTGCCCTCCTGGAATGCTATTTTAAGAAAAAGATGCATCGTCTTCATACTCTCTTCACAGCAGCAGACATATTGTACATGGCAAGGGCATTGCTTGAATATGTAAAGCTGTGGCTTTTTTCGTCTTTGGGCAATTTCACCAGAACAGCAATGTCTCCTTGACAGCACTTGTAATCCAGGTGTGTAGCCTGCGATGATCTGGTTTGCCAGCTGGCTTTTCACTTAGTCCCTGCTGCAGTCACATTGTTATGTAAAAAATTCAAATAATGTTCGGCAGTGCCAGTGAGAAATTTTTGGTGGTAAGGGCAGGTGCAGCAGCTGTCTCTCACGTGGAGAACATACGAGCTTTTTGAAGAGAACTCTTGATGGCACGAATGTGCATGACACAGAAGGGCACAGGCAAAGTGTCTTTAGGGAGCTTGAATATTATGCACAGTGGCAATGACACCTCACGTAAGTAGACGCGTGCGTAGGCTATCACAGTTGTAGTCTCAAGACTGTCCATAGGAGATCATAGTGCTTGATGGTATCTGCATCATTGTTTGGAAACATAGATTTCAGGATGCTCTGAAAGGCTGAGCAAAGTTGCTTGGGTGTTTTGCAATCAGTTTGCATCAAAAGCACTACAGTAAAACAGAGGCAGCTTTGGCTAGACATGCAGAGGACATGGTTGCAAGAAGAGTTGACACTGTGAGGGCAACATTTCTGTTTGCATTCCTAGTCATTTACACTTTGTTGTAACACAGTGAATTTTGAATCATAAAAAGAGACATTGATGTTTTCACAGCATCAAAGACACCTACTTCTTGGACTGTGGCTGCCTACATGCGAGAGCTATATGCACTAGTAAGCACTTGCCACAGACCTGTGACAATCAATGTAATTTGATTTACAGTGCATAATCATACTCTGTAAATCAAATTACATTGATGAGGGTGTTTTTACATGTTACAACCACAACCCTTGATCCCCACAGAAAGGAGATTTTACACAATGGTGCACACATTTACCTGGCTCATTTATTTGCATTATATCTGTGGCAACATTAGATTATCAAGCCTGTAACAACATAATTTCAGCCTTCTTTCAGGACAGAAACACACTCAAAATTATTTAGTGTACTAGTAGCTCTATGCACAGCCTGAAGAATAGGAAGAGCCAGTGATTAGTGTTGTCCTGTGTACTGAACTAATCTGCTAAACAATGAATGTATATTAAATCTCTCTCTTTTAAATATTCTTTGGTAAGGTCATGCTTATTGTTACCTTTTTTTGCACAGCATTGGCGGATTCCCTCTGGAGTTGTCACGTTCCCGTGTGGCAGTGTCAGGTAAGGCAGCACTTTTGTTTGAATTTCAATGTGATGTGTGGCCTAAGTTTCGTGTGATCACGAACACCCCCCACCCCCTCCTCCTTTTTCAAGCAGGAGCTAGAACATGACTTCTATGACTTCCTTAGGTTGACAGTGTAATGCGGGGATGCTGAAGCACACTGAACTCTAGTGGCAGCTTTTAGTGGGCAACAAAAGGAGCCCAGGGTTTGCAGGAGTCTGGGGTAATGCAGAGGCTCAATTGTTGAGTGACAGTGCTATTCTCGCAGAGATCCGAATGCCACTGATCTGGAAGGACACAGACCACTTCAAGAACAAAGGTGACTACCGCCGGTTTGCTGTTTTCTGCCTGCTCAAGATTGGCACCGAGATATATGACACGGCTATGGTCAGCAATGTGGACCGTAGCATGACCGACGTCTCCTTTGATGACACCATTGTTTTGTAAGTTGAAGGATCTTCTCTTTGCTTGCCAAGCATGTGTCATTCGCTCTTTGTTTCTTCCATATTTGCAAAGAGGGTTGAAATGAGTGCACAGTTTTTTTTTTTTTTTTTTTTGTCTTATAGCTGGTGGAAAACCATTCCAAATGATTGAACTGGAAGAGTTCTGCTTCCTCCAGAACACTGCTGCCTTTAACTCCATAAGCATGCAACAGTTATACCACGTCACACATGCTCATGTAGCTGACAAGTTATGTGCATTTGTGGTAAGAAATGTGCCCGTGGAGGCAGTAAAAGACATTTGAAGAGAAAAGAAAGAGATATAATGGTGAATTACAAGAAATGTTAAAGTGGTGTTATACATTAAGAAAAGGAGAAGGGGGCACCCAGAGTCATGTCCCAAAGCACATAAACACTTAGAACGACAGACAGCCAAGCTAGTTGGTAAGGATTCGTTATGCACTAAACACATAGAACACATAAACACTAGCAGCTAGTACCAAGCAGAGATGCATGTTCTCAAAATATCTTTTTCTGTCAAAAATTTGCAGTCTATATTTTTTATGTAAAGGGCTTCCTTATTTTCTAAATTTAACCACAATACAAAGTTATGTGGTACCTGTAGGTCAATGACTACAGAGTTTTTCTTCTGAAAACATTATAGAAGTTTAGGTCTTCTTTTTTTGCATGATGGTTGCTTTCATCACAATGTCAATGCAAGCCCACAAAAAACTGTTATCATTGACTTCTGCACATTCACATGCTTGTACGTGTCCAGCAGTAGTCAATTGTCATCCTGTGCCTTTGATTACAGTAATAACATTCCACCTGACTTTGAGTTCAAGCTGGAAGTGTACAGCCATATTCTACAAGACGACCTCAGCATGGCCAGCACACCTCGAAAGATAAAAACCAAGATCACGAATTCCGTTAGCCGAGCCATAGGACGCAAGTTGGCTGCATCACTGGTCAGTTGCAATGCCAATTTCTTGAGCACATTTACTGCTTGCTTCATGCCTTCAAACGGCATTAGAAATTAAAGTGAGATTAGTGTTGTTGTTCTCATTATAATAAAACTGCTTGTAGACAGTGCAATCATCTCCAACTTGTTTAATAGTGCAGTAGCTATTAGTGTCAAGAAAAGTGTATATTGGAACATTTTCTTTTTCAGAGGCTCAAAAATTGTGATGCTTAATGTGTTGACATATCTTTAATGAAAGATGAGAAAAAAAGAAGGCATTTAATGCCTGTGCAAGAAGGCAACATGCCTTCTAGTACATAAAAAAACAGTGCAGGAAGTGGTACAAGGAGGAGGTGACAAATGACATTGGGCTGACCTGCAACTAAAATTTATTGCATTTTCTGTCTGAATATAAGCACAGAATGTAAGGGAGTACAGGACTAGGAGGGGTTGCGAAGGTATTGACCATCAGGTAGATTTTATGGCAAAGAGCTGTATCCACTTGCTAACCCAGCACATTTAGCTTGCAGTAAGGCTGGCATGGCCTCATCAGGCATTGCACACCTTTTTTCATGTCACCTAAGACAATTTCCAATGTAAGTTGTCTTGAATAAAGAGCGAAGAACTCAGAGTGGTATTTCTGCAACAGCCTGGGCTGTTGATGACTCAGCAAGGACTCCCCATTTTTCCTTCTTGCCTGTCCTTACCATGGCAGCTGCCATCTCCTTATTGGCCCACCGCTGTCACGCCAGAGCACACACGTTCTTTGTTTTCTTACATTCTTGCTCCATCGCCATTTATGTGTTGTCCGTTAGGGTTGTGTACAGTGTGGGTTGTGCATGTCAGTTCTGAAATTTCTTTACAAGACAAATGTTTGTTCATGGTGTAGTTAATTGTTATGAGTTGTTTCACCTTCCTACGCTGTAACCAAATCGGCAAAGGCAAGAAGCTCTTTTTGATGCCTTCCATCAAACGTGAGGCCTTGTGAATAAATACTTGGATAAGTCAAACTGGTTGGTAGATCTTCGAATTGTCTCGCCGGTAACGAGCTCACAAAGTAATAAGCTAATATTGTGTAGTCAAATTACCCATAAGTTTGTATTTCATGCTGTGCACGCTCAGATAAATTTGTTGGATATCTGGTGCTGTACTAAACAAACTTTAGGCCTTTTGCTGATATTAAATGCTGCATGTGTTTGGCTTTGTATTTAGTTTAGATCAGTAGCCGGAAGATCTAGGGGCAAATGCAGTGCCTTACACCTACTAAGTTTGTACTTACAATTTTTTTCTTAATTTTTTTGTTAACCATTGCAAAGTGCAAACTGTATTCTGCCTTGTGAAACACTTAAGAATGACCTGCATTTTCCATGCACAGAAAAGCCAGAAGCAATGAACAGCACTACATATTTTTGTCGCATTCAGGTAATAGATATTGCATTAACACTACTGGACACAGTCTCAGTTTTCTGAGCTTTAAGCATTATTGCACATGCTATAAACGTGCATTGTGACCTCAAAGAGCTTTCGGCCGTTTTTCTCACCTTGCTTTAAGGTCATCAACTGGGGCATTGCTGTTGCTATTCTGGAGAACACATTCATCTCCTGCATGCATCATACACTACTAAGCTTTAAATTTCATCAAGAGGCTCTTGGAGGCAGTATTCTTGGTGTCTCTCCTTGGGTTGTTTGGCAAATGTTTCTCTAACCAAAAGAAACAAGGGAACGGCTGTCAAATCAGCAGAAAATGGCCCCACAGTTCTTCATCCATATGTGTATTCGCCTAACAGATTGACATGAATAGCAGGGCGTGCTGATGTGTGCATTGTTTCTCAGTGGCAAGAAAGTTAAGCCACTTTTGCAGGCTGTTGATCCTGAAGTGCCAGCAGGATCCATCTGCACCAAACAGAACTTGACTGCACATGTTGATTTTTCAGTTGGAGTCATTCACTCGTATGGCTTTCATCCAGGTCCTGCATGTGAATACAGAAGTATTGCAACTTACAGTAGTTGGGAGTTGTCAGTAACCTGACATTGCATTGCACGGCACGCTGTGTCTGCTGCCCAGGTTTTAGCAACGTCATTGTTTTGTAAAAGTAGAGAGATCAGTAAGCAAGCAAGGAAACTGAAAATTTCAAAGTAGAAAACCTCGACATGGGCACATTTTGGCACATCTGTAAACTGTAAATTTCTGTAAAGATTGACTTGTTGAATGCACATTTCCTCAGATGCACAAAACACTGGGGCGCTTCTTCCAATTCGATAGTCACTGTATTCACACCCTGTTGTGTCATGGTGTATCAGTTTTGGTTTTTCTTCTGCTCGCGCCAGCACTTTTGTCTAACCACCTTGTGTAACTCCTTCACCATGATGCCACTGACCTGTATATAATAAAAAATCACGTGGCTGGCCGGGAGTCGCGTCACAAACTTCGGAAGCGTCTTGTTCGTTCCTTTCTTTCAGCACGCTTGTGGCTTCTCTCTGTTTGGGTAGCCCAACGGTCGCCCGTCACCTTGCCATGCCGTCACTTGCGTGCCATCTTCTCGATACCACACATACCTTCTTGTATTGTACCCTCGCACCCCACTTATGTCTATGCACACAGTGTTCAATAAGCTTTGGGTGCTGGTCAGCACTATGCTTTTTGTCTTCTTTTTGTCACTCCTTTTATCACAGTGGTTTTGTGTGCAGTCACATACCAACTGTCCTTCCTCAGAGCTTTTGCACATTCCCTCTATGCACATGGGCAGTACATTACTAAGACGCTGCAGCTGTCCTCAAGCCAAAACTACTCGTGGCACCTTTGACTGGTCATTTCACTGTGCTGCACCAGTGCAGTGATGTCGTGTTATAATTCAAGCGGTATTACAAGGATAAATGGGGTCTAGCAGTTATAATCAAGCCTTGTTACCTGTTTTGGAGCAACTTACTCGTGTAACAAAGCTTATTTGCTATTTTGAATGTTCTTTGTACAGTGGCCAAAGCACTCTGAAATAACCTGTTGAAGGTGCCATTAGTATACTGCTGCTGGTGATAGCCTGTTATACATGCAGGTTCTTTGAAGTTCTCATCATTAACATTCGTGGGACATATAACACAAATTGACTAGCATGGTGCCTACCTTACAGATTGTACAATGGTGCCATGCATAACAGTTATGAAGGTTAGTAGATATGATCACACCGTTATAGCACCACAATTGTCATTGCAGAAGCAAGCAAACACACGCGCAAGCAAAACACGCGTGCGCACGTGCACACACACCATCACAAAGTTTTGCTACATGTAGAACTCTATATGAAAAGCAACATGGTACTCAGCATCCAGAAGGCTGCACAGACACATACAAGCACACTTCGGCAGCACATGGCTGCAGGTGCCTTGGCAGGAGGTCTGTGCTAGTTTTCAACTGGTAGTACACCGTACTGTGCTCAGGGGTTGAAATGCAGTAGTCGGATGCATGGCGGCCAGTGCTTTTTGCACCACTGGTGAGCGCTGGGTAATCGCTAAAGGGCTGAATGCAGTCACAATGCATCAAAAAGTATTTCACTTTCATGGGGTACAAAGATGCATCAGCTCTGTGTCGCCAGTATCTACCGGTGATGCAAGAAGCAATGGCAGTCACGTGCTCTGAGTATCGTATTTCAGTTGCTGAGGACTGTGCAATAGTGAATGCAGTCAGGAAAGGGCGACAAAACAGTGTAATGATGGCTGAATACAATCCCTTCACAGCTAGGCAGTCACCTTTAATGCTTCATTCACATTTGCACAAAAAAATTTTTAGTTTATCTTTTTGTCAGCTTATGCCTGCAGTCATAGTTGCACTAAGCTGCATTTAGTGTTTCACGCAGTGAGGTTCTGGCTTTTTGAGTAACATTGTGTGTGTCTTCTGTTTTAGCAAAAGAAGCAAAATGTTGGAAGTTACTTTGTCACTGGGCACTCTGCACAGAACATTTTTTAAAAGCACCTGAAATAACTTGCATGGAACTCCAGCGAATGTAACTTATGATGTCATAGTTCTTGCGAACTGTGTGTGCTATCAAGAAAGTAATGCACTTCCAAAATTGGTGCTTATATTTATTCTATTGTACTCTGCATGCCCTAACCAGCACGTTCAGCTTACAATTTTTTCATGGCATAATTGCTTCTCTTATTCTTTACAGAAAGAGGAGCTGAACTCCTTCGAAATGTAAGACAGTTTTTTTGTGCATGCTGTGTTTTTCTGTTTCTAAGCATGCATTTTTATACTTGCATTCACTTTTTTTATTGCAGTAGTTTTACATATTTTAAGGTAAAAATCACTGTGTACCAGGGTAGCTGGAAAGTGACTATATGTCCTGCTCCTGATTGGTTGACATGCAGAGGGCCAAAGTTTGAGCTTGAGGCTCATGCTACGCTGCGACTGAGTGATGCCGATGACAAGGCACACACCTATGACCTCACCATGGAGAGCCTGGAGAATCCGCAGCTTCAACTACCTCTCTTTGGGCACTTCTGTTGCAAGCTGGCTGTTGTCCCAGACTGCACCCATGAAGAGCAGCTCTCAGGGTATCTTGGTGTTGTGCAGGTAACCACAGCGTTTCACTTAATTCTGTAGTTGTTACCACCCCTGCCACCATAGTGTTGTTGATTCCCCATTTACAATTGCCAACGTGAGCACCACCTGGGAATGGCATGCAATGATATATATATATATATATATATAATGAGAAGAAAAGACACCGAGGGCCCGATTTTTATTAGTCATATCATAAGAAGCCAACAAAGGCACCACACAATGAAGCCAAGGAAAGCATCAGGAAAATTAGCAAGGGTTGCAATTGAAATGTAGAAAAAAAGAGGAGGAGCGGGGGGAATGAAACTGAACGAAAAAATAGCTTGCTGCTGGTGGGCGTCAAACCCACAACCTCCACATTACGTGCGTGTTGTGCTACCGATTGTGTTACGGCGACAGCTATCAGTCCTTCCACTAACTTGGGTATTTATGCTTACTAAATCTAGCCCTAGGAGTGTTAGCCAGCGCCAATCAGAGCCATGTGGGCAGATGTGAAACATCCCTTTTTGCCCGATAGCATCACGTCACGTAACACATGAGCGTAGGAGAGGAGGTGCATGGCTAAAGAACCCTCATATGCTACCTAATGACATCAAAGCTGCCAGGTTCAAAACCCTCGCTATAAATGAACGAGAGAAGAAGGAAAACTGAGGGGCTCGATTTTTGATAAAGCCAACAGACAATGAAGCCAGGGAAAGCATCAGGTAAATTACCTGGAAATTAGCACTTGTGTATTGAAATGATTCGACAAAGATGCTTAAGAGTTCTTATTGTAAATAGGGGACTATGCAGGTTTCAAGATGTTTTGTTTGAAGACTGTTTTTTATGCATAAATAGAGTGCTCTTTTTTACCATTCCTGGTTTAAGTCTGGCACTATAGCTGGAATAATAATTTGCATATACAGTAGGCTCCATTTAAGACGAACATGAAGGGACCTTGGAGAGCTGTTTGTCCTATGAGAAGTCGATCTAAACAAGAGGGCACTAAATGTACTGAAACTAAATAAGGGTTCTTGAACTGTTCAGCTTCTCGAAGAATTCAGCTTAGCATAGTTTGTTTTTTCCAGAGCACTAAGCATGGCAATAAATAGAATGAATGAACAGCTTATTGACACCTGTATAATACAAGCACTGGTTAGCACTTGCTGTTCCTATTTTTTCACTGTTGGTTGGGATGATGTCATGTGGTCAAGTTATGCTGCAGTTGTAACAATTCCTTCTCTGTTTTCTAAACCCAAAAAGGCCAGCTCTGTGATGTATTTGTTACAGCGCCGTGTGATTCCGGAAATGATATATGATATGCACAAGGGTGGCTTCAAAAAATGTTACTTCTGGAGTCCACACAACCTTAATAATCAATAGATAAAAGCAAAACTCGCAGCAAAACTGAAGTCCCTTTCACGTGAAGCTACTGTTCAAATGGTCACCAAATATGTTCGCTTGTGCTTTTTGCACCTCAGCAGCAACCACAGGTTGGAAAAAATTTGTGCGTTTATTTCCTGGCCCATCACGTACTAGGGCAAAGAAACGGTGCTTTTGAGTGGAACAAGATGAGACGAGATGTAGGAGCACTGACTAGCAAACATAATGTTTATTCATAGTGTAAGGCTACACACATGCAGTCGCACCAAGTGCATGAAAGCAGGGCACATTTACACATCACATTTAAGGTATGACAACTCTGTCTCGAGCAAAAATACAGAGGGTTCTCAGGAACAAAGAATGTGTGAGATATTTGAAGCATTTGTTATCTACAAGTATGGTGGCTCCTGCTTCAGCGAGCTCTCTGTATCTTTGCTCAAAAAAGAGTTGCCATATCATGAATGTGATGTGTAAACCTGTCCTGCACTCATGCACTTTTATGCGCTTGGTGATGACCACATATGTGTAGCAGGTTTAGGTGCATGTTAAAGAACACTAGGGCGTCAAAATTAATCCGGAATCTGCCACTATGGCGTGCCTCATCATCCGATCATGGTTTTGGCATGTACAGCCCCATAATTCAATTAAAGTTTAACACTTCTGCCGCGATGCGATGTGCCATGTGAGGCAATGATAATGCTCAACCCTCTCAGAGATTACAAACAATGGCACACAACACCACCTCAATAAAACACCTCTCCCTGTGTGATCTGTGTACTACGCAGACAAACATCAGTGGTGCATGCAAGGTAATGTTTAACATTAACTCACTACTCTCGTATTGGACTAAACATTCAAAAAGTTACACATTTGCCATCTACATCACTGCTGCTTATCATCAATCAAAGAAAACAGCATAGAAAGCTTCACTTACATTGATTCCCACAATGCGTAGGATCCACATATTTTCACCCAAATATGTAGCAATCTGCCCAAGTTAGCACACTATAGGTATCTGTCACTGTACAGCTACTTTAGCTTCATGCAGGTCATATTTTGAACCATGCAAGTTTTCTTGACTGAGCCATGTGGGTAGAGCTTTGCAGATGCATAAGCAAGGTTGCGCAGGAAATGACACACTGGCGAAATTCTGCAATCATGTGGGATGTGAACAAGGATGTGGGGTGAAATGAATCTCTTTGCATGGTTCCTATGGATGGCTCACAATACTGCTTGTACTTTCTTCGGATGAGGTAGGGCAGATAACCTTTTTATGAGCAGTTATGAGAACTTTTATGAGGGCTGTAGTGTATGACACAAAGTATTTATTCATGTTTTAATTGCTCTTGTTGGCATTGCAAGCTCTTCTGTGCATCCAGAAAAAAAAAAACATACGGCTTAGTCTCTTCATAATCACTGCATAATTGCTTTTCGTGGTGTTACAGCTGGCCAATGGTGTAAGTGGCCGTCGACGCCTTTGGTGTGTCCTCAAGAACTTCCAGCTTTGCCTCTGGACTAGTCCAGAAGACGCTAGGCATCTACCTCCTGTTCTGAGCATCCCAATCAACATGGTGTGTATGGTCAAATAATTTCACGACCTGGTTTACCTACCTGTGCAATGTGGTTCACACGTCTGGCTCTAAGTAAAATGAGTTGTCAGAAATATTTTTTCTAGGCAAAAATCCAAGAAGGCTGCATAACTTAATATTGTTTACTTGCCTAACAGTTTACTTAAGCTGCTTCAAGTAAAAGATATTGAAGCAAATCAATTCTGTGGAAATCTGCTAGGTCAAGAAAATTTCGTCTGGAGAAAGATTGTCATCTACTTGAGAGTAGCTACAAAGTAAACAGAAAAGAAACCTATATCAGTTTCTCAGAAAGAAAGCTTTGCTGTTGAAGAAAAATTTGACCTGGTCTGAGGATTAAAATTAATCAGAACCAATGTCCTTTCGGGGTAGTCGCTCTACCATCCGAACTGATCAAGAAACTAGCCGATGGCAGTGCAAGGCGAAATTAATTGATAACTTGAAGCACAGGAGTTAGTGACGCAAAACTATTGTTAATAGTACCGATACTATCGATAGTTAGGTCATTATTGAACTATCGATAGTACAAAAACGATTGCTAGTACTGATAGTATGATTCATGATGCACTAGTGATAGTACTATGTACCCTAAAGCCTTGTTAATACATAATTTGGGAAGGGGGAGAGTGGACATGGATCTGGTATGCACTAAGCAATGTAGGTACGAATTAATCAACAATAGCAGATGAGCAGCTATAGACTTATCGGTTATAGACTCACTCAAACACACGCAGACAAATTTTATTTGCGACCATGCAGCAAAAAATTTGTGATTTTCCCTTGCTGCCATGGCGGCCTTGCAGTGACAATGGCATCCTGAAAGTCAGCAAGGCTGTGAGCCATTTTCTCCATCAGGCCCCACTTTTTTGCAAAACACCATCATGGCATCAACACATTATCTGCGTTGGATACGGAAGGGCCATCATCCATGTCATCATCCATAACGACGACATGGAAGTGCTAGAAGCTGGGAGGTGGAAACATGTCATGGCTACCGTGTTTTTACTTCACTATCAGTGGAAACCGCACTCCGGGAAAGATCCGTGCATCGCTTTTTCGCTATCTATGGTCTGCGTGCACGACATTTCGCCAGTTCCACGTTCGTGTGCACTGAAAAATGAAGTAAATACTATGAACTAACTGTTTGGCATGCATTAAGTGATTGCTGCTTCAGTGGTTAGCCAATACGTTGGGTTCAGTGGTGACAGGGTGGGGAAATCCATTGTGACTATATTCTAACCGGAATTACTTACTAGGTGGGTACGTATTAACAAGGTTTTACTGTATAGTGCGCTATTGATAATGTAAAATCTTGCGATGTTCCACACGTAAACACAGCAAATAAACTGCAGTGACGTTTGTGAGTTCCCAACTGCATGAACTAAGGATTCCTGATGTTCAGTTGTCGCAAACATTTTGGTAAAATTACTAGCCAAAAATTGCAAACCTATTGATAATACTGTCAGTTGTGAACTATTGCAATGCTATTGATAGTACTATCAATAGTACTAATATCTATAGTTTCTGTTGCACTATCAATAGTTTAATCCCAAAATATCATAATACTATCATTAGGAATACTACAGATTGTCATTGTTACACTATCTATACTTAAAAAAACTATCTATACTATTACCAATAGTTTTGCATCACTAGAAGGAACACTGAATCAACAAATCAGTTCTGCAGAAAATTTAATGAAAGGGAGAAATGTCATCTACTCAAGAGTACCACGAAACTACAAAGGTGTCACTTTTGGGCAACCCCTTCCCTGAATGTGCTTTTACCAGATAGTATTTGGAGGGAAAAATTGTCAAATGCCCGACAGTAGCATGTCTTACTATATATTTTTCTCGGGGAATAACTAATATGGTGAAGGTCATTCACAGAATGTTTCTTAGCAACTATTGCTTGAAAGTATGGTAGCTGCAAAGTTACTGGCATAAGTGCGAGGCTGTTAGAAAACACCCACAAGCTTCGCTGTTTGTTCAGTGTTGTACCATCCAAATCCTACCATTACTGTGGCATCATCGGCTTTTGTTTGTTTTGGCCATATCAAAAACATTAATTTCAGCAGCATGGCTTTTTGTTTGTTTGTTTTTGCTTTATCTGAGAGATGCTGTATTCTTACATTTGCTGAAGTTTTGTGCACATTGTGTCCTTCATTGTGATGAACCATAGCATGTTAATACTAGGACCACAACTGCTCCAGAAAGAATTTGATATTTTTACTCTGAGTTTTGAGTTCCCTATAATATGCAGTCACCTGCATATTTATTCTAACAACTTTAATAGAAGGTTATGTGTTTGCAATAGAAGGCTGTGTTACCTCTACTTCACAGTGGATCAAATTCTGCAGAAAGATTGCAGTTCTTGGTCTTCATTGTTCAATAAAAGACGATATAGTTTTCCTGGTTTGTATGCACTTTAAATTGCAACACTTTGTGAAATTGTTCCACACCTCAGTAGCTGCTTGCTTTTCCGATTAGAAGGTGTACATACAATGCTGTTTTCTTTTCATTTTCTTCCTGGACTAACTAGGCAAGCAATGAACTTAAGTGTTTTATTGAATAATGTGGACCAAGAAAAATGCAGTCATGTTGCAAGACTTAATAAGTGAGAACAAGTTAAACACAAAATGCTCTTTCAAAGTTGTTAGAATAGAAATGCAGCTACGTTTCTGTGTAGGCCTATAATGTGTGTATTGGATGATTAAGAATATGTGCCGTGTGCATTGCATGTGTTTTGTAGACCTGTTTGCACAATTGTGTGTTCAGTGCACTGTAAATATCTTTATACAGTAGAACCCTGTTGATACGTTCTTCAAGGGCGCGCGTACAAAAAAACTTAACAGCCGGGAAAACGTAACAGTGAGGAAGGCCACAAATTGCCACGACGTCAGAAACAGCTCTGAACGGCTGCCAGTACAGCTTGGTTCCCAGTAGGTTCTAACTGGTGCACACTTCTTTGGGTGCTTCGCCCAAGTCTTCGCCAACTTCTCCGTGCATGTTTTCTCCTGATATGCTGGTGCAAGCTCAGTCGCTTGCTGCAACGTATTGGTCGCGTGTTGCAACCTACTGGTCACTTTAACAAAATTTGTTGCTGGGCTAATTGGTTTATGCTTAACAACTGAATACTGGTAAGCACAGTTCCAAGACGGGACAAAAGAAAGACACAGAAGCACAGTACAAGCATTAACTCGCAACTAAATTTTATTGTGAAGACTTCACCTGCTTAAGTACACAGCAGACCAGGATCGTGCAACGCACTGTCCATCAAGCCAACCAATGCATCATACCAAGAAGTTTATAGATTACATCATCATTTCTAAAAACTGCTTTTCTTTGCTACGTAAAACAACCAACTTATCGCTAATACAGGCGCTTTTTCTTTCCTTCTAATATGACATGCCTCCATGATTTCTCTGGCCAAAGCATTGCCACTCCTGCCTAGAATTTTAATACCGTAAAGACTTGACTCACAGAGACAGGACCTTACAATGCATCAGCAAATGAAAAGAAGCTTTGTTAGCTACAGATCACTCGTGTTCCCGTACTCGATCATTGATGCATCAGCCGTTTTGTCCGATATATATCTTTCTGCACTTAAGCGGAATCTCATACACAACGCCAACTGCGCATGTGACATATGGCATGGTATGCTTCTTTCCACAAGCAGGTTTCCTCGGAGGTCCCGAAATGCGTGGACACAACCCAGCAATTTGTGTGGTGCTAGGTTGCGTGGCACTGGTTTTAACATGACCGACAGTGACATTAAAACATGGTATATAACATGTTACCTGCTCCCATAGTTTATGGCCCTTTCATATCCAATTTAGCTAGTGCGCTGAGTGTCATGAGGACATTCACAAAGAAGTGGGAACTGATGGAGAAACTGGCTCGCAGCCTTGCTGAGTTTGAGAATGCCGTTGTCACTGCAAGGCCACTACAGTGGCAAATGAAAATCAGATTTTTTTGCTGCCTGCTCGCAAGTAAAGCTTGTCTGTGTGTGTGTTTGAGCGATAATTAACACTTTTTGGTTGGTAAGTCTAAGCCACTCATCTGCCATTGTCAGTTAATTAGTGCATCACTTAGTGCATACTTGATCCCCATTCCACGCCAACTACATATTAACAAGGTTTTACTGTAATCGCTGTCATAGGTAGTTTATTTGGTTAACAAACATAGGGGCATTGCTTTTATTTCTTATTGTCTGCAAAGAACACATAGTCTTTGGCTGTAGCAGCTGTATAGTACCTCTTGTCCTTAATTTAAGTTCCCAGTGCAGACTTTCAAGTGATATATGCTCATGTTCTCTGTAGGACACGCATCTACGAACAGATAACTGCTCTTCAAAGTACATGCATGCCATCCGCATAATCAGTGCCATTGCTGACAAGGTGCAAGAACATCTCATCGTTGCTGATGGTGAGCAGGACTTCACAAAGTGGTTGCTTCACTTACGGCAGCACATAAAGGATCATGGTAAGTCGGGTTGAAAAGCGACACATTGGTCACGCATTCAATTTTGAGGTTAGAAAGTACAAAATAGCTGTAGTTGTACAGATGCTTGGTGCATATGTATGTATGTAAATGTAATATGTAATCGTAATTGCCCTATCAGTGGTCTTCACATGCAGAGGAACAACTTGTATTTCTGGAATATGCAAGAATCAGATATCAAACAATTTTTTTCCTTGCCCAAGGTGGCTGTGTTGTGGATGCTAATACTTGGCTCTAAAAAGCTTTCAAAGCAATGTCTTAGAGAATTCGAAGCATGTACTGAGGACATACAGATGCTGCCTTACACCAAACAGCCATTCAAACCAAGGAAAGGGTTTTGGTCCTTTTATTTATGCCAGAGACCAACTGCTGTGCTTGTTGCATACAGTGCTCTCCATATTTAACTGTAGCACACACACACAAAAAAAAAAGATGGAGCACAAGTGGAAGAACAGAGACACACGCACAAGTGCTACACTCACAACTGCATCTTTAAGAAAATGGGGCCTTAAGGAAAACAAAAATTGTACGCGCATATGCAAAGCAGTTGAGGACAGCAGAATACTAGGTGGAGCGATGAAATTGGGAAATTCGCGGGCGCTAGTTGGAATCGGTTGGCGCAGGACAGGGGTAATTGGAGATCACAGGGAGAGGCCTTCGTCCTGCAGTGGACATAAAACATGATGATGATGATGATGATGCAAAGCACACCATAGAATACATATTCCTATGACTTGTGGCCGTTACTACATAGGCTAGGCAGGGCATTGTCTGAATGCACAATTATGAGAGCATAGTTACTCTTTGAAATGCTTTCCATGTTTTCACATTATACAGCAGTGTAAACAGTGTGGCTGCCATTTTTTTATGACGTCATAGTGTTCCGTCAGCATCACGACACTTGGACATGATAGATGGTAGAGGCATATATTTTATTTGCAAATCACCAGACACATGTGTGAGTCAACCTTCTGTGCACCTACACCCAGCTGAGATTTTGTATCTCAGCCGCAAGTGGAATTCTTGCATTTGTGGACATTGTAGCTTTTATGGAAGTGACCTGCTTTTCTTATGGTGTACTAAGTGCATGCATGTGCATTTTTTGCTTTTGTTTAGCGTGATGTAGTGCTGTACTGAATGAGCTATGGCAGAAGGTATCTTCTCCTGTAGTTTTGCAACTATTTGTGTGCACGTACAGTTGCAGACAAATGGAAAAAAATAAAACTGGAAGATTGCAATCAGACTGGTGAAATCAAAAGACTAGACTGAAGGGAAGTGACACAATTGTATAGTTGATTGAACTTAGTCACTCTTTGCACAGGAAGACCAAAATTAATTTTATTTCTCTCACAACAAAGACTCTTCACTTTTTTATGCTCATGTTTGAGTTGTCTGCACATGTTACCTAGCCTTGAGAATGTTAACCTGCCATGCTCCAACCATGGTACTGAGTGTGGAACGTCATACTAAGAAAAAGGTGCCACATGAAATATGGTCTCAGTTCAAAGCACTGATGTACCCCTTACTGTACCTATCATGTTTTGAATCAGTGAGGAACTGTAGGCAGTTAGGGCTTGCTAAGTGAAGCTGCCAAAACAGCCATCAGGCATATGAAGGCACATTTTTCAGTGTCACTGAGGTGTTGACCCATTCAAGCAAGCCCCCTCCTTTGCTCCAATCGGTTTTTGTGTTCGCTCTCTTGTTCAATCAACACTGTACTTACAATGTTTCGGCACCTTGCATATGAGATGTGAAAACTTGTTGCCAGTTTCTGTTGCACTATGAACTGCAATATACAAATTCAAGCTTTTGCACAAGAGTTCCCACGTATTTATTTATGTACTATAGGGAATCCAGCCTGGTGGCATCATATTATCTACATTAGCTAGTGACTGTCTCTGCAGTTCTCAGTAGTGAGCAATTCTGTTCAAGGCGTAGAGTGCAAATATCACTAAGCCTTGCAATTAGGAAGGGTGTGTTCATCGAATATCCAAGAAAGTGGGCGAGAAGACTGCCATTGCCATAGCTCAATTGGTAAACTATTACATGCTGCTGGCACCACCCGCAGAAAACACCTACCGCACACTCAAGGAGACGCTTAGGCACGTGGCGGTATTTGGCATTGTCAGCAGTGATGCCGTGTGCGGTGAACTGTGACTCGACTTGTGCAAACCAAAGTTGAGGATCACCAGTCCAAATGGGAGGCAGTTTGATGTCTAGAACAGATACCGTAGGGCTGGTGACATCGTCGTTTTGCTGCATGTCCGGGTCACCAATTGTAGGGATGTGCGTGGAACGAAGACACAAGCGTGTGTCCTGTTATTTCGATGACAATTGGTTTTTATTTTATTTCTGCTGGCAGCTTCTTGATACGCTGGTCTCCCTTTCCCTTGCTCCTCGCGCTGGCAGCGCCATGGCTGGCTCGCAGTGCATTCTGAGTTTACCACAATACATAATGCGGAAGATGTAGGTTCAGCTCCCATTAAGACATTAAGTAGACTGGTTAGGCCAAATTTTCGGACATAAGGAACAGTGTGTAAACATTTGATCATAAGCAGCCAATGCAAAAAAAAAAAGGAACATGCTTAACACAAACTGTGAATTTGGTTATGCCAAACTTTGGCAGCCACTACTCATGCCTGCAATTAGGTTCAGGGCACACTTGGAAGAGGTAACTCTACTAGTTTCACGAGAACCTATAAACAGCTGCGCCAGCATTGATGATATGCGAAAACCTGCAAGGCTGACACGACATAAATGGTAACTAAGTAAGTCCTTGATTGGTAATTCCATTAGGACACTGTCCAGGAGCCCCAAGAACCAGCTTCATACTTGACCGAGCTGTTAGTGCCCTGAATACTTTGGTGAATTATTTTTTTTTTCAACAACATCAGGGTACTGAATAATTTTTGAGCAAGCTAGGTGAAATGTCAGCTTTTGTGGCAGAACACAGATTTGCAAAGTGCTGGCAAGCAAATCAATAGCTTAACCCCGGGATGTCTGACATATATGTCTTGAAACGCTGCGTTTGATACCTCCAAATTCTTATGTAAGCACAGGAGGCTTCATGTAAAGCTTATATAGTAGTGTTTTGGATAAGCTTAAGCAAGTTTTCAGATATGGATAGATGTGCAAGCCAATAGACGACTTTAGAACTAAAGTCAGCGCTATCTGTGGCACCAAGCGAATTATGGGAACTTTGAGGGTCAGTGCTGGTGTTGGAGGCCATGTGCTGCATAGCCAGATACCGCGGCCTTTTTGGGGTGCCGGGATGAGCCCCCTCGTTATCAAAATGCTCAGACAACAGCGTGCTCTGATTGATCTCTATGGGTGACATAGCTCCAACTGCATGGGCGTGGCGACACGAGCCAGCTTGAGCTTGTACTGTGCTTCGATGTGCACGAAATGTCTCGTACTGTCTGTGCACGCTGACCCTATGTACGCAAATGTGTAAGGTCAGCAGCTGATGTTTCTTCTCATGGGCTCTTCAGCTACACTTGTAACGCAGCCACTATTCTATGGGGAATGTCTGAGAAGTTATCGGCCTGTGAAATGCGTGGAAAGTTTGTAAACATTATCAGACGGCTACTGCAATCGATCGTGTTTGCGTAGTGTTTTCTAAAACAGTGCGCTCTCATGTTTAAAGGTGAAAAACATACTTGCTGGGATCTTGTAGCTGTTAGTACCACTATACACCAAGGCATATTTTTTATCACACACTTGGAAGGAAGCGCAAGCAGCAGGCACTATTTACATGAAAAACTTGTCAAAACGTGCTACAAAACACATTCACATATATCTGTTCAAAATAAAATTCTCAGTGTTCTGACCGGCACAATGCTTATTCCAGTGCATCAAACACACAAACTGTTTAAACGCCCAATCGCATTAAAGGAGTCCTGAACCACCCCTCAGGCTTGGTGAAAAAGCAGCATGCCGAGCATGCGCTGCTGTGAACATCTCAGCCAAGTTTTGCTGTCATGCGCGGCACGTACATGACAGAATTAGAAGAATAAGAATGGGCTGGGGTGAATTTGGCAGGCATTCTCAGATCATGAACAGCAGCTTGCCATTATGCCTCAAGAGAAAAGTGTATAACAGCTGTGTCTTACCAGTACTCACGTACGGGGCAGAAACCTGGAGGCTTACGAAAAGGGTTCTACTCAAATTGAGGATGACGCAATGAGCTATGGAAAGAAGAATGATGGGTGTAACGTTAAGGGATAAGAAAAGAGCAGATTGGGTGAGGGAACAAACGCGAGTTAATGACATCTTAGTTGAAATCAAGACAAAGAAATGGGCATGGGCAGGGCATGCAATGAGGAGGGAAGATAACCGATGGTCATTAAGAGTTACGGACTGGATTCCGAGGGAAGGGAAGCGTAGCAGGGGGCGACAGAAAGGTAGGTGGACGGATGAGATTAAGAAGTTTGCAGGGACAACATGGCCACAATTAACACATGACCGGGATAGTTGGAGAAGTATGGGCGAGGCCTTTGCCCTGCAGTGGGCGTAGCCAGGCTGATGATGATGGTGATGATGATGATGACTGCACGTGGAGCTCGCAAGCAGAGCGCGAAGTCACCTTTCTCTTAAATGCTCTATTTTCAACAGTAGCACGCTCTTCACTATTTTCTGGATACGTTATTTTGTAATACAGCAGATTCCCATGCGCGGATGCTATTGGCCAACAGCTGGCATCAATCAAGAAGGACGTTTGGATCAGTGCACATCTTCCTACTGTTAGTGTGTATATTTATCGATGCACTTTAATAAAAAGGTTGAAGCAAGCAAAAATCTGCTTTCGAATTTCGATAATTGCATACTTCCGGAAGAAGCTGAGTGTCATCTGCTCACACTCTGCCATGGCCCCGGGCCCATGTAGGGATTAGAATTTGCCCGCCCTGCTTATCGGTGTTGTAGCTGTCGGGTCACGCCAAATTCGCCTAGTTTTGAACGCTCAGGTGGCCTCGAACCACGCAAAACGTAAGGTAAGGCCAAACTCATGCTTGCTGGCACGCGCGTACTCCTGGCCACTCCTGGTTAAACGCCTTGGCAGACTTTGCTTGGTATTGAGCTGTTGATAGTGCTTCAAAATGTGCAAGTTGGATGACCTACAGCGGTTGCTTAGTGGCTATGGTGTTGGGCTGCTAAGCACAAGGTCGCGAGATCGAATCCTGGCCACGGCGGCCGTATTTTGATGGGGGCGAAGTGCGAAAGCACTCGTGTAACTAGATTTAGGTGCACGTTAAAGAACCCCAGGTGGTCCAAATTTCCGGAGCCCCCCGCTTCGGCGTGCCTCATAATCAGATCGGGGTTTTGGCGCGTAAACCCCCCCCGCCCTTTCTTTTTTTGCAAGTTGGATGTGGCTACTATCCGTCAGTCAAGCTGGTGCAGGACAAAGCCTGTCCGCACCACCTAGCACAGCCAGATTTTAGCATATGAGCACGAACGGGCACTGAAAGTATTTCTGAAATACCCTAACGTAACTTCAGATGCATTTCTGGACTTAGATAAAAAGTGATTCAGGGCCCCTATAAACATGATTGCTGTCGGAATGTCTCCACGCTTACCAACAGTTGAAATGCAACACAAGTAGTGGTGCAAAACATACCCCATGTTCTGAATACGTGCCACTATTTTCTCAGCAGTGTGTCGTGCCTGTGCATTTCACGTGTTCAGCAAAAACATGTTGCGATTCGTGAGCTTCACTGAATATATCCAGCAGGCAAAAAGCGAGTGCCGGAGCACAAATGGACTCCGTGCACCGACTGTACAGAGACACGTTTGCTGCGGGACGCACACTGCATTTTGTGACCACTGGGGTTGCGTTTATTTACGTTTACTTGTTGTGCTATGGTAAGCTAAGACGATAGAAGAAACACTTGATTCCAGTTAGATGGGCACATTCTATGTAAGTGGCTGCAATTGAAGCCGACAGTGAAGCGCCTTCCCTCAAGATTGCCATAATAACATACCAACACCAGCTTGAAGGCGCGTGCCACTATCTAAAGTCATCTGTTACTAATGAAGTAATTACTATTCAAATTATTTTTCACTCAATATTTCTTTTTAATGTACAAATGTGCTCTTTATTGCCCAAATAAACCTGCACAATGTGTTTAATTTTCCTTCATGTGGAGTGCTGTTTGGGCTTTGTGGGGTCAATTAAGAGTGCGTAAAGTAGTACTTTGTGTCATGCAAATCCAGCAAATGTCTTTTTATATCCACATTTGGTTTTAATGCTGCTGTATTTTTATGTATGATATGATTTTAAGGTCAGGGCTATAAATATATATATATATATAAATGGGGCCATGTTGTCTGCAAGCAGAAAGGCCAGAGTGAAAAGCAAATGTTTGTTATAACTATAGCTAGGGTTCAACGTTTTTCGGCTTCATTCAGCTATTGTATTGCTCTAATTAAATATTATTTTGCACTTATTTCATATTTTAAATTAAGACGCTCAGTTGTTTTTTTTTCACCGTTTCATTAGGTGTAAGTTGACCTGTCCCAGCTTTTAATATATCTTTGAATGATTGAGTGATTGATAAAATAGCCAGTCAATGTTTTTTTTATTTTTAAGGTAAATAAAAATTGTCTTTTGCATGTTATTGCTCCTATCAACATATGTAGCAATACTTTAGCATTTGGAATGCTTTTCCAGAGCTCTGGGGAAATCTTGCATCAAAGCGCATGGAAATTCCTTCTCCAGGACCTCGGAGAGCGCCAATGTTTCTTCACGCTCGACAGACGTCTCTCTATGATGAAACATCCTTAAAAGGTAAGCATTTCACTTGGCATAAAATATGTCATTACTAAATAAAACTTATTTCACAGTGCATACTCTGATTGCATGAACATAATGCTTTCTTTTTTTATGTGTGAGCACGTGCATGTGTTTGGTTGTGTGAGAGAGACCACAAGCCTGAGCCACATCTTAACCCAGCTCTGGATGATCACACAAATTATTTTTAGTGCTAGTTATCATGGGTTTGCTGAAAATCTAGACCATGTGTGTATTTTGTGGAAGTGCTTCACTGATGTGAACATTTAATTGCAGTAGCTGGGATCAAGTTGTAGTAGCTGGACTACAGTTCTTAGCCACGTGTAGCTGCTTGCCGTGGCTACATAGTCAAAGTTGCCGTAAAACTGTCCAATTCTTCCATAGTTCAGCCAGACTGTATTGATAGAGCAAATGTCATTAAGTAACTTTGCATTATCAAAAATAAACCTGTAATTTAGCTGGGAGGTAAATGGGAAGATGCTCTTCACAACCTTCTGAATGGGCCGTGAACAGGGCTAGGCTACACAAAGTGGTTGTGAGAAAAAGCATAGACTATCCTTAAATATGTGAGCCTCTAGGATATCTGTTGTTTTGCTTGCTGACTCACAGCACATGACATTGTTCTAATGGCAACTTCAACTTGTTGATATGTTATAATGTGTATGCCAAGAGACTTATTGAACTTCATGGGACTAAAGGTAACATGATTTACCACTTAGCATTAAAACAGTAAGAAATTTTTGAATGACTTGCAAGATATTTTATATAAATAATCAAAACATTGCATGCCTTGGTCCCTGTGATTGTGTTCTGTTCAATGCTTATGTAAGAAATGAATTTGCACTTCTTTCTTGTTCAGTTCAGCATTCTTTCCTGTACCTCACCTGTAAATGCAGTTTTTGTTGCACATACATTGGTCAGCAGCAGTATTGAAGGCCAATGGGGGGGTGGGGGGGGGGAATGGTCGTCATGTTGTTATGGCAACTATAGGTATCATAACAAAACATAAGTTATAGATGAATATTCACTATATTCATCACTATATTCATCACTGTAATATCAACTATACAATCGAACCCGGATATATTGGAACTCGAAGGGGATCACGAAGTAGTTTGATATATCGATAATGCAACATACAGAAATCGGCTTGAGACGCCGCTCGCGGTCGCAACAAACGGTGGCTTATCGTAGCATTCAAGAACAGCGAAGTCCATACGCGCAACTTGAAGGTGTACTTAATTCCACAGAAAAAGAATCGCTAATCTTTGACTGCTTCTTGCTCTGGGAAACAAAGTTGAAAACGCTGCTTTCGATCTTCTTGAGACTTTTCAGGTGCGATAGTCCGGTGCCCTCTATTTCACAGCAACAACGCCAAATCAGGCTGAACACTGACACCAGCTCAGCGGTTGTGTGCGAGCACATTTCCTCGTGACCACGGTGACCTTCGTCACCATGGAAATCGCCTTCCTCTTGGGTGCCAGCAATTCCCGCCACAATGTCCTCGTCAGCTAGAGCAGCTACAGATTGAACGTCGCTGTCAGCGTCGACAAAATTGTCAGCAGTTACTTCGGGTGGGACGGCACCCGGAAAATGGGACAAGTCGCGAAATGCCTCTTGCAAATATCCATATTCGTCGTAGGCTTCCGGACATTCGTCTACGGCCACTGCAAGACCTGCCTTGCAGAAACAATTGGCCACTGTGTCCTGCTTCACGTCGTTCCAGTCGCCAGTGATCATCTGAATGGTCCTCAATAGGTCAACCTTCAGATCGACTCCCATGCGGAATTTAATTAGGAGCCGCTGAACAAGCCTCCTCCTGTAGCCGACCTTCAGTGCCTTTATGATGCCAAACCGGTTTCCTCGTTCTTTCATGCATGTGGCTTACAAATGTCATGCAGCGTCGCGCGCCCGCGGGAGGTGCGAGGGGCTTTGGGGAAAGCGCACCTTCCAGGGCACGGCGCTGCTCTAGAGCAGCCGTCGCCAAGCCGGTTTTCTCCGCGCACGCGGCTTGCAGACGTCAAATGGCATCGCGTGCCTAATGACTGCAGATGGGCGTAGGAGATGCATGCGCCTTTGGGGAAAGCGCACCTTTCAGTGCGTGGCAAAGGGTTCGATATATCAAATGACCTGCGAAATTAGAGTTCTATATGTGACACAACTTCCCTATACACTTACACAGGATTTTCAAGGGGATAATCTGTGTGTTCGATATAACCAATAATTCGAAATATCCGGGTTCGACTTTATTCACTATATATAAACCTGGGTGTTTTTTGTTCTGGAAACTGCTTCTCTAGCTAAAATGGCATGTATTTGGGCCAGCTAGTGACAAGATGAACAGGAGTATGCAGTTACCAGCAAGGTTTATTTTAGGGAAAAGCACTAGCATATATATGGGCTAGCCTAAACATCATTAGAAGAAAAAACTGAGCAAAAAGAAAAGCAAATTCATGTGCAATTCGAATGAACTGGCAGAGGTATAATAGTTTTGCTTTGAGCAATGAAATGAGAAGCACGCTTCACTCTTTTTACTTATATAATATAAGCTTTGTATATCTGGTGAGCTATTTTACTGAAAACAGTTGTCTTAAAAACGGGGCTTAATTAATGTTGTGATGCTTTCTTCTCTATGATCTTCAAAAGCTAAAATGATAAGGGCGTAAAGCTGGTCAGCCTGTTGATGTGAAGGAACCAAACAAGGTAGGAAACGTCACATGGGCAATTCTTTCGGTGCTCTTTCTGCAGCTAGTTTTGGTATCAAAGTAGAAAAAGGTTAATTTTTGGTGATGGATATTTTTAACGGATGGCATTTTTAAAGTCACATAAATTACTTTTGCTTCCTGCAGCATCCAACTCCAGTACTACTATTGCAACATTGGCATTACAACATTAGTTAAAAGGTTAATTATCTTACCTCAGTTAATTGGCAAACAGACTGTGAATGGCTACTTGACCATCTAGTGTATACCATGCTGAAATAACAAATAGTGAAGAAAGTATCATTGCACCGGTTCAATCCTATCTCTAAAGGAACCTGTCTGCATTAAAATA
This sequence comes from Dermacentor andersoni, assembly GCF_023375885.2. Classification (NCBI taxonomy): domain Eukaryota; kingdom Metazoa; phylum Arthropoda; class Arachnida; order Ixodida; family Ixodidae; genus Dermacentor; species Dermacentor andersoni. The sequence goes on along the minus strand of NC_092814.1, from coordinate 36,443,717 downwards.
GATCACCCAGTATACCTCTTGCTTTGTTTTCAGCATGCCAAAAGGATACTGAGAGCAGATGGCAAGACAGGTATATGAAGCCTGTGTTGTACAGATATGAGGGATACTCGTGCGCCGTGCACCTTCCATTTCAGTGCTCAAACTGTTGTATATCTCCCACTACAGTCACGTGACATATTGAATGTCACATGAATGTTCTCTCTTTGAGAGAATATACTAGTGTGTATCGCCAAGGGTGACATGCAATGTGGACTTTTACCGATATTGCAGTTTCAATGAAAATTCATCACTTATTTATTCAAATATGCTTTAAGATGCAAGGAGCTCAACTGCCAGGCAACCATGTGCAGAGGCATATATGTTCTAGGGGGCAAGGGTCTTTGACAAGATGAAAGAAAAAAAAGAGGAGGGAAGCCCTAGGGTGCGGCAGCCCAGAACAGTTGAACAACTTGATCTGCTACTGTGATGCATGCTAGTCTATGCACAGGGCATAGAAAATTGTGAATCACAACCTGCTTTATGAACCAGTACATTTTGAGCTTAAGGCTACAGTTGCATTCTGCACCATTAGTTTGAAGTTTAAGTGTGATAGCATTGTACTTGTTTTCCAAATTGTCAATCCTCCCCTTTTTACATTACATTAATGCTAGCATTATATATTAATGCAGATATGGTGGAAGTTTAGCACCAGTAATGTTGAGTGACGTTAAAGATAAAATGTGCTCTTTACTGGTGCACTGGATATGTGGTCTTTGAATTTGGTTTGATGGAGTGGAGAAAGAAAGCTGGGTAAAGTACTGCACCTAACTTTACCATGAGAACATTGACAGCTGAATTAGCAACAAAGTAGGCATAAAGGAAAGACCACCTACTGGAACTAAAAACAATTCTTTCATAGTGGTGCTTTGGATTAAATGTGAACTGCTTTTTGATTAAAGCAGGCTAAGGGAGTTAGATACTCTTGAGTGAGCATTTTTTTAGGAATAACGTGGGCACATGCATAAGTCTTGTCGGCTGTCTATATACTACTTCTCTTTCATTTTTCTTTTTCAAGTAAAATTCATTCATGGGATAACTTAAGCAATTCTGCTGTTTTCTGCTGTGTATGTCATTATGTTTGAATAAGCTGCATTATGTCCCAGAATCTCCGCAAGGTTTGGCTGGCTCTGCAGTGCAAGACAATGCCCAGCGCATCTCGCCAACTTCAGTCCGGTCAAGAAGTTCAAGTACCTCATCAGCTTCTAGTTCAGTCAGTGGCAGCCGCAACTTTCCACTCTTGCCAGCAAGGAAAGCATTTGGTTATTTCTGAAGAGATCAGTGATGTCCCAACAATATCAAACTGGTTAAAAACAGAGCCTAAAGTTACGTTTTGTTAACGAACTGGGACAAGTCCTCATTCAGCTTGGCATTGCTGTTTGGAATGTGTACTTCTTTAGCATCTCCTAGCCCACTGTGACTTTTATGTTTAAGTCAGCCTGAGTTTTACTTCAACACCACAGTAATCTCGCCTTCTAGTCGCAGTGCCGGCTCAACTGTTTTGTGTCATTTGTGCTGCTATTTCACTGGTGCTGCTAGTTTTGATGCCTGTGAAGCACCTGGTGTGCATTGGCTTATGCTGTCAACATTGAAAATCTTTTGTTCTCCTCCTGTTTGCGGGTGAATGGTGTGTGAAAAACAAAACAAGATTCAGCAGCTTTGTGAATTAAAGCAAGTAACTTAATGGCATCTGCCATTACTATGACTTGAAGATTGAATGTGTACTATAACATTTATTACTGCGATTGCTTAGCATGAAGCTATTTAATGCAGTGTGGCTTTTCTTGTGTGCTTTTGATCATTGCAAGTGTGGGCACATATACGTATGAGTGTGCGAATGCCTTTTTAGTGACTGTATCAGCAACACTATCATTGTAATTATAGCTTTTATGTCCGTCTTGGTTGATTCTTTTTGCATTGCCTTCATCTTTGTTTTTATTATTTTTTGACTGACATGTTATTGACACTGTCTTATTTGGCAGGATTATGGGGAATGAGCACTTGAAATTCAGATACTACTTAAAATTTTTGTATTACAGCAGAACTGTAACACACAGCCTAACAAGTGTGGAAAGCAGTTTTCAGCAGCAAGTATTTGTGGTTTCATGAAACCACCTGGTATTGCTTACACAGCAGCATTATTGTGAAAGCTCTGCCAAACGTGCAGCTGCATGAATCCTGGATCCAATTGATTGATTGATTGATTGATTGATCAATCAATCGATCAATGAATTAATCAAATGGATCCAGTCCACATGCAACTGCACCTTTGATCACTTAATCAACTGGATCCAGGACACATCCAGCTGTCCCTTTGGAAGAGCTTGCACACCAATGATGCTGTGTGAGCAATAGCAGGTGGAGTCATGAAACCATAAATATTTGGACATTGATGCCATTAAATGCTGGAGTGCATTCACTTCTCGATCCAAGTGTACCCAGGTTGGACCACAACAAGCTAAAGCAAGCTATAAACCAGGTGCATGAAAAATAAGGGGAACTGAGGGGCTAGATTTTTGTTGTTATTTAAAACTGCATGAAGCTGATAGACAATGAAGTCAGGAAAAACAGGGGAAGTGAACTTGTCTACTGTCATTCAGAACACCATCTCATTTTCATTGGTGCTCAAGTAGCTGGTGCTGGCAACTGCTGGTAGCTTGCTGAAACAGGCCAAGTCCTGTTTAGTGCTAATTTCTATAAGTACACTCAGGCCACAGCCCATACCTAGCCTGCCTAATGAACTTGATCCACGCAGGGGAACTGGGATGACAAAGCCATTCCTGGAAAGTTGGTTGCCCTGCCTCTCCCTCACTTGTTGAATATACACATGCATGCCTGTGCTACGTAATCATGGAAGTAATAATTAAAGGTCTCATAAGAGTAGAATTTTGGGCCATTGGTGATGCATGCTTGACTATGATGAAGTGCAACAGATAGGACAAACGAAGGCGAGAAGAATGGTACAAGCTCTACTAACTACTGTGAGCATTTATTGGAAAATTTCACAGTAGCAGCACAGTGCGCACTTGTGCCCTAAACATTCTAAAACCAGCAACTAAAGCTTGTCCCATTTGGGTTGCCTTCCTTTGTCCCATCTATAGCGCTTCACTGTAGACTAAGGTCTCATGTTTGCCGAGACCCTTGTATGGGCACAATTTTAGCCTGGTTGGGTCACATCGCTACAGATCTACAGTTTGCATCATGCACTATACACTGTATGGTCCCCACAATTTAAGCACATAGGCTAGGCTTCATATTACACATACAAAAATTTTTTTTCCCCTCCTATGCCCACCTGTACAGTTGCACAAGTGGTGGTAAATCATTGCTGATCGTCGACTTATAGAAGGGGAAAAAATTTTCAATTCTCATCCTTGGCCGCTCATCACAACAGACAGCATTAATGACGAAATTATTTTCATTGGTTTGTTTTAAATGTGCATAACTTGTAGTCTGTTTTTTGTACTGTGACATCTGTTCACATGTTCTTGTAGTGACCAGAATTGACTGCGCAGTATTCTTTTTATTCAGTACATATCTTGTCAAAGAAACAATAATGTGCACATTCCATTCCATGTATGTTCCGATGTACTGCAGGCAAAACAACAACTGCAGCAGTAAAGAGTTTTAGCTTGTCCGTAAACATATTAGCGATTGCAGATTACCAGGTTACTGGAGTACCAGGTATACAACAGCAACAATGCTGGTAACAACATTTATGACACCGAGTTTAACCAGAGAGCACACCAAGCTTATAATGCAGTGATCTATTACATTCTACTTAAGAGGAAGCTTTAGCTCAGGCCCAACTCCCGACGCGGCCTATTCAAATACATCTAAAACGCAAAAACGTTTTTCTGATGTAATCCCTGGACGGATTTTAATGAAATTTGTTGCATTTGAGAAAGTTAAATTCTAGTGACTGTTGGAAGCGGGATTTCGATTTAGGGCCTAAATTTTGTTAAAGTGATTTTCAAATATTAGAAAGCTTGAAAACATAGAAGCACGAAGTTTACAAAATAATAGCTCTGCATCAAGAACAGATATCACCATTCTGTAAACGGTATCCACTAGGTCACTGAAAGTGGACAAATTTGATATGTCATTTTACATCTTACCTGAATTTGTTACGTTGTGTACAAGGGTTCTGCAAAAGCTTGATTTCCATATTACAAAATTTTTTAGGATTTATGTATAACATATCAATTTTGCCCGATTTACATGTACTATTAGATACAATCCACATAACTGTGATATCATTTTTTGATTGCCGAGTTACAGTTGTAAACTTTATAGTTTTGTTTTCTTAAACTTTGCGATTTTCGCCAATCTTTTATCAAAATGTGATCACCTAAATCAAAAATTTGAAATCAACAGTCGCTAGATTTTACTTTTTTCTTTTAAATGCAACAAACGTCGTCAAATTTGGTGCAGTCGTTGCCGAGAAAAATGAATTCTCCTTTTACATGCATTTAGATAGGAGCACCCGAGCTAAAGCTTCCTCTTAGCTGCTGTTTTAAAGCATTGGTAGTGATTAGTGATTTAATCATTAACATGCAGTGCTTTTATGATTTTCCTTCAAGAATGCTTACAGAACATAAGAATGTTTCAAATGTATTGCAATTGCACGAAGCGTCACAAGATGTTGCTACCAGCTCTGCTATAGCCCATCTACACTGCATTATTCTTAAACAGCTGAGCATTTGTAACTGTGTTGTGATAAGCTTGGCTCTAAACAGAACCACAAATATAAATAGTGAGTTTCCCTGCGTGTGTACTGTGTTCGTAGCATTCTGTGCTTTCTAATTTGAAGCAAGGTAACATGGCTCCAGTAATCCGGTAATGCGGAGATGGTAACAAGTTTACAGATAAGTTCAAACTCTATTGTTGTCTTTTTGCAGTGTCTTTATCAAGTGCTTATTGTGCTTGGCAGCAGTGCAAGAAACTAGGAATATGTTGTGGCAGAGGAAGCTGTTGGTTTGAGTCATGACTATGGATTTGTGCATCTGCTTTTTCATTGATTCGCAAAATCCCATTGCTAAAGTAATCTCACTGCATCTAACTGCCATGCCATGTTTAGGCAGTGAATTCTTGTCATAAGGTGCTTTGACATACACTTCCTATCTCAAAATGTCATGCAGCAACATGAACACTGGTTGCAAGCTGTGTTGTGATAAGCTGGGCTCTGTACAGAAACTTAAATATAAATAGTAACTTTGCACAGGTGTATACTCTGTTCACAGCATTCTGTGCTTTTTAAGATGAAGCAATGTGATTTTCACTATTTATTGCAGAGTCCCCACTTTATGCACATTTGCATGTTCTTTTACGGTGTAAACACATTGCTGAATTATACTCGTCATTGTACACCACAGCTTAATCCAAAGTTCTCATTGGAAGCACAGATGGCTTGTATATAGAACAGGCATATGACTTGGTATTGATTAGTTGCTTGATGTGGAGGAACAAAAAGATTTGTTTAGCAGCTGCAGGTACAGTTCATTTTAATAAAGGCATGTATTCATGTACCATTTGTGTCTACATTTGCTTTATTGCATTACTGTTGTTAGCTACAAGCACTTCAAAAATAATGCAGTAGCCAAAGGGTGATTCCACGAGAGATCAAACGTCCATGTCTGCTTGGTATATTTATTTTGTCTATACAAAATAAGTACATATACATATACAGTCCCAACTATCGTGCACCTAGATTTAAAAATATGCGAATACCACGTAGCTGGACAGAACCAAGGTAATGTTGTTTGCCTTCGCTTGAAGATACTCAGATTATTTTTTGCATTCCACCTGATTACATAATTAGTCTTAATTAATTAATCAACTTCTCAAATATTATAATTACATAGAAAGTGTCAATGGTAGAGTTGTAGGGCAACATGAAATCCCAATACAGCTTTCTGTTGCTCAATATGTGCTACATAAAAGTGTTTTTCCAAGCCTGAAAGAAGCCCACGAATACGCAGTATTGCCACGCGACTGGCCGCTGAAGGTACTTTGCATGTATTCGCAGGCTTCCTTCACGCTCGGAAAAGTATGTGCATGCCAAAAATGTCCGTATGGAATAACCATGGAACATCCGTGATAGAATATCCGAAACAGGCCCATGTGCGATATTCTTGGGAAATCCGTGGTAGGATGTTCAAAGCTGCACGTCCGGCAGATGTCCTATTTGCCTCCAAAATGGTGCACGGACATAATGACATGATTGGAATGTCCTGCGGATGGAGTGTTTTCATTGAGCGGACATTTGGACATGATTCGGATGTCCTACGGACGAAGTGTATCATTGGTGCTTCTCTGAGTGACATGAGTAAACAGTTGACCATATTTGTAAGCATTGTCGAGTTAGGTTACTTATTCTCAGCAAAGCGTACATTGTTGGTGTTTCTCGCCAAACGACCAGACAACATGAGGACCTGGCCGAGGCCTATATGACGTCACCCTATCTGTATGCATTCGAAAAGCCGACGTTCGGTTTCGCCTCATGCGGTTGGCCTAGATTGACCCAGGCCGCAATATCAGGCCCGGCCTAGACAATCGTGTGAGGCGAACCCGAACGTCGGCTTTTCGAATGCGTACAAGATACAGCAAGGCTACCAGGGTGTTCACAGATAAATGAAATAAATAAATAAATAAATAATGATACTGTAAGTACAGAAGGCCCACAAAGAATTACCATTGATTAAACAGATGACTGCGTTGATGTCGCGGCTACATAGATGAAGCAACAAGTCGGGCCATGGAGTACTTGATCGACGAACCGCTAAAATGTTTGAGCGGCATTACAGAGGCTGAATGGCATGCGCACGTATTCAAACATGCCAAAAGGGGTAATGATTGCAGTTTTAGGAATGTTGGAAGTCTTGACAGGAATCTGATGGGAGGCTTTTACTAGATCCACCTTGCTAAATATGCAGCACCCATGAAGTGATACGGTGAAATCGTGGATGTGAGGTATAGGGTACCTATCGATAATCGTCACTTTGTTTAAGGTGCGGTAATCACCCCACGGTTGCTAATCACCCGTCTTCTTGGGCAACATATGCAAAGCAGATGACCAAGGGCTAGCAGAAGGACGAACGAAGCTCAACTTGAGCATGTGTTTGAATTCTTGCTTTGCAATTTTCAGACGGTCTGGTGCTAAGCGGCGTGGTCGGGCGTATACTGGTGGTCCTTTAGTCACAATGTGGTGCGTGACGTTGTGCAGTATTGGACGATCTGGCGAGGGTGGTTCAAACAGCTCTGGAAATTCCAGCAGGATGGTGGACCACGGTTTCGGTACCTGGGTGTGTGCTTGTACGAGACGCAAAGGTTGTGCAGACGTGGTGATACCTTGTAGGGACAGGTTTGTTGAAGAGCCAAGAAGGCAACAGTTATGGAGGTTGACGAAGATTAAACTTCCACAGAAAATCAGCGCTGATAATCGGCCCACAGATGTCAGCAACGGTGAATAGCCATCGAAAAGGGCGTTGCAGACCAAGGTCAAGAGTGACAGATTTCTGGCAGTACGTTTTAATGTTGGAACCGTTGACGGCAGTGAGAAAATACACGTCATGGCGATGTCTTCTGCGATCTTGAAAAGTAGGGGGAATGACACATATTTCCGCACCAGTGTCTACAAGATAGCGGACTTTCGTGACACGGTCGGTGACGTAGAAGAGATGGCCTGATGTAGAGCCAGTAGCGCTAGCTGTCATCAGTGAATGGCCCGACCCTTACCCGGAAAGTTGCAAGGCGAACGGTACTGCCGTGCACGAGTGCCATATCTGGCATGATACCAACAAATAATGGGAGACGGAGGGCATGACATGTTTTGGTTATGCGAGCGATGCCGCTGCTGATTGTTATTTGCCCGAAAGCGTAAGGCTGCCAACTAGTTAGTTAGCCCCTCTACTTGCGCAGCGAGGTGCATGCCCGAACTGTCGGGTTCGTCAAAGTGCTGCTATAACTGGGGTTTTGTTGCAACGGGTGCATTACACAATGGTCAACAGTGGATATTATAGAATAGAAAGAATCTGTAATCTGGTCTGCCATCATCGCTAAGGCCTTGACAGATGTTGTAGCAGGTGAGGCACATAAAATCATGCATACCTGGTTCGGTAGACGCTGGAAAAAGAGCTCTAGAAGGATTTTCAAGTCCGCTAATAATGGACTGGTTCCGAGGAGTTGTGTCATGTGGGGGAAGTAGCTCTGTCAGTTTTCTGTCACCAAGTTCCTCCGATACGAGGAGCTGTTGAATCCGTCCCGACTCAGAGTCGGTGGTGCGCCGTAGTAACTCCTGCGTATCGTACTGATCATCGGGCAGAGGAGCTAGCAAAATGTTGCGGACCAAAGCTACAGTGGTCAGGTTAAGCGCACTCACGACGTTGTCATACTTGGCCGCCTGAGATGTTTCTCGGTGACGGTGAAACTGCGCCTCGATGTGGACGAACCAGACTTCACAGTCTGAGGGCAAGAAATCGGGAAGTTTCTGTGCAGCAACGGAAGACGTTCCGTTTTCTTTGAGACGTCGTTGTTTGGTGGCAGGTTCCATGGCGTCGAGAAAAAACTTGGTGGACGTATACAGTTGTGATGTGGTATAATGTCTGTGGTCACCAACTTGTAGGAACAGAAGGCCCACAAAGAATTGCCATTTATTAAACAGATGACTGTGTTGATGTCGCGGCTACCATTGTTAAGCCTATATGCCCGATGTTGTTGTCCTAAGTGGCAGTGCCGCATACCCACAGGGGGGGATTGGCCATGAATCAGGTGGTTAAATTAGGTGTATAACAAAAACAAAAAACAAGGGAGTTAACAATTTGAACGTTGGATTTTAAAAAGTAAACGTTTTGTGTGTGGAGAAAGAAATAATCAGAAGAAAACCGGGTATAAAAATAAAAAAAATAATTTTTTTTTAATAATAGATAAGAAATAAAAGAAAGATATGGTGGGGAGGGAGAACAATCAGTCTAACATGGTAATCGAGTGGTTTCAAACATATGCCCGGTGGTACTAGTTCAATGTCTTCTTCTTCCACTGCCGGGCTCTATGAGTACTGTCCACTACAATACATGAAATTCATTCATATTTTACATTGTGGTCGTTTGATGAACAGAGAAGACGGTGAGATGAAGTGTTGCATTGCAAAAGTATGGTTTCATGACCCCATTAAATAAATTTCGCTAACGTTTCAATAAATAACATTAGAGCACATATAATTGCGGAATCGAAGCCTGCCGTGTCCGGTTAATAGGATTACTGAGAATATTGTTACATGTAGAAAGACACAGACGAAAGAGGCTCTTTACTGGCTATTTACACTGGACTGGAGCCAGAGCGCCAGGCCGACATTCACTCGCGCCAAGGGCACAGACCCACTTCGTCGTCGTTCTCGCGGCGGCTCGTCTCTCGGGTATCTACCGATAATATCGTAATACTACCCCCCGGCGGCAAAAGCGCCGTCACGGTGCTTTTTTTTTTAAATTATGGGGTTTTACGTGCTAAAACCACTTTCTGATTATGAGGCACGCCGTAGTGGAGGGCTCCGGAAATTTCGACCACCTGGGGTTCTTTAACGTGCACCTAAATCTAAGTACACGGGTGTTTTCGCATTTCGCCCCCAAAGAAATGCGGCCGCCGTGGCCGGGATTTGATCCCGCGACCTCGTGCTCAGCAGCCTAACACCATAGCCACTGAGCAACCACGGCGGGTGCTTTTAAATATCCAAGGCACGTGGAGAGTTGTAGGGCTTGAGTCGGGTGACGTGGACAATGTCACTGGTTGTCACACCGGAGGACGTAGTGGGCGTGGCTAGAACAATTTCATAGGTGACATCGGTCACTTGGCGGAGCACGCGATATGGGCCGGTATAACAGGAAAGCAGTTTCTCACAAAGGCCAACTTCACGCGATGGTGACCAAAGCAACACGAGGGTGCCGGACGCAAAATCGACATCACGGTGACGGAGGTCGTAGCGTCGCTTCTGTTTGTCTTGAGAGACTTGTAGACGAACGCGCGCAAGTTGACGAGCACGGGCGATTGCATCACGGGCATAAGCGCTAGTTGAAGCTGTGGTGGACGGAAGCACGGTACGTGTCTAGTAGTAGCGTCGGTTCGCGGCCATACAAGAGGTAAAACGGGGAAAAGCCGGCAGTGTCGAGACGGGAAGAGTTGTATGCAAAGGTAATGTAGGGTAGAGCCAGGTCCCAGTCACGGTGGCCATCTGAAATGTATTTGGATAGCATGTCCGTAAGGGTGCGGTTCAAACGCTCAGTGAGGCCGTTCGTTTGAGGGTGGTAGGAGGTAGTAAATTTATGCTGAATGGAGCAGGCCCGCATGATGTCGTCAATGACTTTCGCCAAAAACGTACGGCCACGGTCTGTTAGCAATTGACGCGGAGCACCATGCATCAAAATGATATCATGTAGAAGGAAGTCCGTAACGTCAGTTGCGCAACTGGTCGGAAGAGCGCGGGTTACGGCGTAACGGGTCGCGTAGTCAGCCGCGACTGCAACCCACTTGTTTCCTGATGTAGATTCCGGAAATGGGCCAAGAAGGTCTAAACCAACACGACGGAAGGGCTCGGCAGGGATGTCGAGCGGCTGCAGGTAACCAGCGGGGGGCTGGGAAAGCTTCTTGCGTCGTTGGCAAAGTTCACAAGTGGCGACTTAACGTCGTACGGAACGGGCAAGGCCCGGCCAGAAAAAACGGCGACGTACACGGTCATAGGTTCGAGATACGCCGAGGTGTCCTGCCGTTGGTGCGTCGTGGAGCTCTTCTAGAACGGTTGAGCGGAGGTGTTTAGGTATGACAAGTAGGAACTCAGAGCCGTCCAGATGAAGGTTACGACGGTACAGAGTACTGTCGCGGAGGACGAAGAGGCGTAGAGTGGCGTCGGCCGGAGAGTGTTCAAGTCTGATGTCTGATGTTGGCGTCACGACGTTGCTCGTCGGCGAAATGAAGCAGCTGCGATACAGAGAATACACAAGCAGCACTGGTAATATTGGAGGAGTCAGGGTCGTCAACAGGGTAACGCGACAGGCTGTCGGTGTCTTGGTGCAGGTGGCCAGACTTGTAGACCACAGAATACGAAAATTCTTGTAGTCTCAAAGCCCATCGACCAAGCCGGCCTGTAGGATCTTTTAGGGATGAGAGCCAGCAGAGAGCATGATGGTCAGTGACTACGGAAAAAGGGCGACCGTAGCGGTAAGGACGGAACTTCGCAACCGCCCAGACTACAGCAAGGCATTCTCGTTCCGTAATGGAATAGTTGCGCTCCGATGGTGTGAGGAGGCGGCTTGCATAAGCAATAACGCGATCCTGGCCACGCTGACGCTGGGCTAAGACGGCACCTACGCCGTGACCGCTGGCATCTGTATGCAATTCTGTAGGGGCATCAGGGTCGAAGTGGGCGAGAATGGGTGGTGAGGAGTGACGAGACGAGAGAAGGCGGCGGCTTCTGCAGTACCCCACGAGAATTGTACGCCTTTCTTCAAAAGATTAGTGAGGGGTCTAGCAATTGCCGCAAAATCTTGAACAAAACGACGAAAGTACGAGCATAGCCCGACATAACTTCGAACGTCTACGGCTGTCTTCGGAACCGGAAAGTCTCGGACAGCGCGAGTTTTGTTGGGATCAGGCTGTACTCCGGAAGCATCAACGAGGTGGCCCAGAACAGTAATTTGGCGGTGGCCGAAACGACATTTCGACGAGTTAAGTTGCAGCTTCGCCTTTCGAAATACATCAAGTATAGCTGTTAGACGTGTCCCAGCTAATTTTAGCCAGAGTTTCAATATATGCAAATTCCACGTAGCCGATAGAACAAAGGTGATCTTGTTTGCCGTCGCTTGGAGCATGAAAGAAGCCCGCAAATGCGCGCAGAATTGCCGCGCGACTGGCTGCTCGACGCTCAAGGTGAGTGTCGAACGTGGGCGAGAAGACGATGACGTCGTCGAGGTAGCAGAGATAAGTGGACCATTTGAAACCACGGAGCAAGGAGTCCATCATACGCTCAAAGGTGGCAGGGACGTTGCATAATCCAAACGGCATTACTTTAAATTGGTATAGGCCATCAGGTGTGATGAACGCGGTTTTTTCTCTGTCCATATCGTCAACAGCAATCTGCCAGTATCCAGAACGAAGATCGATAGAAGAGAAATAGCTGGAACCGTGGAGGCAGTCAAGGGCGTCGTCTATACGTGGGAGCGGGTAGACGTCCTTCTTAGTAATGTTGTTCAGATGGCGGTAGTCTACACAGAAGCGCCACGTGCCATCCTTCTTCTTAACCAACACTACAGGTGACGCCCAGGGACTCGAAGGAGGCTCAATGATGTTTTTGTCTAGCATTTTGTTGACTTCGCTTTGAATTACTCGGCGTTCCGACGCAGAAACTCGATACGGTCGTCGGTGAATAGGAGTAGCATCGCCAGTAAGAATTCGATGCTTCACCGCGAGCGTCTGGCCTAAAGGGCGATCGTCGCAGTCGAAAATATCTCTATAGGACGATAATACTTGGTAAAGGTCTTCAGCCTGCGCAGAAGACAGGTCCGTCGCAACCATTTTCTGTATCTTGGGATCGGCGGCCGAGGCTGGCACGATGGGCCTGCTAAGCTCGCAAGAAGCATCGGTTGATAACGCTGCCACGTGATGGTCGCCGAGACAATCAACGTTGGCAAGGCAAATACCTTGCGGTAGAATTTGCTTTGCCAATCCAAAGTTACAGACAGGCATGCGAGTGCGGTTCGCAGTAATAGTAAGTATACTGTGAGGCACGGTAACGTCATACTGTAGTGGAATGTCGGGCAGAGGAGTGACGAGGTACTCGCCATCAGGGACTGGTGGGGAAGACAAGAGTTCTGGGGTGCGTCAGAAGGTTCTGCGAGAATCGGCAACTCAAGGCGAAGGGTACTGGCAGAGCAGTCAATAAGAGTAGAATGCGCGGAGAGAAAATCGAGGCCGAGAATGAGGTCGTGGGGGCAATGAGCAATCACGGTGAAGAGGACAGGAGTGTGGCGGCTGGCGATGCTAACACGTGCCGTACACATGCCAATGATAGGCACAGTACCGCCATCCGCAACGCGGACGACGCGTGCCGACGCTGGTGTGAGGAGCTTGTTCAGTCGTCGTCGGAAGGCAGCACTCATAATAGAAAGATGTGCCCCTGTATCGATGAGTGCCGTGACAGGATAGCTATCAACGTCAACGTCAAGAAGGTTTTGGTTCGTGTTTAACGTGAGCAGAGGATTTGAGGGCAGTGTCGACAACGCAGCTTCACCTCCAGAAGCTGCAGTGCCTAGTTTTCCGGCTGGGTCCGGGAGGCGATACGCGGCGAAGAGAAGCGGCGGGGTTGGGGCGAACGAGACTGGTGGCGACGAGGTGAGGGCGAGCGGCTCTAGCGAAGGTTCGGATCAGGGGCATCAGCAACAGTGGGTTCATAGCGGGTGGCATAGGGAACAGAAGGTCCAAAAGTGCGGGAATAAGTGGCGGCGTATATCCGAGGAGGTGGTGGCCATCGGTTGCGGCAGTGACGAGCGACGTGGCCGATGCAACAGCAGTGGAAACAGATCGGCCTGTCATCAGCGGTACGCCATTCGGACGGGTTGTGGCGAGATATGGCAGAAAAGGACTGTCGGGGACGAGGAGGGCCGGTAGAGAACTGGGGAACGTTGGGTTGAGATGTTGTACACACGGAGTTCAGACACATGTTCTCAAATTCCTGTCTGACTACGGCCTGAATCATCGCAATCGTGGTTGCTGGCGGATCGGGAGGCGTCGCGGAGAAAGCTGGCGGACAGGCGGCCTCGAGCTCGCGGCGAAATATACGGGTGACGTCGTCATAGGTGGTGGCCTGACGCGGTCGACCCTCACACGTCGACGTAGCAGCGGTGTTGGGTAGCCGCGTGATGTGGTGCGTGATACGGCGGCTCTTGGCTTGTTCAAGGCGACGGCATTCTTTAATGATGGCGTCGATTGTCGAGACGTTGCCGAAAACAAGCAAATTGAAAGCGTCGTCGGCGATGCCTTTTAGAACATGGGACACTTTATCTGATTCAGACATAGTATCGTCAGCTTTGCGACATAGAGCCAAGACGTCGAAGATGTATGAAACGTGCGGCTCTGTAGATGTCTGAACACGAGACGCAAGGGCCTTTCTCGCGGCAACCTTGCGGCCAATGGGGTCGCCGAACAGTTCCCGTAGCTTTTCTTTGAAAGTGTCCCAACTGCTTATCTCGTCGTCATGCGTCTGGTAACACACGCGTGGGGTGCCGCCAAGATAAAAGATGACATTGGCGAGCATAATTGTTGGGTCCCACCTGTTATTAGCGCTGGCATGTTCATATAGCTTGATCCATTCGTCAACGTCCTGTCCCTCCAGGCCAGAGAACACACCAGGGTCGCGATGTTGGGCAGCCGTGACGATTGGAGCAGTCTAACCAGCCGAAGCCGTTGCAGAGGCGGGCTCGACACCGGGAGGCATGGTGACGAGCTCGATGTACCGACCACTCCGGAGTTCCGTGGCGAGGACGGGGATCGCTGACCTCCACCAGAATGTTACGTGTAGAAAGACACAGACGAAATATGCTATTTACAGGCTATTTACACTGGACTGGAGCCAGAGCGCCAGGCCGACGACGAGGATGATGATGATGATGATGATGAAGCCTCAGTCAATGGTACAAACCCACTGAGGGGGATAGGCCACGAATCGGGCGGTAATATGATTCAATAAATAAAATAACATAAATTGGTTAATAAATAAATAACCCGAAAAAAGAAAAGAAAACAAATAATCCAAGATGCAAAATAAACTATGAATACATGAGATAAAGTATTGATATAGTAAGCCTTGCGTTGAGAGGAATGTTTAAAAAAAAAGGATATACTTAAACTTGAGTAAGGTAAATTATGAATAATAATAGAAGATTTAAACTGTGAATTTGTGCTTTTACTTTTCTAATTTTCTAAAATGCAGTAGAAATAAATCAATCAATTCTTGAAACTAAAAACTATTAACAAGGCATTCTTTTTGTGCCACATAGAAAATTATAAATGGCTAGGCAAACGTTCCTGTGGCTATATCCCAAAACTGTTGCTCCAAGGGAGAGTATAACAGTGCTACTTAAAGGTAATCCTAAATTTTGAAGTGGAATTTCTAGACATAGTTTTCGATGAGTAGAGAACCGCCGGCATGATAATAAAAAATGATCTATAGTTTCTGGTTCATTGCAGAGGTAGCATAGAGGGGATACCGCCAGACCACATCTGTGCAAGTAAAAATTAAGTGTTGGAATACGGCAACGCAGCCTGGTAAATGAAACTTCAAATTTCCGGTTAGGACACCATTGCCGGTTCCAAGAATAATTTAAGTGTAAAAAGTCTGAAGATGTTAATGACAGAGCTTTTTTGTCCTCGCTCAAAGAAAATTGCCGATATCTGGCTGCAGTAATGTGCGCAGTTGCCGGCAGCACAAATAGCACAGGATCTGCTAAAGAAGCTCGTGCTAAGGAATCGGCTATTTCATTAATATGAATGTCTCGGTGGCCAGGGACCCATACTATATGCACTAAACTTAAGTGAGGTGGAGCTAATGAATAAAACGTGTTTCCGGTTGTCGACTTTGTAGACGCAGTAAGTGCACTGCATACATATAGAGAATCTGTGACGATAATAACTCTTGTAATATGAATGGGTAATTTCCGCAAGGCAAGAACTATTGCCAGAAGTTCGGCATGAAAAACTGATGTGTAATCTGGTAGGCGAAGTGAAAAAGACCAATTGAGGGATGGTGAGTAGATACCCACACCTGCCTTCTCTTCACACGAAGAAGCATCGGTCGCTATTACGTTTATGTTGAAACGGGCCAAATAATCTTGTAAATGGTCATTCAAATATGTTGTGGGCAGAAATTTCGCATTGTGTGGAAAAATGTCTGTAAATTCAATTTTCAGCGACCCCGGAGACCTATGGAGCGGAATTATTTCTCTAAGGCGAACATTTAAAGGTGCTAATTGTGCTTGCACAAATACAACTTGCGGGGTATGGAACCGTGATCACGTGGTCTCAAAAAATGGACTTGGTTCACTAATAAATGCATATTGTCCACGTCGTAGCGAGGAATCATAAGCTCTTAAGTAGGTTTGAACCGTAAGCATGCGGAATCGTGTGTGAAGAGTAGGTAGGCGCGCTTCCTGGTATAATACATTATTAGCAACGAATTTAGGAAGACCTAAACATAGTCGAAGAGCTTCTCTTTCTAACAGAACAAGGGGTCTTAATTTATATTTTGCACTTCCGGAGAACAAAACGCAACCAAATTCTAGAATCGGTCGTACATACATACGATAAATCATAATTAATTTGTCACTTCGCATACCAGAGCGTCGGTTACTGATTCTACGTAGTAAACCTACGGCTCGTGTCGCCTTCGTTCCAGTATTTTCTATGTGAGAACGCCAGTTCAGTTTTCCGTCATATGTGATACCCAAGTATTTAAGCGACTCTACCTGAGGAATGGTTCTCTGTTCATATACTAATGATAACTGTAACGGCCCGGAAAGCGGAAAAACAAGGACTGCACTTTTGTTTACGTTTAGTGACAGGTGCAGGTTGCGAAGCCACGTCTGTAGAGTACAGAGGTACGTTTGCAAAGACAGGTGAAGGGAATTGATGTCTCTAGCTGGCGCGAAAAATGCAATGTCATCTGCATAGACATACAGATTCACATCCTGGTGCAGTGGTACTGAACTCGTCAACAGGTTAAATAGTATAGGAGACAGAACAGCCCCTTAGGGCACCCCTCTTGTCTGATCGAACATTCTTGAAGAAAAGCCGTTGTGAAAACAATGAAATTTTCTGTTTCTTAGAAATTCAAAAATCCATGCCGTTATATATTTCGGAAAATTGTACGTCTGTAATGTGTCCAGCAGTAGAGAGTACTCAACGCTGTCATAAGCTTTTGCTATGTCAAGTGTCACTAAAGCGCTAACTTCTTTTCTATGCTGAGCAAGTTGGATGCGGCTTTACAAATCTACATGCGCACACCAAATGGAGAGACCGGGCCGGAAACCTATTTGACTTGGGCTCAGTAACAAATTTTCAGATATATGATCCATCATTCGATCATATAAAGCTCTTTCAATTAGTTTTACCATGTTTGACGTAAGAGAGATAGGCCTAATGTTGTCACGGTTGTAGCCAGCTCCTTGTTTTTTGAGCAGCGGAATAACTTTGGCTGTCCTCCATTCTGGTGGAATCCAAGCATTTTTTAGAGCATAATTAACTGCGTTAAGAATGTCATCAGAAGACATTTCAAACAACATTTTTAGCATGGCAGTGGAAATGCCGTCAGGACCTGGAGCTGAGGCAGGCAGAGATCTAAGGACATTGGAGAGCTCTGACACTGTTACTTCCACGAAGTCATCAGCGATGGGAGGCTTTAGTGGCCCATTCGGCAAACGTGATGTTAAGCGTTGCGCTAAGCCCTTTCCTATGAATTCTAAAGAAGCAGATAACTCGCGTGGTGAAAGTATTATCGATTCAGTATTCGCTGGTGTTGGTATGAATTTTCTATATCGAAGGAATCTGAACAGAGCTTTCTTGTTGCTGGGCTTAGAGAGGAATTCATGATGTTTTTCGTTATACTCGTGTTTGGCATTCGATACTGTTTTCTTGAACGTAGCAGCCGCGAATTTATAATCATTACTCCAGTTACTCGGGCACTGATTGTAAAGTAATTTCTTCCACGCGGATTTTCGTCTTCTATATTCCCGCGTGCAATCCGAATTCCACCAAGGAGAAGTAGTACTTTTGCTTATCTTAACATTAAATTGGGACTTTTTAAAGCAACTTTTTACTACTGCGCAAAGCCTCATGGCTTTGATGTCATTGGGTAGCGTTTTCTGGGAATTGAGGACCGTTTTCAAGATACTCTGAAATTTCTGGTAATTGACAAAAGTACGCGTCGGAGACTCCAGAGGAATAACAGGGCAGAAAATGTCAAACCTAATCGGTAGATGGTCACTATTTGAAGCTGAGTCGACAGTAGACCAGGAAGTTACGGAAATTCCTGAACTGGCAAATGTTAGATCCAATGCCGATTTAGAAAGACCCTGAATAAAGGTAGCTGACTTCGTGTTTAAGCAACAAAAATTTTGATTAATTGCCCAGTCAAATAATCGCTTTCCACATGAGTCCGTTTTGAAACCCCAAGACACATGATGCGAATTAAAGTCTCCGGCTATCACAATTTCTTTCCTGCAAGAGTTGACAACGGTATCGAGGAAACGAGTATCATGCACGCCTGTGGGAAAATATGTATTAACTAAGGAAAATGGGGAACAACCAGGAATAGTTACATCTATTGCTAGTATTTCACACTCCGTAGACATATACTGGTAGGAAATTTTTACTTTGTGGCATATTTTAGTTGCTATCAAGAAAACAAGTCCTCTGCCTCTCGATGGACGGTCCAATCGAAATAAACGATAATTTTTTATATGAACATCTTGGCCATTGGAGAGCCAAGTTTCCTGCAAAAGAATAATGTCGGGAGAAAGTTGTGAGCAAAAATATATTAAATCAGTAGCTGCAGAAATAATGGAACGGCAGTTCCACTGTAATACCTTTAAATAACCTATGATGAATTAATGCCTGCTTTAGAAACCGCTTGCTCTAAAATACTGTCTTTTAAAAAAATATTTCATCGAAAGACTGTCTTTACCGTACTTTGTTGGTTTTTATTGAGGGTCAGAGCTGGAAGAGTTAGGATTAGAATCTGACTTGGAAAGACTATCTTTCACAACCTTTTTGGTTTTTGAGTGCGGTACAGAGATCGATGAGTTATCGTTAGGTGATCTTGTGCGTTTAAGAGTCGGGAGGTCCATTTCTACATCCTTGTTGTTTTCCGACACTGATCCAGATAAGCACCCGTTGTCGGTCTGCTGAGTTGAAGTTGATGGCCTCGCATTGTCTGCGTCTTGTACAATAACTGATGAGGGATCCATTAGTTGTTCAGCATTCGATGTTAGGGTCTGTGTAATAATCTGCGAGCTAGCTTTAGAACTTGTTAAAGGACTGAAAAGCTGAACCATTTGTGATGTCAACACTTGAGCTAGAGTCTCCGACAGGTTTGATGTTAGTCGTTCCATAGCTTTTGACAACGCCTTTTCGACCGCTGTCGCAATAAAATCGGAAAGGGCTGAGTCTGCAACCATTTGAGGACGGGCTGTCACTCCTGCATATCCCTGAGACCTCCCCTGGACCTCAACAACAGCATCACGGCGTGAGCAACGTCTCCTTTCAATTAAATCTACAACTTGCATTTCCTGTGATCTTGCAGGACAGTTCGAGTAGTTGGCGGAATGACCACCACCACAGAGACAACATTTCTCTTCTTTGGAGGAACAATCACTAAAACTGTGGCTGTCTCCACAAGCACGGCAGCGGGGTGCAGATCTGCAGCCTCTGACGCTGTGGCTAAATCGCCAGCACTTGTTACATTGCAGAATGCGTGGAGCTAGAGCTTCTACCTTGTAAATTAGGGGCCAGACCTTAATTTCTGTTGGCCGCATCGTTCCAGCACATGTAACTATGACTGACTCTGTTGGTATCTTCTTATTGTCAATCACTCGACTGCACCGGTAAACGGAGATGACGCCAGCCGCCGAGAACATTTCTAAAATCTCCTCAGGGGTTGAAGTGACGTCCACCCCTCGTACAATGCCTCTAGAGCATGCGAGATGTGGTGGTACGAAACAGCTCACCAGATGAGAAGCGAATGTGGAACAATTCAGCAGCTCTTTGACAGGTGTGGTCTGGCGAGCAGCAGAGTATGCCACCTCTGCCGAACTGACGGACCTCTGTGATTTGACGGAAGTGGGGTGAGGCCTTCTGCAATTCGCCCTGAATCGTTTTTGGGTTTTTCATATTGATCGTACCGCCGTCGGTCGGCACCATGGCCACAGGAACAGTGCCGGCTCCACTGCGAAGAAAAAACTCAAGCGGCAGCTCCTGAGGAGCTACCGAGGCTGACCACGGGTAAGCCCCGTAGCCAGGTGATGCTACAGACATCAAGCAAGGCTAACATAAAAACACACCAGAAAAAATAAAAATAAAAAGGTTATGTGAAATTACAAGCTGACCAAAGAAAATACCACCCGATACTTGACCTAAGCCCCCAAAGCAGGAGAAGCCAGAACCGAGGAACGCGATTCCTAAGCGCAGGGCAAGCACAGCGCCACCTCTGTGGAACCTTGTCTTGTCTTGTCTTGTTTCCCAGACAGTGGCGCGTACCCACTATGGGGGATTGGCCAAGAAGCAGGCGGTTTTCCGTAAGTTTGGAAGTATAGAGAAACTAGATTTGAATAGTGGAGCGTGGGACGATAGAACTGTAATTTAGACTTGCAATGAAAGTATTGGTAAGAATTTTGATAAAATAATTTAACGTAAAGGAATTAAGTAATAGAAACTATGGATAATTGTAGAAAATCAGCAAGGTACTCTTTTTGTCTCTCTAATAAAATTGTAAACAGCAAGAAAAGCATCCCTGTGGCTGGTTCCCAGTGAAGTTGCCCCAAAAGAAAGAATGTTTGTCGAGGTTAGTGATAGGCCAAGTTTGGTAAATGAGTATTCTAATATTCTTCTTTGTCTTAGAAAGCGGCGGCATGAGAGAAAATAATGTTCAATAGTTTCAGGTGCACTGCAATAAGAACATAGAGGGGACATCGCGAGACCAGACCTGTGTAAGTAAAAATTTAGAGGAGGTATACGGCATCTCAATTTTGTAAAAGATACTTCCAATTGCCTTGAAGGACACCAATTAATATTCCATGGGAAGCCAAGATGGTGGAATTCAGAACACGGTGTTAGCATGGATATTGCAGAATTTTGAGATAAAGCGAAATTTCTGTACCTTGCCGCGGTGACATAAGCTGATGTCGGCAAAACAGGTATGATAGGGCCGTTAAGGGATGCTCGTGCGAGTGAATCTGCCATTTCATTCAAGTGCAACCCACGATGTCCCGGTACCCAAAGCAAACATACTTTTCGTAAGTACGGAGGTATCATGGAACGAAATGTTCTTTGAATTGCTGAATTTAATGATGCAGTTAGTGCGGTGCATACAGATAGCGAGTCGGTCATGATAACAGCTAATGGGTCTTTTGGGGGGAGTTTTCGTAATGCTAATATAATCGCTAATAGTTCTGCCTGAAATATAGGTGTGAAGTCGGGAAGGCGAAGGGAGTAGGACCATTGAAGAGATTCAGAGAAGATCCCCACTCCTGCCTTCTCATTGCAAACAGAAGCGTCAGTAGCTACTACGTTGTCAGTGGTTAGCTGGTGCAGGTGGCCGTGTAAGATATTAATTAAACATTGCCTTGGTAATAGTTTTGCATGATTAGGAAATATGTCCTCGAACTCAATTTTGAGGTCTGTAAAGGCGTCATTTGAATGGTAAACTTGGCGTATGGATACCTGTGTGACACCACTCGCGCCAAGGGCACAGACCCACTTCGTCGTCGTTCTCGCGGCGGCTCGTCTCTCGGGTATCTACCGATAATATCGTAATAATATATCACCACTTGCGAGATGTCAGTCTCCAAAATCGGCGGCAAAAGTGTTAGGCCTAGGTTTTTCGTATTGCTTAAATGCTTTGCGATGATGATACATGGCGTGCCAATGCATTCCGCCATATAAACGTACGTGGGCTGCTGCGTCCCCGTGCCGCCATGCCGAACCGTGCGGCCCTTGGGCTGTTGGTGATCCTGGCGTTGCCGTGCCTGTTCACTGCCCTGCCTGGGGTACGAAGTCGGCGCAAGGTGCACAAGCGGGCACGGCCCCCGGAAAGCGGACCCACTAACATCCCAGACGGAGTCAGTGGCGAGGACGAGGTGCGCCATCAGTACCTTAACGTGCGTAGAAGGCTACAGCTCATCTTCTCGCCGTCAAACGCCAGCGGTCGTGAGCCGACTCCAGAGCTGGACTGGCGCGCAAACGATCCCGCGGGTGAAGTGGTGGATCTGAAGACACTCGAGAGTGATAAGGACTGGATCGAGGCCCATTTCGTGAATGAATCGCTACAGACGCCACCACACGTTCACCATGCCCGACCCTACGGCTTCCAGGACTGGGTATTGGTACTCCTACCAGTGAGCGTATTTCTAATACCCTTCCTCGTCTGGCTCTGCTGCATGATCACCTGCATCTTTCGTGCTCCGACCCGCAAAGGCTACTGAGGCCACAAGCCATCTGGCTGTGGCAGGGCTCTACGGCGCCTGCAGTTTTCTTTCAGCATGTGTCTCAGTAATCCAGCTCTCCTCTCCCCGACGCTATGGTGTGGACAAACCAGAAATATAGTGTCTGGACGCCTCGTGTGGCCGGAGTGCCGTAGAAGGCAAGCGAAAAAAAACTCGTGGGCAATTTCTCAGCGTCTGCGTTGTGTCGTGTGATAGTTGTGCAATGTTTCAATAAAACGAGGCAAGGATTGTTTTGATTTTATTCTTCGGGAGCAGGTACGGGTAGGGGTTTCCGCTATGCGGGGCTTCCAAATGAGTGGATCTGTACAATGCCACTGCTTCGCTCGGTAACACGATGGTATAGCGGCAACATGCAGCTGGGCGCGCCCTTGGTCGCGTGTGGTCGCACTGTCTTGAAAAGCTGTTTCTGCGCAACCCTGCACGCATCTTCAGTAGTAGGAGTGCCTCTGGTGTGACCGATGCAGGCAGATCACCATGCAGAACATCCAGACCAAGAAAGGCACAAGGAACGTCAAAACGGGCATGATGATGGACACCTTCTCGACGAGTGCAAATGGCTTGGCCTGGTGCTTGAAGCTCCTCATGTGCGTTTCGTTGAGGAAGCGCGCCTCTACCCAGGCCACGTCGCCGTCCAGCGTGCGCACGGGAACCAAGCTGCGGCCCGACACGACCGCCAGCTCTTGGTGCTGGCTTGCATGGCCGACCAAGCTCTCCTGTGGCCGCCCGTTTGCCAGCGCTGCCGTCTGCAGTAGCAGCAGCAGCAGCCGTGGCCCGCCAGCGGTCCTCATTCGTTGGCCGGCAAGCGTGTCACCGAATGCTGCGTGTTGGGAAGGGGCAGGTGTTTAGTGGAGAATGGGCGAAGTATACAAGCGTGCTGGCAGCCTGCCCCATCGTGTACATGAAGCATGGTATATTGAGCACTCATTACGTTGCGTAGTCTTGAGTAATCGTAACGTCAAAGCCGGTGCTTTAATTTATGGCACGTGCTGCGTTTTCAAGATTCGCGCTCTTCTGGCTCGCTCGTGTGGTTATTGTCAGTCATGTCACTTCCTGTGTCATTGGTTCCAAACAGTTAGTCGACACAGGTCCCCTTGAGCCGATCAATGGAAATTAATAGACTTACACACGCACACACACACGCACAAAAAGAAAGAAAGAAAGGAACGCGCAGGTAACCATGCAGTCATCGTGTTAGGGTATAACATTGAAATAGCGTACCCCCATCGGGTTTCAAACTATAGAGAACAACGTTCCAAAACAACTCGGAGGCTATGAAGAAAGCCACCGTAGTGAGAGAGCTCCGGTTCAATTTCGACCGTCTGGGGTTATTTAACGACCACATAGATCTGTAGGTACATGAGCATTTTTGCATTCCTCCCACTTCGGAATGAGACCGGGAATCTAATCCGCAACCTCGTGCTTAGAGAAAGAACGTATCAGAACCACCATGGTGGTTTACTGCATCGGGCATATCTTATTTATTTATTTTTTATGGTGGAGGGGGGGCATGGTTGTGTAACAATATTTGGCTGTAATTATATGTATTTATATAAAAGTGTGCTAGAAACTCGCTCCCCAGTGTTGTTGCGCCGAAGAACGCGTGTTGCGAATGTGTACGTGGGGACAAGAGAGAAGACATGCAGACGAATATTACTGATTTGAGGCGACGTCTTTCGATTTCGAGGGGCGTTTAATGATGTCAAAGACATCTGAGAAGAAATGAGTACAGTTGGATGTATCGTTACAAAATTTGAGAGATTAAAAACAAACAAACAAATAGAACAGTCAAGCTTATTTGTAGACGGTCCTGTTAACAGGATGCGGCGAAACACCTTGATATTCAGAGCTGTCCCAGAAAAAAAGAACGTGAAAAATGGAAAGCTAAAGAAAAACTTGTGACAGCATTTGTGTTTCAAAAAAATTTCTGGTCAAACTAAGCGGGTTTTTAGAATATAAAAAAAAAAAACGAACGCGGGGTCGTGTTGGCCCAATCACCGTTAATTTCCTAAACCTCAAGGACAACAGCAACACATTAAAGAACAAAGTTAAGTTGAAACAGCTTGTGTCACAAAGTTTGGGTAGCACAGGGAAGGCGGGAGTTGGAAATTCAAGATCACCTTGTTCTCGTTTTGCTCAAAGTTTGGATAGAGAACTTTTCATCTAGAGTGCAGCCGTCGGAAAAAAATAAAGGAATTCGGAGACTGTGCGTGTGCTAATAGAAGGCACGGAAAGCTTTGTGAATACGGCCCCAGATAGGTGGGAAATCGCTCACGTCATTCTGGTATACGTATAAATCTGGTCATGCTTTGTTAACTTCAAATTATAGACCGATTTCATGTACTAACATTACATGAAAATGTTAGAACACTATATATCATCCGCAGTAATGCAAATATATTTAAAACAATATCTGTCGTATTTGCTTTACGTTCAAGAACACGGTAGAACGCGAGACATTAAAAAAGTACCGATTAAAAAAGTAATTTAGGTATTCATTTGCAATAAGAGTTATTCTGAAATTGCAAAACATTTCAGCGCATTTGGATTTATTAGGCATAACCAGCACTCAGCTAACACGAAACGAAGCTTTAACCGTATTCTACAATACGTTAGAACGTTCGAAAGTAGAATACGCCTCAACAACATTGAATCCACATCAAACATGCCCCATTAAGAAACTCGAGTAGGCTTAGTACAAAGCTGCTTGTTACAGCGCAGAAAGCTACTCACGAACATTGGTCGTAACGGAAATAAAAAACAATCTTAACCTTAATTTTGCCTGAGAATCGCAGGCCCACGACACTGACGTCAGTTTTTTGAAAACTTTGTCATATTAGAAATTTTCCCTCTTTATTGAACCAACCGGTCATGTATTTTCTTGGATTACCCACACAAATTAGAGCCAGTATATGGCCGGACTAATCACTTGCAATCTGTCTTTGGAATAACTCCCGTAAAACACCGCATCCACTGTCGGCCATGGATAATTTGTCAAGGTCTACAGTTAAAGGGAAAAATACTCTAATGTGCGACTCTCACTATGCTGGTGCCCTATAGTTGCAGGCCGCAGCTCAGTCAATGCACTCCACAGGTGTGTGTAGAAAGCTGCCAGCACCACCAACCACAAGTCATATATGCTGCAAAGCCGGTAGATTGTACGATTTGCCGAGCCAGTGTCGTAGCAAAGTGGGCCGATCCCGCATACATTATATGTCGCATGTAACCGAAGCAATGGAAATCTCGGAATGACCACTACAGGTTTCAAATAAAGGTGTCTACAGCAGTACGACGTGCCACTACATTGCTCGAATCCTAATCGTGTTAACGTCGACAGTCATCGTGAGATGGGTTCTGCAAGCATTTTTTTTTTAATAAGAGAGCTTGCCTTGTAATCTGTTCTTGTTAGCACTTGTTAGCCCTAAATTACTATTTTTTGTTGTTGTTGTTGTTGTTGTTCATGTAAAATGTTTCATTGTATCATGCTGTAATTCTGGCGCCGTGACATAGTCCTGGATTACAGGGTACTAGCTCTTCATGTTTATGTTTGTACGCCTATGTGATGCCCCCGTGTGGTCTTTAGATTAAGTGAGTAAAAGACGTGGGATGTGAAGCGACGCGGGTGAGTGACGAATCGATGCTTGTCACCGTGGCGGTGGTGATTATGCCACGTCGTACTACGTGCAGAAGCGAAACAAAGTGAAGCCCCTGGCGTCAGCTGAGTGCAAGAACCGGAGTAGCTTAAGGAAGCCAGTCTTCCTGCGGTTCAGCTAACTGTTTGCTAAATTAAGATAGGAAGACGGCGCTCGCTATTACAACAGCTAAACAGTACCTGTGCACTGGCGGGACGCTGGCGCCGCTGGCGTCCACTCCGAGCTGCATGCCGTGGTGGTCTTCTTCTTCACCTTCAGTGACTGTGACACAGAGAGCATCCCCGATACTGCGCAATGATCGACAAAATGTATGCTTGAACAATATTATAATTTATTTGTGGCCTGCTTTACGGTGGTGCAGTGCACAAAATTAACCCCGTTAATAACCTTGCAATAATAGAAAGAGATGTGTTGCGAGATTGCCTGCGACTTCCCAAGTTTGTGGAAAATAATGTGCTTTACCAGGAAGCGCGCTTACCTGCTTCAGCAGATAGATTCCGCATGCTCACTGTACAAACGTTCTTAAAATTGTTTACATCTCCTCAGAGAAGACTGAAATATGTGTCTATTATTGAACCGAACGACATTTTTGAGGTCCAATGGTGGCGGTTACACATACCACGGATCCCTTCTCGTGCAAGCATAGTAAAGAATATTCGACATAGATGTACTCAACGTCGATGAATGAAATATTTATTTCATTCATCTTCAATCAATACTGCATGATTGCTCTTCCGTTTCTATTCCTTAACTCTTATATTGTATTTCTTAACTTAATCTTATTTGATTTTAAGTGCACCGCCCGGATAGGATAGGATAGGAATAAACTTTATTTGTCCAACGGTTGTTGATGTTAGTGCCCGGGGCTAGGCTGCCAGGGGTCCATCGCCCGAGGAAGATCTTTCGAGATCCTCGGCAACGGCCCTGGCCCGCTGGACGGCCCACTCCTGGTCTTCGGGTGCCTCGCTGAGGAGGGCGGCTTGCCATCTCTCAGCGAGGCGCCCCGCTTCAGAGGGTTCTGCTGTTGTATTCCCCCTTCCTCTTTGTCCTTGTTCCACGTGGCGTTGGCTTTCCCAAAGCACATGGGCCATATCGGCCCGTTCGTGCTCGCACCACGGGCAGCCGGGCGACGGGTGCAGCGCGGGCCACAGGCGGTGCAGGTGGTAGGGGTTTGTGAAAGTGCCCGTCTGCAACCGTCTCAGGTCGACCGCCTGGGACCTGTCTAGACGCCCGTGGGGTTGTGGATATTTTCTTCGTTGTTTTCTATAGTGACCAATGCACCTCTCTGTACGTTGCCGGAAACTCCTTGACATCGCAGTCGGCGTCCGCGTGATCCCCAGCTCCGTCCGCCGCGATTTGTGTTGTATTGGTAACGACAGCGGCCGCGTCAGACGGGGTGGCAGCCGCCGTCGCCGTCACTCCTCCGCTGGGGTCCCGCACAACAACGGCAGCGGCTGCCCTCTGGGTGACCGCGTCGCGGCGGGTAAGCTGCCTCGCGACGAGGTGGGCGCGCTCGTTGTGGTTGGGTGGAGTGACGTTGCGTCTTCGGCCGTTAGCAATGTTGGTGTCATTATTGTCATGGCTGTTGTTGCTGTTACTGCCAAGCTCCCCGACGTGCGCGGGGAACCACTTGAGGGACTTGTTTGTAATGGTGCCGGATCCGAAGTCCCCGGCCCGGGCGTTGAGCATGCGCGCCACATCCGCGGACACCCAACCTTTGATGTAATTCCGAATCGCTGATTTGGAGTCGCTGATAATCAGGTTATCCTCCGCACCTCCGTGGAGTACCGCGAGGGCTATGGCCATCTCTTCCGCTGCTTCGGCCGACGGCAGCCTCGCTGATGCCGTGACTCGGATCGTTCCCTTTGTATCTACGGCTGCCATGGAGAAGGCGGGCGCCGCCGCCGTCGGCCGGCCATGTCGATGTTGCCGTTGTTACTGCTGCCGTTTTTGTCGTAGTAGCAGTAGTGGTGGTGGTGCTGGTAACTGCGGCTCGTCTCGCAGATTCCCCTGTAGCGGCGGTGGTGGTCGACGTTCCTCGTCGCCATCAGAATCACCGACTGGCCGCGGGTACCTGGCTGCATCGACGAAGAGGACGCCTTCTTGTCTTCCATGCTTCTCGAGGATTGCTACCGCCCTGCGTATACGTCTTTGCACGTCATGCACCGGGTGCATATTCTTCGTCATGTTTTCCGTCTGTATGGCGTCCCTGACTTCCGGTAGCAGTGATTCTTTCAGTCCACGCGCCTCGTGATATCGACTCCCGAGTAAGTCCAGGATTCGTCTTCCCGTTACGGTGCTCGACAGCCTCTCTAGCTGCGCGATTCTCTGCGCCTCGGCGATCTCCTCGAGCGTGTTGTGTACGCCCAACTCGACGAGCCTGTGGGTAGGCGTGTACTGGGGTACTCCCAGGGCGGTCTTGAACGCCCTGCGGATCGCCACGTTCAGCTTGTCGGTTTCGTTCCTGTTCCAGTCGGCGTATGCGGCTACGTACGCTATGTGGCTCAGCGCGTACGCCTGTATCAGCCTCGTAACGTTGTGTTCCTTCATTCCTTTCCTCCTGTTCGCGACCCGCCGCACGAGGTGTGTGGCGGCGGCCACCTTCTTCTGCAGTCGGGCAACCAGCTCGCGGTTGGCACCGTTCTTTTCCAGCCACAGGCCGAGCACTCGCAACTTGGACACCGTCGGTATTCGGGTCCCCTCCCTCGTCGTGACGCGGACGCCCAAACGACGAGCGTCTAGCACGGCCTGCGGAAGGGATCCTTTCTTGCGCGGCCTGTGGA
The DNA here is from genome assembly GCF_023375885.2 of Dermacentor andersoni. NCBI lineage: Eukaryota > Metazoa > Arthropoda > Arachnida > Ixodida > Ixodidae > Dermacentor > Dermacentor andersoni. The sequence continues at coordinate 36,414,995 of NC_092814.1, read as the reverse complement.
GCAGGATCTCCGACTTGTCGGGTGAGCAGACGAGTCCCGTGTCTTCGAGGTGCCGCTCCACCTCCCGGACGGCCCGCTGCAGTCGGTCTTGCATTTCGCCGACGCTCGTGTTCTCCGTGGTCCACACCGTCACGTCATCTGCGTATATCGTATGATTGATGCCCCCTATCGCGTCAAGACGCTCCGGCAGGCCGATCATGACGAGGTTGAAAAGCATGGGGGAGAGTACGGAGCCCTGCGGCGTTCCCGCACCACCCATTCGGACCGTTCGTGGTGGAGCCTTGTCGATCATGACTGTCGCCTCGCGCCCATTCAGGAAGCTGGTGACATATCGGTGGAACCTCGCCCCGAGATTGAGTCGGCTGATCTTGTCCAGTATGGCCATGTGCTTCACAGTGTCGAAGGCGCTCTTGAGGTCTAGCCCGAGTAGGGCGCGCACGTGCGTGCTCGGAGCGTTCACGACCTGTTCCTTGATCTGCAGCATGGCGTCCTGCGTTGAAAGGCCCTTCCGGAAACCGATGATGTGGGTGCCGAAGGCGTCCTGCTTCTCGAGCAGCGTCGTCACCCTGTTAAGGCAGGCATGCTCCATCACTTTCCCGACGCAGGACGTGAGGGAGATCGGCCTCATGTTTCGGACCTCCAGCGGTTTGCCCGGCTTTGGTATCAGTATAACGTCCGCGGTCTTCCACTCTTGCGGAATTCGGCCCTCCTTCCAGCACGCGTTGATGTACTCGCAGAGCTTCTCGATGGCGTCGTCGTTCAGGTTCCTCAGGATTTTGTTGGTGATCCTGTCAGGACCGGGCGCCGAGTTGGTCTTCAGTAGCTGGAGGACCGTTCTAATTTCCTGCACGGAAAAGTCCGCGTCCAGCTCCTCGTTGGGAGCCCCGCAGTACTCTGGGTGACTCTGCCCTTCCGGGCGTGCGAGGTGCGTCTGCACGATCTCTTCCGCGAAGGCCTCTGGGTCGTCCTTGTACTTGTGTCGCAGCTTGGCCATCTCTGTACGGGTCGCCGTTCTGGTGCTTGCCGGGTCGAGCAGGTGCCTGAGAATCTTCCAGGTGCGTCCAACGCTCATGTTCCCGTTCATCGTGTCGCACAGCTCTTGCCATTCTTGCTCGCACAGGCGGGTGCAATGCGTCTCGATCTCCCGGTTGATTTCGGCGATCTTCTTGCGTATCTTCCTGTTGAGTTTTTGCCTACTCGCTCTCCGTTGCATGGATTTCTTGGCCGCAACAAGATGTGCCAGCCGGCTGTCCACTCTGGACGGTTGGGGAGCGCCGTCGCCCACGGCTCCGCGGGATCTGTCTGCCTCTTCTTTGGGTGGTTCTTGTCGCCAGTCCGTCCATTCGATCTCATCGGTGGCTTTCTCTACGTCCGCGAGTAGTACTCTGCACCATTCGCTGATGTCTTCGATCGGGCCCTCCTTGTCTTGCTCTCTATTTTTCCGGAATCTGTCCCAGTCTACGATACTCGCCTTTCGGCAGACGCCCTCCTCGCTTTCATCCTCTCCCACGGTCACGCACAGGATCCTGTGGTCACTCCCCAGGTCCTCGAAGGAGTTCGACCAAGTGACCACGCCCGCGCCTGACCAAACGGAGAGGTCGGCGGACGTGTCGCGGCACACTCCCTGTCCGATCCTGGTGTGCGAAGCAGTTTCGTTGAGTACAGTCAGGCCGAGCTCGTCCATCAGTCCGGCTAGCCTCTTCCCTTTCGGCGAGTCGGCTCCGTATCCCCATTGCGTGTGCGGCGCATTGAAGTCTCCGCATATCAGCAAGGGAATGGAGGCGGCCTTGGCCATCGCTTCGCGAAAGAGGGCGTCGAAAGTGTGAGTGCGGTATCTTTGCGAGGGGGAGCTATGTACGTTGAGCACGAAAAGGCCGGTTTTCCTACTTCCAATACTCGGCACGACTTCGATCAGTACATGGTCTATGTCCGACTCTTCGTGGAGCACGAGTTCGTGTTCGATGAAGGCCGTCCCGCGCTTAACCAGGGCGCACCCTGACGTCCCTCCCCATGGATTCGTAGGGGGGACCGCACGTCACATAACCCGGAAGCTGGGCCCGGTCGAAAGGTTCTTGCAAGGCAATCACGACAGGAATTTTGTTATTGGCAAGCGTTTTCATGTATTGTACCATCGTTGCTTTCTTGTTTTTAAAGCCCCTGCAATTCCACTGCCAGACTATGCGTCTATTGTCGGACTTGCGGGACACAGCCATGATTGTTATGCAGAGGTGTTGGGGGGACACAACTGTCCGTGCGTCCCTCCTGCCCCGGTGCGAGTGGTGTTGGCGTTGTTGTCGCTGGCGAGGATGGCCGGTGCGTTTACCACTTGTGACGATGGTACCCCGGCCCTTCCAGGCAGGTGGTGGTGATGTTGCTGTTGGTGCAGATGCATCGTCCCGTGTTCCAAATCTTCGATTCGCTTATTCATGGCCGCGAGTTAGGTGTTGACCGCTGCGTACTGCGCATTCCGTCCCGCCTCGGATTCGTTCAGCCTTGTCAGGAGTATGTCAAACATTCGCTCCGTCTTGTCCGTCAGTTAATTCACCATCTCTTCGATCGCGTCTATCTTTCTGGCTCTTGACCTGGGTCTCTTCAGTGCTTGTGCGTGGTCCAAAGCGTCTTCCGTAGGTGGCGTATCGCTTGTGCCCTTGCGCTTGGAGCCCGCCGCCGCTGGCGCTTCTTCTTCGCCACAACACATGTCCATCTGGCCTACTTCGCCTCCTGTCGCGGTCGCATCGCCTGGCTCGGCGGCCTCGCGGGAGGTGAAGGAGGGGATCCTCTCATGAGGGGATTCTCTCATGCCCTTCAAGATTTCGTTGAGCGTCTGTTGTAGCTCGTCGATTTTCCTTGCGGATTGTTCGTTCTGCTTTCTGGCCCTGCCCAGCTATTCTCGAAGTTCCTTATTCTCTCGCTCCATTTTCTCCATCCTCGACGCCAGGAGGGAGTCGGGGGCTTCCTTCGTGCTGCCAGAAAGGGGGGTGCTCTTTACAGAGTATCCATTTCTTTCCGCGACTATGTCGGACCAGGTGACCTTGCGCGACCCTGTCTGTATCTCGCCATGTGTGGCCCGCACGCCGTCTGGCATGGGGCGGTTTCGGTTGCGGCTTCCACTCCGACTCTGGCTTCGACTTCTGTTCTTAGGTCTGTTACGACTTCGGCTACGTCTTCTTATCGGCGAGAGGGATCCGGATCTCGAGCAACTTTGGCCTTTTCCCTGCGCCATACTGTACCCCGATGGTGATAGGGTCCGCTGAGGGGTCTTTCCTTCTTCCAGTGTGTGTTCCCTTTCTTCTCTGCTTCTTGCCCACCACCTTCTCTCCTTCACTATGTGTGGCAACTTATATTTTGCCTTGCACATTCGGTCGGCCGTGGGGTGCGCCTCGCCGCAGATCCGGCACTTGGGCGTGCACTCGTGTTCGATGCTCGGGTTCTTCGATCCGCAGGCCGGGCATAGTTTGATCTCCGGTATAGGGCATACGTCGGGTCGATGGCCGAGCCTGCCGCACTCTTTGCAAAAGTCAATCTGTTTCCGATACAATGATACTCTTATCATGACGCTATTGAAGTAAGCCCATGTGGGGACTCTGTTTCCCTCATACAGCAATATCACGGTGGTCGTACCGCAGAGCCGCTTGGCGTATGTTAAAGAGGGGTTTCTCGAGTTCACCAGAGCATGCATAAGCTGGTCTTGCGTGTACTTCAGGGGAATGTTGCGGATAATCCCTTTTGCCATTTGCTCGGGCGCCGAAACGTACGCGTTGGTCTCGTGCCTCTTTCCGTTGACCGTCAAAACCTTGATCTTAGCGATTTTCGTCGCAGTTTTCGTATCACCAGGATGTTTTGCATGGGATTGGGACAGATCGTGATCATCTCGTCGTCGCCCACTACCGCTTCTTTGCGTATCGCCTCGTCGAGACTCGTTGCGCACGTGTTCCTTATATTCAGACCGTCTTTCGGTCGAACAATTATCCTGAAATCATCCCTGGGTAGTCTGGGCATCCTACTTGCTCGTAGAACTTTGTTCACTATGCTTCGGCCGCCTCGGGGCATCGGGCTTCGCGAGCGGGTGTCGTCCTTTCCCGCCATCTGGGTAGCGTTCGTGCGGTGCCTTCTTCTGTGTGTAACTTCGATCCAACCGTCCGCAACGCCTTCAGCGTCTTCTCCCACGGAAACGCGTTTTGCGTCGTTGGGTCCGTTGTCCGGGGTCTCCCCAGTTCCTGCCTCGTCTATCTCCATCTCGGTGGTGTTTCGTTCAATCCCCGAGTCCAACGAAGGATGCGCCAGGCCCAACCGTCGTTAGGCCTGGCCGCGCTCACACGGGACTCGTGCGATTTTCGTGCCGTAAAAACTCGCAAAGTTCACGCTCACCCGAAAAGTTGGTATCCCTGGGTTCGTGATGACTTGACCTTTCAGATGATATGCCGCTTTCGGGTGTAGGACTAAAAAAAACTGCGGGAACACTCATAAATCGATGGAGCCGAATTGTTGTTGTTGTTGTAGCCTGCGATGCGTGTGGCTCCTACCCACGTTGGGGGATTGGCCAAGAAATGGGTGGATTATTCAAAATTATTATGGAGCATAAATTTCCTAATAGCTATTGAAATAGCATTGAATAGCGCTTAATTACCTGCTAAATAAAATCAGGAAGGTTATATTGAATGAGTAATAATTAATTTAAAAGTAAAAACAAAAAGAAAGGAATTTAGCAGGGCATTCGTTTAGATTCCGTAAGAAATGTTCGGACAGCGAAGCATGCATCCCTGTGGCTGAATCCCAAAGTGGACGCTCCGAACGAAAGAATTGAAGGTTCTGTCAAGTCCAGGCCAATTCTTCGAAAAGGTATTTCCAACCATCTTTTTCTAACCGCAGTATGACAAGATAGAAGAAAGTGGTGTATCGACTCTTCCTCATTACAAAAAGAGCAGAGGGGGGAGGGAACCAAACCCGACCTGTGTAAATAGAAATTCAGCGAGGGTACGCGGCAGCGTAATTTGGTGAGGCAGACCTCAAGCATCTTTGTGTCACAGGATTCGCTATGCCAGGGAAATGCCAGGTGCTTATACTCTGGAGAAGCAGTCAAATGTGGGTTTGATAAGGCTAATCTTATTGATCGCATCCGAAATCTTGCCGCCGTGATCTGTGCTGTCACTGGTAGAATAGGAAGAACAGGGCCGGATAGTGATGCATTTGCCAGTGAATCAGCAGTTTCATTAAAAAACAAACCTTTATGCCCTGGCACCCAAATCAAATGAACACATTGCACATGGGCTGGAACTAGTAAGTGGAATAGTTTTAGCATGGGTGACTCATTAGTAGCGGTAAGGCAAGAGCATACTGAAAGGGAATCGGTCAGAATGGCAGCCGTTGTAATAATTGGGTCTAATTTACGTAAAGCTAGGATTACTGCTAACAACTCGGCCAGAAAAATAGGCACAAAATCAGGCAACCTTAAAGAAAAAGACCAGTCGAGTGCAGGACAAAATATTCCAACGCCAGCTTTTTCCTGGCACTGTGAGGCATCTGTTGCAATGATAACGTTTGTTTCTAGGCTGCTTAGGTGGTCTTGCAACATGGCGTTTAAGATGCCGTAAGGGAGTAGTTTCGCGTGGTTTGGGAAAATGTCATCGAACGTGATCTCTGGGTAATTTGAATGCGTATTATCATGAAGCACCTCGCGAATTTGCACATTTAGTGGTTCAAGTAATGTTTGCACAAATATAATCTGTGGTCTATGAAACCTGGGCCAATGAATGGGAAAAAATAATTCTGGATCAGAGAGGAAAATAATTTGAAGGCGGTTTAATGGGGATTCATATAGCCTTAGGAAAGTCTGAACTGTCAGAAGGCGAAATCGGCATATTATGGGTGGGATTCTTGCCTCCAGGTATAATACGGCATTCGAAACGTATTTTGGGAGGCCTAAGCACAGACGTAGCGCCTCTCGTTCCAACAAAACTAGCGGCCGAAGCTTGTATGCTGGATCACCGGAGAATAAAACGCATCCAAATTCTAACACCGGACGAACATACATCTTATATACCATCAAGAGGGATTTTCTTCGCATACCTGTTCTCCGGTTGCTCAACTTGCGCAAAATGCCCATTGAACGAGCTCCTTTTGTCGCAATATATTCAATATGCGGCCGCCAGTTAAGAATTCCGTTGTAAATAACTCCAAGGTATTTTAGTGACTCTACTTGTGGGATATCTTCGAGATGATAGTTAAGCGATATGTATACTGGGTCTTTAACGGGAAACACAAGGATAGCACACTTATTAGCATTCAGGTTTAAGTGTAAGCTATCCAGCCAGCTTTCCAGTTCCCTTAGATACGACTGCAGTATTTCGTAAAGAGAGTATATGTCGCTAGCCATACCAAAAAAGGCAATGTCATCAGCATAAACGTATGTACTGACAGCTGGATGAACGGGGATTCTGCTCAGTAAAATATTAAATAATACTGGTGAAAGTACCGATCCCTGAGGCACACCTCTTGTTTGCTTATATTTACTGGAAGAATAGCCGCTTCGAAAACAATAGAACTCCCTGTCTTTTAAAAATTCATGCACCCATGCTACAATATAGCCTGGAAAGCAATGACTCTGTAACCGATTCGTTAAAATTGTATGTTCAATGCTGTCATAGGCTTTACATATATCTAAGGTAACTAGAGCCGCATATTGTTTTTTCTGTCTGGCGATGTTAATGCGACTTTCAAGGTCTACATGCGCGTGCCATATTGAATAGCCAGATCGAAATCCAATTTGACACGGACTCAACAATCGATTGTCGTCAATAAACTCTAATATATGTCCGAGAAGCACTCTTTCAATAAGTTTCACTATGTTTGATGTCAACGCAATTGGTCTGATGTTGTCGATAGTATAGCCTGTCCCTTGTTTTTTAAGTAACGGAATAATTTTGGCGATCTTCCAATCTTGTGGAATCCATGCGTTACCAACAGAGTAGTTTAGCAACTTCAGAAGCTCACGTGGAGCTTCTTGAAAGAAAATCTTTAACATTGCATTTGTTATGCCGTCCGGGCCAGGCGCTGTAGTTGGCAACTGTAACATGACCTTTGCTACTTCCGAATAGGATATTTCCTTGTAGCCCGAGAATGCAGGAGAAAAAGCAGGAGTCTGGAGGCGCGTTGCGAACCGACTCTCCAGTCCTTTAGCCAGTAGTTCTAAGGACTCCTGCATTTCCTGTGAGGTATAGACGATTGAGTCTACATTAATGCTCATTGAGAGTTTGTTTCTAAAACGAAGGTAATTAAATAAAGCACGTTTGTTTTTGGATTTAGATAGATAATCAAAATGGTTTTTATCGTACTCATCTTTTGCATGTTTAATAGTACGTTTGAAGGTTGCCGAAATAAATTGATAATCTTTCCAATTTTGTGGGCTCTGATTATGTAGAAGTTTTTTCCAAGCAGCTTTCCTTCTTCTATAAACTCGTGTGCACTCGCTGTTCCACCAGGGACTAGATGAGAAACGCTTAGCTGTCTGAATTACAAATTCAGACTTTTGTCGGGACGTCTGTAATGCTGAACAAATATTCAAGCCAATGGCTTCGTCATTACTATTACTTAGTGACGCAATGGTGGACCGCAAGCAGTCTTTAAATTTTTTACAATTCACAAATATTCTGCCTTGTCGTTCAACTGATGTTAAAGGGCATGCAATTTCAAAGTATACCGGGAGATGATCACTGTTTGTACAGAAATCAATCGTTGTCCAAGATGTCACAGTGACACTTGTGCTAGAAAACGTCAAATCTAACACTGAGCGAGATTGTCCGCGGACAAATGTAGGTCCACTGGTATTAAGGCATGTAAGGTTTTTATCTATGGTCCAGTTCCACAGACGTGTCCCGCCTGAATCTGTTTTGTAACCCCAAGACACGTGATGCGAGTTGAAGTCACCAGTAAGAATGACTTCATTTTTGCAGCTGGCAAGCGCACTATCCAATTGGTATGTACTGTGTACGCCCGTAGGGAAATAAGCATTTATAATTGAAAATGTACGGTAGCCTGGGATGCTAAGGTGCACTGCCAAAATTTCACATTCCGGAGACATTAACTTGAAAGCTATTTTCGCCTTATGACAGAATTGAGATGACAACAAAATCATTAAGCCACCTCCTTGTGAAAGGCGATCTAATCGAAAAGATCGAAAATCTTTAAATAGAAAATTTTTCTCAGGAGTAAGCCAGGTTTCTTGTAAGATTATGACGTCAGGATTAAGCTGAGTTGTTAAGCAATGTAAGTCTGTTGAAGCAGAAAACAGGGAACGACAGTTCCACTGTAGCACTTTTAAAGAAGCTATGGTGATGATCTAATTGATATAGTTTCTTCAGCGACTACCGTCGCAATGAACTTTCTTGGACGCCAGAATGAGAAATTGGATTACCCTTTTTGTTCTTCTTCTTCCTTCTGCACCGCCCGCTTCTTGGCAAATCCCGTTGTGGGTATGGGCCATAGTGTGAAGATCATCATCAGCATCACCTCTGTATGATACTACTGCGATATATCTGTTACGTGTGCTTAAGCCACTCACCATAGAGTTTCTCACTCACCATAGAGTTTCTCACTATATAGTGAGAAACTCTATGCCCCTCACCGGAGCGCTTAGTGCAGGTGTCATGTTTATCATCATCATCATGTCTTATTCGGAAGAAGTGCCCAGAAAATGAAGGTGCTCCTTAAGAGGAAGCTTTAGCTCGGGCCTCAACTCCGATGCGGCCTGTTCAAATGCATGTAAAACACAAAAACGTTTTTCTGATGTAACCCCTGGACAGATTTTAATGAAATTTGTTGCATTTGAGAGAGAAAGTTAAATTCTAGTGACTGTTGGAAGCGGAATCTTGATTTAGGGCCTACATTTTGTTAAAGTGATTTTCAAATATTAGAAAGTTTGAAAACATGGAAGCACGAAGTTTACAAAACAATAGCTCTGCATCAAGAACAGATATCACCGTTCTGTAAACGGTATCCACTAGGCCACTGAAAGCGGACATATTTGATATGTCATTTTATATTTTACCTGAATTTGTTACGTTGTGTACAAAGGTTCTGCAAAAGCTTGATTTCCATATTACAAAATTTTTTAGAATTTATGTATAACATATCAATTTTGTCCGCTTTAGAAGTACTATTAGATGCAATTCACAGAATTGTGATATAATTTTTCATTGCCGAGTTACCAGAGTTTTAAACTTGATAGTTTCATTTCCTGAAAATTTGCGATTTTTGACAATTTTTATTAAAAGATTGACTACCAAAATAAAAAATTCGAAACCAACAGTCACTAGATCTTAAAGTTTTCTTTTAAATGCAACAAACCTCGTCAAATTTGGTGCAGTGGTGGCCGAGAAAAACGAATTCTCCTTTTACATGTATTTAGATAGGAGCATCCGAGCTAAAGCTTCCTCTTAAAGGGACACTAAAGGTTAATGTGGACTGTTGAAATCCCATCCCAAAAACCTCGAAACGCTTGTTTCATGCGAAGAAGAGACTTATTTTAAGAGAAAAAGCGTCCTGAAGCGTCCGCGTACCTCTAGCGCAGTTCACTCCTCCGATCGAGGAGTGGTGACGTCGTGGTCTCATAGTGACGTTACCCCCGTTACGCTGTCGGTGAGTAAAACGGCGCCCGCAGACGGCGCTACGGCTTTTCTGCGCAAAAGGCAAACGCGCGGCCAGAAACAGAGCCAAGACAGAGCCGACAGCAGCGCGAAAGCGGAACTATGGTGGCTAGCGGAAAGGAAAGCGCACGACGATAAGCTGGTTCTTTATTTTATGACGACAACTTTGACGCTCGTTGCAATGAACGACCCTGACAACGACACATTGGCTCGCGATGCTGGGCTCGACTTCAGCGATTTAAGCACTGATGAACGTGACCTGCTGCTGAGGGCTCGCACTGCCGGCGTCATTGCTTACTACTACGAGGGCAACTGTATGTCATGGCTGTACATATTCGTACATTTGTAGCTTTTCCTTCGTGAAAACCAACAACCGCACTCACGGTCCCGTCTTCGACCTGCAGTTCTTCTTGTGCTTCGGAGAATGCAGGTAAGACCGGCGGAACAGCGGTACGGGAAAGCATTGCTTTGAAAGGCACTACACACGACTTCAGTAAGTCGGCGTTGAACTCGTAATCCTCTGTACGAAAGTGCAGCGAGCACACTATTTTGCGGCTCTTTGCCAGCGCGCTGCGGCAGAGGTACGGCACTTAACCACTTCGAACGGAGAGGTTCACTCGTTGGCACACAGTGATACGTAGCGTTGGATTCGCCGCTGCAACTGCCCTTGGCCAAGTTCCGTGGAACGTTCGCGCATCCCACGACATCACGTGGACATGGCGTTCTCGCTGCTTGTTCCAAATGCAGGTTTCGCGAGCCAGCAGAACCAGCGCAGTACGACGCGATAACGAAACAACTGAAACTCCAAAGCGCGCGCGGCGCATAGTCGAGCGCACAGAGACGAGCGAAAACGAAACCTTTCGACCACCCATACTTCTGTAGGGTAACGTCAAAATGTTATTTTTTCTTAGAATCGAATACAAGTAGACAAGTAGCATTTTCTTCCGTCTTATAACCTAATGAAATGATCTTTTTAATGCGAGTAGTTGAGTACTAGTGACATAAATTATGATGAGGAGTGCCTTCGTCACCGGACTAGTACCGGAATGTCGCTGGGGGATCTCAAATCGTGTCATGCACTTACCTCAATTTCTCGGTTACTAAAGCTCTGTTCGCGTTTGTATTGGCGCCCTAGACGTTCTGGAGCATTGCTTTATCTCTTTAACTTGACTTCATAGTAACCTTTAGTATCCCTTTAATACCAGAATTAGATCTACAGGCTTGGCGGCGTGTGAGACATTTATTTGTTGCGATATGCTTTGTCTGTGTCACTAGATTAATTATTGCCGTCATGCCAGCTACCGCCGTCCAGCGTTTTGGAATTCCTTTGAGTGGCCAAATTGAAAAAAAAAAAAACGACAACAAACATTTATTCACCAAGAGTATTACGCATATAATGGAAATAGGCAGGAGCATACAGACAGCCACGGGACAGGCGCCTTAACTCGCAATAAAATGTTTATTGAAAAAAATTCAGTGGCGAGTTAGCGGTAAATGCGAGAGGAATGCGTTAGCATTTCGTCTTACTTCTTTGAAGTCCCGAGTTCATGAGTTAAACCGTGCGCTCACTATATTGCAAAGTGTTGTTCAGGAACTCGCTCGACATACAACCTGCCATAGACAAAGGATTAACGTTCCTCGCTCTTGGCTAATGTTTCTATGCGCCCCTCTTCCCCCTCCCTCTGAAGCGTTTTTTTTTTTTTGGAATGGTTTTTTTTAAGCCATTTGCACGTACCGATGTTGCTGTGACCCTTTTTCGTTTTTATCTAGGGACATCTGCTCGTGTGTCAGGCGATCTTATTAAATTTAAATTTTTGTTCAAAATATTCGATGTCAGCGCATGCACAAAAACGCTCCTGTTTCTCAAAATAAACTTAGTTGCAAGTGAGCGTCTTTTCTGCCTTTAAACACCGCAAGACAAAGCATTTCAAAAACTAAAAATTGCTTGTGGTTTAGCTCTGGTTAATCCTAGTTGAATTGCGAAAGCAAGAGCTGCATGGCTGCGCTTGTGGTGTTAGCTTGTGGTTAAGCGTTTGGTTTAGCTCTATTGTATAGACACGACAAGACATACTGTTCAGGTAACAAGTGCCTAATTAACGTCACACTGTTCAGGTACGACTAGGTAACGTCTACGCAGCGTCTCATTACGACGCTCTCGAGAACTCAAGGCGGTCTCTTCCGCAGTTGAAGAGTCACTCCGGGACGTGGCACGACTTCTTCTAGCCGCATCTTTGTTACGACGCTTCTCGAGTCGTGCGGCGCGTTCTTCTGGCGTCTCTTGAGCGCGTTGTCTCTTCCTCGCTTCGTTCTGTCGTTGTTGCGTCTCTTTCGCGCTCTCCATAACGACTAAATACACTGAGGCAAAGCGCATATATGTATACCCCCCGCGAGGCGACGCCTCCTCTCCCTCTACCCCAGCGGAGCACATCTGGTGGAGCGAGCGGCGACGGCAGCGGCGTAAAGCCCCTCAATCTCCCAAAGTAGCGCCATTCGCTTCCCTCCTCCTCCGCACGGCGCGACCTCGACGGTGGCGCCGCCGGTGGTGGGCCTGCCGTAGCAGACGACGGCTAACACGCTACGGGAGGAAATCCGCAGAAAAGTTCGTTCGAGCCCTGCGGAGCAGTTTTTTCAATCGAGATCTTTCTTCGTCAGTCGGTAACTGGCCTTTAGAATTTCGTGTTAGAATTGCGGAGGAAATAGAGAAAATGACCATTATTCAAGGCGTATTTAAGGCGTAAAGCGCGCGACGTTGAGAGTTCGTGTTGCTGAAACACGACGCAAGCACGCGGTGTACTCAAACACGCGCGTAATTACCAATGTTTCAGGTGTTGACAGCGTGAAAGTATGCGTACGTGGTTTCGTAGGTTCATTCACGTACCTGCAGGACACTTTTGTTCGGTCGGCGCGTGAGAGATTCCGGCTGTGTGCGGTCAGCAATGCCTGGCAACAGGGCCGTTTTTTCATTGCGGGGTGCTTTGGTAATCGTGACGATATCTTGTTTTTTTTTTTCTACAAGTACTGCTCCAGGAGGGCACATGTAATGGCTAACGGAAGCCTCTGAAGAGCACGTAACATTACATTAATGCAGACGTCGCAGGGAGTGTTCGCATACAAAATTGGCTGTCCGCGATCTTATACCCCCGTGGCATGCACAGGCTTCGGCGAGCCCCATCTAGCGCTGGTTCTAGCTTTGGTGTTGCCGTTGCCGCTTTGGTGCCCTGACGGCGCCGTCAATAACACGAAATAATGACAAGTTGTTACAGTGGTAAATAAAATTTATTGAAGAAATACAATCGCGCCGAGGCGCCAACTTCTAAAGCAGCACTAGCGCACGAGTATTATGAAACGCCAACGAGGAATTTACCGGCCCACGTACGACTCTACTATCAAAGTGCACGTTAAACATCCCCAGGCGAGCTAGATAAAGTTATCCGGAGCCATCCACTACGACCTCCATCCTAGCTTTAGTCGCTTCGGAACGTTAAAAACATTAATCACCACAAACCAAATCAATACATGAGGGCGTACATTCGAAGCTAAAAGACTGCATCGTAAGTAATAGTGAGCCTTGCAATAGCGTTGAGAATGTGCTAACTTCTGGTGGAGCTCAAAACACACCCTGAATAAAGTCGCTTTTATGTCACAGGCCAGCTGCAGATGCGTGCATTTCACCGCAAGACGATACTACATGAAACAAAGAGAGCACATTCGAAAAAAGTCAAACAACGCGCTAAAAACCACGCAGAGCATGAACACCCACTTTTTCGAAGCGGAAGGCGTGAACTAGGCTCAAAATAAGAGGTTGTGAGTAGCCGTGGCCCTTACTTCACTAAGCCGTGCGCTCTTTGCCACTTCCTCGAAGTCAGCCCGCCCGATCCTGCGAATCCACACTTCTTTTTGCGTTGCGCCCGCCGGACGGCAAAGCAAAAAGCTTTTTGCCCTCGCTGTGTCTGTTGCGGCAACCGAAGGTGCAGCAGCATGGCATCGCAATTAAGTTCTCGTCCCTGCACATTCTATTACGCTAACGCACTCCGTCAGTCCGCCTGCCGTACTTTCGTCGCGCAGGCCCAACAATGGAGGTCGGCGCGCGCTGGAAAGAAAAAAATATACAAAAGCGCGGCGCCCGCTTCCACGTGACACAGATTGGCCAACGGGGGAGCGGAGGAGGCTGGGGCGACAGGAGGCGTGGAGGAGGACGCGCCAGGGTGAGCGGGGTGGCGGAAAGATCTAAGAATGGCGCTACTTTTGAAAGATTGAGGGGCTTTACAGCGGCGTCGACGGCGGCGCCATCTGTTGGAGCGCGGCTGCGGCGTTGCTAGGCAACGGCGGCTCAAGGTCGTTCGTCCGCCGCGGCATTTTGCTTTGTAAGAATCTAGGTTTGAAATGTAGCGTTAGAAAATCAGGCGTTATGGTATTCACTGAAAACAGTGAACAAACAGTGGCAATACAGGGCCAGGAAATACCTCGGGTAAGAGAATATAAATACCTTGGTATATGGAAAAACGAAGGAATATATATATATATATATATATATATATATATATATATATATATATATATATATATATATATATATATATATATATATATATATATATATGAAAACACAGGAAAAACCAATAACAGTGAAGGGGAAGCGAAATGCAGCCATAATGAAGCACAGAGCGCTATGGGGATACAATATGTACCAGGTGCTCCGGGGTATGTGGAAAGGTGTAATGGTTCCAGGACTTACTTTTGGAAATGCTGTTGTTTGCTTGAAATCAGGGGTACAATCAGGACTCGATGGCAACCGAAGGTCTGTGGGACGCCTCGCATTCGGCGCTCACCGGAAGACTACAAATGAAGCTGTGCAGGGTAATATGGACTGAATAAGTTTTGAAGCGAGGGAAGCTCACAGTTAAATTGATTATGAAGAAAAACTGAGGAATATTGAAGAACGCGAATGGGCTGGGAGAGTGTTGAGGTATTTGTACCGAAAGAACATTGATTCACAGTGGAGGAAAAGAACTATAAGGAATAGTTCTTATAGGAAGCTTACCAGCAAGTACGCGGCCTGTAGGGTGAGCAACACTGCAACAAAGAACGTCAAGCGGAAAGTCAGAGAGGTTGAAATAATCTCATGGGTGGCGGCAATGGAAAAGAAACCTGCCATGAGTAGCTACTCAAGAGGAAAAAACGAAATCAGGAAAGAAACAATTTATGATAACTCAAAGGGAAGCTCATTACTTTCCGAAGCGAGATCAGGATGCCTTAGAACACGCACCTATAAAGCGATATATAAGAAGAAAGAAGCATGTGCTTGCTGCGGTCAAACTTAGGGAAACGATGGAGCATGTTGTATTAGAATGTGAAGATATCTGCCCAGCGGTCGATTTAGGCACCACTGGACTCCTTGAAGCCCTTAAGGGTTCAGCGAGAGCAGGGGGAAAGTAAACATGTCCGCAATATAGGTTAGTAAGAGGCGATTGGAAAATTGGTGGAAGAAAAGTAGGGAAACGACAAAAAAATGGAGATGTACAAAAAAAAAAAAGTTCACAATAGGGGGTCAGAAAATTTGGTTATGGGAATTCGTCGTGTTCTCTTTCTTTTTCTTTTCTTCTTTAACCTATAGGTAGGACATTGGGAAGTATAATAGCAAGAGCTCGGTGGCGCAATCCACCGCCCCATTCCAAAGGGGACGCTCATAACATCCATCCATCCAGCCGGCCGTTCGCGCGCTCTACACAACAGCGGACGGCACTGTACATTCTGGAGTGTACGTCATGCCAGCGATTACGCCGAGATGTATGATGAGTCATCTATAAATAGTCAGCGCCCTTGACTCGTACATTCCAACTACCGACGACTCGTCGCTTTCGTTGTGCTTTGTGTGTTTGATTTGCTTGGGCACAAGTTCGCTCAAATAAGGAGTTCAATTCTTAAGTAGAGTTTTGGCAGTTTTATTCTTCACCATCAAGACGACGTGACAATATCACATTATGAGGGGACGGTAGGCGCAAATTAACCTTGAGTCAAGCTGCACAAAAAGAACTAGTTCTTTTTTTTTTATCTGTAACACTTGCAGTTTGTTAATGCTTAACAGTGGTTAGCGTGCGAGCGCGTGTTCGTGTGTATGCAAGAGTGCGTGTGTGAATGTCCCTTGGCTGTATCTGTGTTCCTGTCTAATGTAGTGCTCTAAAGTAAAAAAAAAATTCAGTTTTGCGGTTCTAGTGCCAAAACCACGATCTGATTATGAGGCACGCCGTATTGTGGGGGGCTCCGGATTAATTTTGATCACCCGGGTTTTTGTAACGTGCACTCAGTGCACAGTACACGTATGTTTTTGCATCGCGCCCCCACCGGAATGCGGTCGCCACGGCCGGGATCGAAGCCGTGATTTAAACTACTCAACAAACTAGCCCGCCTCGCCGTACAGCTGAAAGATTTACACTATGACGCTTCGCCTAAGTGAGGGGCTTTATGAAGAATGACATTACGGAGGCACAAAGTGCCTCTGAATGGAGCGTACAAATATGGTTGGTGTTGTTTCCAAATACAGTTACGGAAACAAGTGTATACACAGATACTGAGAAGTGTACACGGAAAGTACACATAGTTGAAGGACGTCAATAGTAAGGGAACGCAGAGCTATTTGTGCTTGTTCTCTAGGTAACCTCATGAGTTCTGCAACCGGACAGGAACATGTGTCTGTCGTCCGTGCATATGTTACACTGGTCATAGTGGTACAATAGAGCAGTGAGAAAAGTACACTTCCCTATATTGAACGCCCAGGTACACCGTTCTTGGCGTACTTAACGTTTTGTCAAACCACACTTGAATTCTTCGCCGCGAAAGGTGCATTTCTACGAAAAGGTGGGTTTCGAATTGTCCGTTTGGACAAAAGGAAAGTTTTCATTATGATGGCAGCGCAAATGAGCGACGGCGACACACGGGAAACGAGGTATACGCAGGGCAATGCGCTAAACTAACTACTGATTGACTGAAGCAAAAAAGAAAGCCCCACCTACGAGCGCACCCCTTACGGCGATCAATGTCGCAGGCAAGCGGTGGGATAGAAGGAACCAAAATGCATGTCATGATTTTTAGTTAAATTAAATTGTGGTGTTTAAGGTTCCGAAACTGGGCACAGATGTTTATGACGGGCGCCGTAGGCGAGGACTCCGAATTTTGACCTCCTGGGGTTCTTTAAGTGCACCTAAGCCTACGTACACGAGCGTTTTTTGCATTTCATCCTCAGCGAAAAGCGGGCGCCGTGGCTGGGAACTGAACCTGCGACCTCGTGCTCAGGAGCACAAAGCCGCGGTCGCCGTTGCGGGTAAGTCGTGATTTTTTTTTCTCTTGTAAATATCCTCGATGATTTCGTGTGCCTCTTGATCCCTGTACCTGATTGAGTTTTGCTCCTTCAAAGAAAGGCTCGTAGCCGCATGAACGACAGCATGCCCGAAAGATGTGTGAAGACATGCCTTTTGAATTGTTCTGGCGTGAGCTCTCATTAAAGCGAGCACCAGTCTCACCAATGTGCATTTTTACAAAAAAAAAAAAGAAAAGAAAAAAAGTAAACGTTGCACACTAAGCCACTCACGTGCGGCTCTTGTTCTTGTGCGTGAAGGCACAACACCGGAAGGATATTGCCGTTGCACCCAACAACTTGGTGGATATGATCATGCTTGGATGTGATCATGCTATGGATATGATGTGTGCTTCTTCGTCGACTCGCGGGTTGTTTCTGTGTCCTCAACGCATGGCACATACGAGGCTCATATAGGTGATAAGTATGGACGGACGGACGCGCGGACGGGACACCACCTTCGCCGATCGAGTAACAGACGGGTAAGTAGTCGGAGTAGAAAAACAAAATATTTACTTACCCAGTAATGATAAAATGAGTTCTTATAGTGCAAAAAAAAAGAAAAAAAATATCAACCCTTTCCCTACCGGAAAGTGGGGGTAAGCGAAGCTTGTCCTGCGTGCACCTGACCTTCGTCACGGTTAAGTAACCCACAGGTAACGGCGCCAGATTGATTACGCCTCCCGCTCCCTCAGCTCAGGATCTTCTTTTCGGTGCTGTCGCATTGCCTGGGCTCGGGCGTCCTACTTAAAAGCGCGTTTATAGTCTGACGTTATCGGCGCGCGGGCGAGCGTCGCTCCACGCCGGGCGCGTCGGAGCGCGTTGGCTGCGCCAGTGCATCGAACCATCGGTCGGACTATAGATGCTGTTGTTCTCGTCAACGTGACGTAACGTGCGCGCGCGCTCATGCTACGCCAGACTATATTTAGCTCTTAACGGCGGGATCGGCACGCCGACGGCGAGCCCTTTCACGGGCGAGTTCTAGCCGCCGCTCGTCGAAGGCTGCCAGTTCCTCGGGGGAACGCACAACGCGTGCCCGTCCCATCCGTATTCCGAGACTGAACTGAACGGAAACGAAATCGGCGCAGCGCGCGCGATACCTTTTTCTGCCCTTTCCCTCCCCGGCGGAAGCGAAACGGCTCTGATTGGTTGCGCGCGTGGCGTGAGCGCGCAACCAATCAAACCGCCGTATATTGTATGCGCTTTCCCGCAGCTGCTCTGGTCTGGGAGCAAATGGTTTTTTTTGTTCGCGTGACTGTACATCGCCACCGAAACTTGTGAGCCAATACAAGCTTCGCTTGAAAAGGTGCACCAGGAACCGCACTTCATTTGTACAAAGCAGATGGGTTGATTGATGAAGGTAAACCCTGTTGTCTATGTTCGGCGTGCCAAGTGTTCTTTTTTTTTCTCCTCTTTTGTCTCAGCAGTTGGAAAACTGATCCCCCGCCTATCTTGTCAAAGAGCGAACTTTTTCTACTTGTTTATCGGTTCAATGTTCGACAGGGCTACACGACAAGGACGGTTGAAGCAGCTCATCCGACTAGACATATAGCATTTGATCCTTGGAGCGGTGTGTACAAAAACTGTAAGTGAGCCGTATATAAAGAATATTAGAGACAGAAACCTATAATTTGAATGTGCATTACATTTGAAAGTGTATTGTTTCTTTTTCTATCATACTTATTACTCGTCAGAAGCCAACAAACGCCGACACCAAGGACAACATAATAAAATAATAAATAACGTTTAATATAATAAAAATCGGGCCCCTCGGTTAACCCCCTTTCTTCTCGTTTATACTTATTACTCGTTGTTCTTTGTTAGTTGGCGCGCATATCAGCCCTGCAGCAAATAATATTTTTCTGGTTATTGGTACTATTTGCCGCCACTTCTGCTATCCGCAACTTGGTATTTTAGAGGTAACTTAAAACGTTTTCGCATTGAGCGCCAATAGAAAGAGACATTCTGAAGGTCGCTTGTTACATTATCTTTCGGGGTACCCTATGCTTGGCTTCAGATACAAAACGTACACTGGCATTTATATCTTTCTCCGTTACACAGCACTATTGCCGTGTTAACATTACGAAAATCTCAATTTGCTAATTCTCAGAACATCCTAATGTTCTCGAAATCGCTTTAATGTCTGTAAGTTTTCTTTTCTGCGAAAACATAACTGGCTATTCATACGACTCTTATTGTAGTGTGTTTTAAAGCGAATATTTTTTTCCTCTTTCGCCCGTTTTTGTGGTTGGTCGATGGTCGGTCTCAGCAAGGAAAACGTTCGCTCCCTCGTTCGCTCGCTCGCTCGCTCGCTCTTTCGTTCGTTCGTTCGTTCGTTCGTTTACATTGACAATCATCTTCGATGGTTTCTGCACAACTTGTAATGCGAAGCATTCTTCTTCGAGTCCAGTCACTTCTTTTTTTGCGGGCGAGCCTATCTAGCTGTTTTCTTGAGCTCACCGTTGTCGTGGGTCAACGAGGAGTATTATGTTTGTTTGTTTGTTATATCGTTTTTAATGTTTCGATCGCTCCTGCCACCCGCTTCATGGTCTGCCTTGCCATAGTGGGTAACTGCCACTGTTTGGGAGAAACACCAGCACTACGAATAACAACAAGAACAAGGAATGGGCAGGGTTTCGAGCCCTTTTTGAGTCACGGCGCTGCGTACGCCTCTGGAGCGCTCGTGGTTGGCAGAATATGCCCTGCGGCCGTCCATGAACCGATGGCACAGCAGTTCCTTCCCTGGCTGGTACAACCCCAGGCTGCGATCGATGTCCCCACACGCCGACAGAACCGCGACAGGGACGTCTCCGGGCCACAGACACCCACGCGGCCCGGCTGAGCGCCACCATGAGCGAGGTAGCTACTGCTCCCCGCGGCTACGCTTCGAACCTGAGCGGTATGCGAGCATCATTGATCCTGGCAGCAGCCACAGAGTTGCGCGCCTGAGGAAGAACAAAAGCAGGGGTGGTGGGTGTGAAGGCCTTAAAGCAGACTTGAGGGTAGCACTCGCTTTGCACTGAGTACGTAAGCAAGAGTCACGACAAGGGGGCGTGCCGCAAGAGCAGCGCTTATCGGCCGATGAAGAGAGACCGCTGATCAAGAAAGCCCGATTTAGGGGGTATTGGGGTTTAGCATCTGGTTGGTTGCAAATGTTTTTTACAGCGAAGCTGTACATAGCTAGCTTATTTGCCCGTCCGCACGTCTGTCGCATGTACACCGAAAAGTCATCCGGCACTACCCCATGTCCACGCGCGAAAAAAGAAAAAAAAAGAGGAGATACGCGCGATTGGTTGCGCCAGTAGTGACGTCGTTGCTCTCCGTCGCAGCCGAGCGGGCGCGCAGAAGTTTCCCTCCGGCTCCGAAACGGATAGGCCACGCGTCATATGTACTCCTGCGGAGCAGGCAGCTTTCGATCAGCAACACCGCGAGCAGAACTGGCAACAAGCTCGTCTACGCCGTGCCGATGCTGCTGCCCGGGCACAAGAACAGGCTCGTGCAGCCGATCGCAAGCAGTAACTGCGCGTACCGAGGATGCGGCAGCCTACCAAGCCATCGTTTAATGAACCGTCGGGATTAACCCAGTGATAAACGCCGGGACCGCACGTTTCAGCTTCGCTGGTTAACTATCTGTACGGAGTGCATCGGCAGTGATTTTTTTCTATATGTATGGACATAACTCTACTGTCAGCAAATTTTGGAATACATTTGCAATCGCGACACTGCATTGAAAGGTTGGGCTGTGCTCCACCGATTAGTGATCGTTTATGCTCAATTAATCTCTCATTGACCTACATAAAATTGTCCTACATAAAACCGACGCAGCTAAAATGCATTAAACGCAGACAATTACTTGGTATTACTTGGGCAGAAGGAGGAACCTGGGCGTGCGGTACATAGAAGTTGGTAAAGTAGGTAGTCGATACGGGATCAACATGGGGGCGAAATGCGAAAACACCCTTGTGCTTAGATTTAGGTACACGTTAAAGAACCCCAGGTTGTCCAAATTTCCGGAGTCCCCCATTACGGCGTGCCCCATAATCAGACAGTGGTGTACGTAAAGCCCCAGAATTTAATTTTTTTTTTAATTCGTGGTCAACGTTGCGTTTACAGCTGGCAATAAGTTTAGCAAGATATGCGCCGCCGTGCAGAGTAAGAAAGGACAGTCGAACGGGAAAAAAAGAGAGAAAAGAAAGGGACTGGGCAGGTGTAATGTAAAGCATACTAACAAGTTTGACGAATGCAGCATAGGCGTATTATAAAGTTGCTTTTAGCTGCGGTCGCATTTATGCAGGGCTAACAGTCTCTTGCAATAATCACAATATAAATGAACATAAACTATTGTTTACAGGTGGAACGTCGTCTAATCTTTCGTTGTTCTGTTGTGATTTCAAAGGTACTCCAACATTAATGGACAGTAAAGTTCCATCGAGACATAAGAACGAAGAAGTGCGCCTTATGGTCGAGGCGTGGCATATCATTAATAGCGCTAGCACGTGCTTAAGTAAACCCTAGATTACCTTCCATAAAGAGGAATGTTATATATCGTTACCTTTCGCAGTGGCCCTCGCGCATCCGTGAGTGACGGGCTGGCACTGCCTTTTTTTGAGCATGCGCTAATAGGTTTTGTCTTTTACATCTCTTACGTTACTGTGATACCTTTCAGTTGATAATCAGCGTTTGTACTGACCTTGTTCTTCTGACCGTGTTTTCCACGCCTTTCTTTTCCGTATCGTGAATCCATACCAACATGCTCCGCTTTCTGCCATTAGAAGTTTAGTCTTGCTGAGATGTGTTTCCTGCGTATTCACTCTACAAGGCTTTGTGACCTGTTTGAGGTTTGTTGCACTCTGAGCAGTTGTGCGCATCAAACTGTTCATTCCGTGGCTATTATCAAATTCACTGGCTTACGATGAGAATGTTTTTCCTAAAATCGAGAGACTCACAAAATTTGGTTTTGTGAAATTTGCTTTCAACTTAATAAATTAAATTTGAGAGGGGGTTAAGGGGGGGGGGGGTATAGAACGTTCCCAAAATACACAGTCGGTTTTGAGGGACACTGTATTGGAGTGCACCGGATTAATTTCGACCACGTGGAGTTCGTTAACATGCACCCAAAGCGCGAGTGTTTTCTTTTTCTTTTTCTTTTTTGCGTTCCGCCCACATCGGATTGCGACCACTGCGGCAGGGAAGTGAATCCGGTACAATGTGCTCAGCAACGCAGCACCATAGCCACTGAGCCTCCACTGAGGCGGGTTGTCAACTTTATTGAGCTATAGGTACTTTGGACACCATACTTACGAAAAACATGGCGCAGCACCTTGAGACTTTAAGACGGTCGATACTTAGACGCAGCCCGCCGAGTAAGTGTCCCATATGACCACCACTATTGCAGCCTGGCGTAGGAGTGAACAGAGGCCCGAGCGACCAGACAACCGTTCGCGCGACGGCCGCGAAGCGCTACGGTGCTTTGGTGGCCGCGGTCTCGTGCGGCGTCGCCATTTTGGTGTGGCTCTGTGTGCGCCTCGCGTACGAGGCAGATGCCGGCCGCTGCGGCTCGCCCGAGTGCGACCGTTATGCGGCCATGCTGCACAACAGCTCTGCTCCAGCCGCCAATCCTTGCGAGGACTTCTACGAGTACGTGTGCGCTCGGTGGTCGGGCCCTCAAGACTCCGTTCAGGTGAGCGCGTTGCCGCACTCACGTCTCATCTCTTATGTTACAGCTCCACATGCGAAGATGAGAGGAGTGCGCTTCGGACAGCTTTGGGGCACTTCTAGATGACAGGCCCTTCACAGAGAAAATCTTGGGCCCGTGGCCTCTTGCGTCTGCCATGTGCAAGGCTACAAAGGCACTGCTACGTTTTTTTGAAATGCACCAGTCTGTATGACCGCCTTTGACTAATTCAGCAATTAACGCTTGCCTGTGTAACTGTGCAAAGCGTGAACTTTTCCTTCTCCTTTTCCAATTCCCCCCCCCCCCCCCCCCCAGGAGGGTAGCCTACCGGGCTCGGCCTGGTTAACGTCCCTGTCTTTCCTTTATGACTTCTGTCTCTGTCTCTTTCTCTAGTCGAGATGCATTTAACTGTGGGAAGTACAACTTCGACAGAGTTTCTCGAAGTTGCGTCGTAGTCTGGCCGATAATATCGTTAAAGCCTTGAATGTTGACGAATGTAGCAACTGTGCCGTCAAAGTGTTTGGTACGTCCTAGCGTATACCGCAGCTGCTGCCACGGCTTATCATCGGACGCTGACATCTCGCTGAGTTCTGAGCTGACTTTCAGTAGGAGCCAGGCAAGAAGACCCCTCTGGGACCCACATGCACATCATGATGGCACCATATTAAGTTGTTCTATCTGTTGTCAATTCAATATACTCAAGAATATTTGATTGATAGGCTATTATAGTTGGCTTTCCATAATTGAAGTAGTAATCTAGCGCGATAAAAATCACAGAGACAAGAAAGGTGGACAAGGATAAGTGCTAGTAGTAGGGCTTCTTTTTGTCCACCTGTCTTGTCTCTGTAATTTTTATCGTGCAAGTTACTTCTTCAATATACTCAACTTCGACTTGTTTTCAAGAGTAGCTGTGAATTGGTAACGATTCATTCTAAATGAACCGCTGTGTTCATTACTTAAATCGTCATTGCCTGTAGCGCAGTGCCAAATTACAAGTAGTAAATTTACAAGGTGGCACGGGCTGATATATGTCACAAAAATTGAAGTATGATAGCTTCTAACTTATCCGATTTTCCAGTGAACGAACTTCCACAGCCCAGATATAATCAATAAAATATCAGTGAAAAACGTTTTATTCGCCATTTGAGAAATATTTTGAAAAGACAGCACTTATTCAAGAGACTGCGGTCTCTTCTTCATATCATTCCATTGAGGAAGTGCTACAATTTACGTTCGGCTGACTATCGATCGTCCATAAACTAACATCGCATGCACGTCGCACGTTTTCTACATTTTATGCGATACAGAAGTAGACCTACGTAACTGTCAAGGTTTGCTCTAACAATTGTAATATTTCACTTCGGGGTGGAGGCACGCCTCTCTTTCTGGATCATTTCAATGGAGGACACAGAACAATAAGATTGCTTTCTATATTGCCTCCTTTCTCCCCGTAGGACCGTCGTAAGTGTTGGTCATAAAACCGCGACATGTAATATATATATAGTCCTTTGTCGCTTGTATCGCTTCGTGATGTCAGCATATGCAACTATATTATACACAACGCACAGTGCTCTCAATTCTGTGGCAGCACGTCCTTCAGGCAGAAGTGGTGCGCGAATCCTTCACTTTGCTGTTGAGGCTAGACGTTCCCGCCAGCAACCAACGGGCATCGCACAAAGCTGCAAAGCTGCTGCAAACTTGCCTGGCCGTCGCTCAGACCAGCCGGAGCCCGGCCGAGCCGCTCATTCGCTTCCTGCGTCACGTCGGCCTCCTGTGGCCTCTTCCGTCGCCCGTTGTCGTGCTCGACCTTGTGGTCCAAATGTCCCTCTACTGGGGCATTCCAGTATGGGGCGCCTTTCGCGTGGACACTTTCAACCGAGACATCCGTCACAGGCCACTCCTTGTGTTCGGCGAAGCGCGGGTGTTCGACGAGTGGCTCGAACGGAAGCGCGCCATGCTGAAAACGGCGCAGTACGAACTGTACTTGTCTTCCTACTTGCGTGCATTTGGTCTACCTGCCGACCGCGTGAACGACACCATGGTAGCTATCGCGTACGCCGACGGCGTGGTCGAACATAGCCTGGTTCCGTTTCGGGCCGGCGAAGCCGGCGACGACCTCATAATTATGGCCAGCTTGATGGAGGGCTCAAACCTGACGGACACCTTGAACCGGGTAGCCTACTGGATCAAAGAGAACTACACAGCAGACGACATTCTCCGCGTGCATAATATTCAGCTCTTATTGGCGATGTTGCGGCTCACGACGATGACACCGGCGGGCGTGCTCTCATTGAGCTTTGGATGGAGCGTAGCTCGACAGCTGGGCCAGTACGTGTCTCGCGACCTGGCCATGGTGCAGTACTTCGCATTCGAGGCGGCAGAGGAGAGCCTGCAGCAGGACTGCTTAGATTTCGTCTGGTCTTTCATGACTATCAGTGTGGGCGCACCCTACGTGGAGCGCAGTGCTTCTACGGAACTCCGTCAAAGTGTAGCCTCCCTCATCGGGCAGCTTCGGGACAGCCTCGAAAGCATCGTCCGTGACAGTGCTGTGCTGACGCGAGACCACCAGCAGAATGCCAGTTTTCGCCTGCATAGCATGAAAACGGTACGACCTTCTTTTTTTTCTTCCTGCCAGTTGTCAGAACTACAGCGTCACCACTGAATCAGTAATATGCGGGCGCGTAACTAATAAAGTTATCATGTGTACGCCCAGGTAAACATTAAAGTGACCGGCAGTGCAATAGTACCAGTTAACAGTTACGTAGTTGGTTACATAATCTGAAACTCGCCCCTTAATTAAGCGATCGTACAGTCAGTCATCTATACAAATGTTACTCGCATGTAGGCCATTCACGTTAGTGTGCATGACTGGCATTTGTAACACTGAAATACACGTAACAGATTGATTTCGCCTTGGTGCCAGCGAGCGGAGTGCTTTGCCGCAGGCCAAAGACACCTTGACGGGCGGCGCTTATTTCGTGAATCACGTAGCGACATAGTGAAGCAATGCAGGCGTATCTCCCGGCTTCATTGCTCCTGCGTCAGCGCTATCGCCTACTTTCGCAGCAGCCGCCACTCACCGCGGTATCTTCACTTTTCTCACAAAGGAACGAACCCAAAAGTGCTGGCATGCTCTGCAGCCAAAGCGTACAGGGCGCGCAGCACGCACGAAGGGCACGACATAGGTGCTGTTAGACGTGTGGCTTACTTCTGTGCTGTCGCCGTACTAACTTGTGCAACTGTAATCGTGGCTTCAAAGTAGACAGGTGAGGTACAACTCATCCGAGTAAGGAGTTTGACCGTTAATTAGGGTGCGTCAGGATAAAAATTTTCACGTTTAGGTTTTAACCGAAGAACGTTGAAACCATTCGGAAAAAAAAAGGGGGGGGGGGGGGGATGCAGTGGTGAAACTAAAACAACAACGCGATTCTGCTCTGTAATCCTTCTGGAATTCAAATACTTCATTCTAATGGCCGCATTGCAGCGTTGCTACACGACCGCTGTGTATTTCAATGCAGAAAAGCGACGAATATCTCTTCTCTCATTTTACACCTGTTTACACAGCAGGCTGCACATGTTTCCTCTCTAATCCACACCACTTTCTTCCTGTCTCTTAACGCAACGCGTAACATTTTCTCCCCATATGCTAGTACTGGTAAAAATTCAAAGACTATACACTTTTATTTTCAGGGATTACGGTAATAAGAAGCGGGTCATGGCTTAAGAGTACCTGCCATATGTGCTCCGTAGCCATTTTATTCTTCTAACTGTCTTCCTCATCATCCTGGTTTCCTATGACTAAGCGCTCTAAGTGAATGTACTCCTGCGCAGCTTGTGGAGGCAGACTACCAGTGATGAACCCTTGTTCTACCGTCATGCTCTCGAACACTATCTTTCTGCACAATAGTACTCAGCGCTAACTTTAGACTTTGCCAATTAAAATATTCAATGATTAGTTGTAGACCATCTTCAGCGTTGCTGAACAGGACAAAATTATTCTGCAAATTGCACTTTGATAAATTGTTCTCCGTTGATCCTTACACACATATAGTCGTTGTTTAACTGTTTAAATATTTCTTCCAGTCATGCAGCGAAAAGCGCTGGAGAGATTGTGCCTCCTTGCCTGACACCCTTCTTAGTCGGTATTTTTATGTTTTCGTTGTGAAAAATTATGGTAGCTGTCGAATTTCGGTAGATATTTCCTAAGGTATATAAACGTATGCTTCCTCGATATCTTGAATATACGTAGGTTCTTTCATTTTTTAGTTTTTTTTTTTTTTTTGAAGTTCGAGGGGTAAAAATGGGTGCTATATTTAATGAGGAAAACCGGCGGGGAGAAGTTGGAGGTTTGGTTGTACAACAGAAAAACCGGGGAGAAATCGGCTGTTTTGCTGTCTGGTGGCCCAACGTTAGGATTTTCCTGGTAAGTTTTACAAATTATTATTAACACAAGCAGTTTGCTCCTTTTGGACACAATCGTTCTACAAGCGAAATAACTTACAAGAACATGTTGTGGCAAAGAGAGGTGCTCGCAAATCATGTGAAAAACTCACCTCTACTAATCCTCGTTGTTAGGCATTATGGTACATTTGAAATAAGCCACATAAACAGAAACAACAAATGAATACGAGTTTGGCGATCCCTCTTTTACTTTGTTTTGTGCACTTTTTTAAACGAAGGAATAAAGTACAAGTAGTGCAGAAGACGTCTAGCGCTTTTGATTATCTTACAAGCCTTTGTTTACGTAGTACATTATCGTATGCATTGTGAGCATTTCTGTCTCCATCTTAGACCTGTCAGGCCTTTTGTCCATGTCTGTTGTCGTCTTGTTTTACTGGTTCCCAATATACACCCTTGCAACAAAATTAATGAAATCTCAACTAGACAAATTACCCATCCTTCTTTGAACGTAACGTAGCCAGGGAAACACCCTCTCAACGTCACAGCTACTGTTCACAATACAGAGCAACGTCATCGCTGCGTCAATTCGCTTACTAGCGCATTACCGCGGTTTGCATGTATGCTACGTGCGGAAAATGCGATGCAATGTCCCATGGTCGCATTCTTTTAAACGCGGCTACTAAAGACGCAGCAAGCTTTCGTTCACTCAAAGCTGGCATGTACTGAATATATTATAGATATTTTTTTTATAAATGCCGGTTTTCGCATGAGTGTTATGGAAAAACGAGGCATATACCACATTGGTATTAATAATATTAATAATACATTGACCACTTGCTCACAAAAAGTCGGAAGCATTCATTAGTTTCGTAACCCTAGCATTTATTATTATACTTTACGAAAGGGCCAACTTCGGGCAGAAATCGAGTTTAACCTGATTTTCAGAAATATTGTTCGGGGTGCAAAAATCGGATATTGTCAGGCTTCACTCGAAAACGAAGGACCCTAAATATTTGCATTGTCTTAGTGATTGCCATTATTTGTCTTGAATCGAGGCCATTTAGTAATCTATGTAGGCCGTATCAAGATGTTAATTATATTCCGCGGACTTCTCAATTACGCGGTCGACGACATGAATGCGATCTATTGCAGAATATCCCTTTCCAAAGCTAACATGTTGTATGGAGTGATTGAAGTGTTGCCCTGATTCTATTCAAAGTTACCTTAGTGAATATTTTGTACATTAACGAGAGAAGCTGATGGACCTTTAGTTCATTTCTTAACGTCTTCCTTATTGTGAATTAATATTTTGACATCCTTTGAAGTCCATGGTACGCATGAAGTCATGAAGGGCATTGTGCATAAAACGGTCGCAAGCTTTTCGAGTACAATGCCCCGCCATCTTTTATCAGATCGACTGTTATTCTATTTTTTCTTGCCACTTTTACCTTCAACATACCTTGCAATACCCTCCTAACTTCATCCCTAATTACTTCGGAGTGTCTGTTTCTTCTTTACAGTTACGTCTAATCGTTGTCGCGTGGCTATTTTTGGTATTGCACAGTCATAGGATGTCTCTGCTGCCTTTATTATATCACAGACATTTCTGATGGCATTGCCCCGCTCGTCTTTTGTTGAATACATCTTATTTCTTTCAATATCAAGTTTCCTTCTTGCTGATTTCATGATTCGCCCATTCTTCGGTGTTTTTTTCCATCTTTCTAATGTTATTATTTCGAATGTTACTTGGTTTCCGCTCGCTGATATTTCAATAGTTCAGTTAGATCTGGCCTCTGGGGTCGGTCACTTTCATGCTATATCATTTCCTTATAAGAGTCTGTTGCTTGGCAGATGTTGCCTGTTTTATGTATTGATGCCGCGCACCTGATTGCGATCGCAGCCTCTGCAAATTATTCTATTTCATCTCTTATTACTTCTGTGCAATACTTATCCTCATCTTCAAAAGCCTCATATTTGTTCCCCAGCACCAGCATGAATTCATCCGCCTTTGCCCTGATTGCTAGAAGGTTGGCATGTATTCCTTTCTAACTTTCCCTTTTCTTTCTTCAAATGGAGGGCAATCCTGAACCTTAATAACCTGTATTCACTGTCCTTTGAAACACGTCCGAAGAAACGTACGCCTTGTCTTAATGTCATTTGAACATTTAGCAATCTTCATGAATACGAGATTCTTGAACATATCATTCTTTATTTCACTACCATCGGAATAGCGCATAAGCATGCGCAGCTTGACCAGCAGGACCCGCCATGGTAGCCCAGTGACTACGGCGATATGCTACTGAGCTCGAGGTCACGGCTTCCATCCCGACCGCGGCGGCCGAATTTAGATCGGGGCAAAATGCGAAAACGCTCGTGTTGTTAGATTTAGGAGCACGTTAAAGAGCCCCAGACGGTCAAAATTAACCCAGAGTATCCTACTACGGCGTACCTCATAATCAGACCTAGGCTTTGGCGCATAAATTCCCAGAATTAAGTTAAAAACCAAGTACACGCTCAGCTTTTGTCAAAAGAAAGAACGCATGACCGCAGATGACTCCAGGACGACGACTCTTGTCGAACCTTCTTAAAAAAATCACCGTCCAAGCACTCCGTACACATGGTTAACTAGCGAAGATGAAACGTGCGGCCCCGGTGTTTATCACTGGGTTAATCCCGACGGTTCATTAAACGACGGCTTGGTAGGCTGCCGGATCTTCGGTAGGCAGTTGCTGTTTGCGCTCGGCTGCACGGGCCTGTTCTTGTGCCCGGGCTGCAGCATCCGCACGGCGTAGACGAGCTAGTTCCCTGTTCTGCTCGCGGCGTTGCTGATCTAAAGCTACCTGCTCCTCAGGAGTACGTATGACGCGTGGCGTGCCCATTTCGGAGCCGGAGAGAAACTGCTTCGCATGCGCTCGGCTGCGATGGAGAGCAACGACGTCACTACTGGCGCAGCCAATCGCCCGCCCCCCTTTCTCTCTCTCTCTTTCTTTTTTCATGCATGCGCATGGGGTTGTGCCAGAGGAGTTTTCCGCGTACTGTACAGTTTTCTTTTTGACAGACAGCCGGACGGACGAATCGGCTAGCCACATACAGCTTCGCTGTGAAAAGCTCTGGGGAAGCCCTTGTCCTCACCATCGAGAATCTTCTAGGGCTGGTAGTTCCGTGGTTGCACTGCGACATAGTCAACAAGACGTGAAAAATACTTATGTAGGTTAATAACTTATTTTTTCTTTCCACAAAAGTGCGAATATCCGGGCCCGTATTGACAAAACCGTTCTATGGTCACTTGTATGTGCGTTTGCGACTAGCCACTGCCACTGTGGCATCGTTATCACGTCGGTACTTATCATGAGTGGAGGTCCCCGAACATCGTCCAATCAGGAAACGTTGGTACGTAAGCCAAGTTTTCTGAGTACGGACCCAGTTTATGAACAGGACGCTGTTATCCTCTTTTGTACTGTCATCCAGCATACCGTTATTTCTGGAAGGCTCTCGTGGCCACTAAACTTCACGTGGAAGGCCAGTGCGAGCAAAAACAGCATGCCCATGGTTACTTAGCCCATTAGACCATGAAAATGTTGTGTTTCTTTCAGGCAGTTAAAAACTGACTTGCCAACTCACGTACTATCGGTAGACAAACTTCAGTGTTAAACATCCACTATTTCATATGATAAATCATTCACCCGATTCACATCGCTGATTTCTTTCACACATTTATATGTCTACCTGCTCGACGCATGGACAGTCTTTGTCAAAAGTATATAGGCTACTTCGCGCCTTCACCATATGTCTTTCGGCTGTGTGATACGGTTCCAGTGGCACTCCTCGCACTCGAACTTACGGCATACCACAGGAATTCCCTTAAATAGCCCGTACAGACAGCCAGGTGGTCGCCAGCAACATAGCCCGTATACTTTCGACAAAGAATGTACAGTGCTCAGCGATTGAAACGCGATTCTCGGACAACATGACGGCCGGTGCTTTCTTGCGCCACCGGTGGACGCTGGTGACACTGAGATGACGCATTTTTGGGCCACATGAAAGCGAGAATCTTTTTGATGCAGCGTAACTGCATTCGGCCTCCTCGGCGATCACCCAGCGATCACCGGTCCAGTGACGAAAGAAGTGCCGGCCGCCATGCTGTCTGAGTATGGCGTTTCAATCGCCGAGCACTGTACATGTTTCCTTACACTTATCCAATATAGTTACAGTGGAGTCACCTTTCACGAAGGTGTGTTTTTCATTGTTCACACTAATCAAAAGTGCACTTCATTAATTACGCTATGCGCTAGTTGCAATGTTGCTGGCCCGTCTAATCACCACATTCTTTTTTAGAGTTCAGGTGAAGTAAAGTTAGTTTTTGACAGGAACATTACAAAACCATCGTTACAGGAGACAAAGACTTGAGGATTGGACGCTCTACGAGGTCTGAGCTCCCCCGGACGAGAGGCGCAGCATGCAGCGGTAAATTGGGCGGAATATGTGTTGCAGAAAAGAGGGTAAAGGAGCTAAAGATACGCAGAACAGATGCTACTGTATTAAAATATTGCAAGTGCATGAGATGAGCCATAAAAAAACACAACTAGTGTGAAAAACAACGTTCGATTAATACTGCAGTTACAACAAAGACACTATAACCGAAAAAAAAAGAAGATACAGGAAATATAAAAATATCGTAAGCGTGCCTGGCAACAGCTCAGTATGCGTGTTGAGTGTGGGTAATTCAAGAAAGTCACGCGCCTTTCTGGTCCTCGCTGCGCTGTTGCTTCTCTGACTGCAGGTGCTCTTCTGGCCCGAAGGCGTCCGGGGCGAACCTGACGTGAACAGGCTTTTCGGAGACGTGCCCGATTTGCGGATGCCTGCGTTTCTGGACAACTGGTTCCTGGCCCGTCAAGCGATGCGGAACTTCACCTTGTCCGCCATGGCGGAGGTGTACACCTTCCCACGAAAAACCTTATGGCCGGCGCCATGTTCGCGACAGAGCTGTAGGAGCAGGTGATGATAGTACTGAAGAGTTGAAACACGGCGAGGAGCCCACACGAGCCCGAAAACTGCGCTGACGTTTCACTTCAGCCGCTCATGCTAAAGAGCATGCCACATGTATTGCGACATCTCCAGACATTTCATATAGACGGTAGTCTGACAGCACAAACTTATTTATTCTACGTCATCAAAAGCAACTTGGACGACGGGAGTACACACGCAGCGCTGTCTTCTATGCTGTTTCGTGCATGAATTTTTCACCACGCTCTATCATTACTTATATCTGTGATTTAAGACAGAACTTTACCACAGGAGCTGATATCTAAATACGTGTGAACGGAGAAATGGTTTTGCTTGGCATCAACTGCATCGAATTTGATTAGATATGTTGAATTTAAAAGAAAAAAATGAAATCTACGCACTGTAGGAAGTAAATTCCTAATTTAGGGCATCACTTTTAAAGACATATTCGTAAAAGAAGAATCATTCCTTCTTGAATCATTATTTCATCGTACTTTAAGAAAAACTCGAGCATCAAGTTTCCAATTCTGTAAACTTCACCTGATAAAGCATGTAAAGCGCACAAAATTAATGTTTTATACACTTCGTAATATACTACTGATTGGTGAGCAGGACTTTTGCAAAACCCTTGTAAACATAGTAATAACTTTACTGAAGCGTTCAACTCTTACATCGCTTTTGTGTACTGTGGACGCTTTAACAGATGTAGTTTACAAAACTGTGATATACGTTTTTGGTACTGAGTTAAGGATTTGTAAACTTCGTGCTCCAGTTCTTAAGTTATTGTGGGCGATTTTGTGCAAATATACTGAGTCCCTAAATCGGAATTTCGCCTCCTACAGTCGATAGAATTAAGCATTTTCTCTTAGACGAAAAACATTTTATTGCAATCACTTCAGCGTTTGTGTAATGAGAGCATTTCGGCCTTCATATCTACTTGAATAGGGAAATTTAGCCTGGACGTAAAGCTTCATCTTAGCTTTGGTTCTACTAGTAGACGAAAAAGAGAAAGCAGGTCGGTGAGTCGATAAGCGCACATTACAACAGCTCAAAAGAAACGGATGCAACAAGGATAGGGACAAGAACGCCTTGTCTTGTGCTTGTTGCATTTGTTTCTTCCCCGAACCATTCTTTGCGTAACACTTATTTTAGAACGAATAATTATGTCGCTTTTTTTTGTAGAGGATTGTCATAGTTTCCGCGCACTCGCGGCACTCGCCGACAGGCTATGCAGCGACGCTTGTTCACACGTATCGACGGGACTGGCCGCAAGCCACAACACGCGTACGACGACCCGCACAGGTGTACCACTTCCCGTTGCTGAGCACCGCGCCGCTCTACGACGCCGGTAACAACGTGCTCGCGGTGCCAGTGGGCGCCGCCGCGTTCCCCATGTACTCGCCGGCGCTCGTGCCGGCCGCCAACTTCGGTGGCCTGGCGCGCACCCTGTCTGCCGCGCTGGCCGGTGCCCTCTTCTGGGAGCGCCACCACTGGGTGCGGGGCGCCGCGCTCTCGCTGTACCGCCGCCGGCTGGACTGCCTCGTGGCCATGTACCACACGTACCAGGGACACGCCCCCGTGACAGCACAAGGCAAGCCGCCGAATCCTTGCCGCTTACAGCAGCGCCTATGGCCCACGCTATCGCGGCACGCTGTGTCTTGCTGCCAGGTGCGAAGTACTGTACGCATGCAGCTAGGCGCTGTTCCAAGCACTCGTTCTTGGAGCGCTTAAAAATGCTGAAAGACCTTATACGCCTTGTCAGCTGCCATTATGCCCCCGTGGCATTTATCTGATCCATTTTTTTTTTTGCGCCGTTGTAGATATGTGCTCTGCCATATGACCAACTTGAACCTCCTGTCCGGTATCTCGATGAGCTAGTCGCTCATAGCCAGGAGTAAGTCGCAAAATTCGCGGACAGTTTTTTCGGGCAACGAAGGGAAATGTACTGGCGCAGAACTTCTGCACGTATGCTACTGCGCCAAGATGGTCCGGTGGAGCGTCTGACAGCGCATTTGGTTGCTTGTCAAAGATAATGGGGGGATTAGCGTAGCTTTTAGGATTGAAGGTTTCGCATTTGCCCTAGAAACCTAATAATAATAATAATAATAATAATAATAATAATAATAATAATAATAATAATAATAATAATAATAATAATAATAAACGTCAACTTTAACACTCAGTGGTCCACTTAGTATTTTCCTGCTTTTTGTAAATAAGATGTGTATGTTTTCTCTTCCCCAGCGTAAACCAACGCGAATGAGAATGTCGGACTATCTTCATGAGCGCCCTTGTGCGCCAATTCTGTAGCTTTCTCTTCATCGCCACAGAAATTTGTCCACGCGTATAGTCGCTATGCCCCTGCCTTTGAATGGCAGTATGCAGGAATGATGAGCCCGAATCTTTGGTCAATGCACATGCACCGACGTCGACATCGCCAGCGCTACACGAGCGCGCGGAATCGGTGCGATTGAACATCTAAACAACAGGGCCCGCATTCACGAGGCTTTCCTTTCGTAAGTATGCTTTTTGCCGTTGGTCGTCTGCATTGCCGAGCATCAGGATTCGCTAAAATTTTGTCTTACGAACAATTCTAGTGTAAGAACTTTTTGGGATTTTTGTGATTTAGTGTACCTGGCACGTGAAAAGCAATGACAAAAGGGAGACACACGTATATAGCGCTACATGAGTCCCTCCCTTTTGTCCTTGGTTTTCGTGCGCTACCTACTCCAAACCGTCAAGCATCGATGGACGCTTTTTATGCCGCCTTTCCCGCTGTGGAAAAGAACAGCATCTCGCTGCTCTGCGCAGGGCGCTCCCACGCCTTCGATGGCGTGGACGAGTCGGCAGTGTTCGCTGTCTCTTGGAGCCTGGCGCCGTTGCACCGCGCGTACCGCGCTGCCGCCGCGCACTCGCCACGCAGC